>NC_090386.1:60448182-60781454 GCF_036365525.1 Heterodontus francisci | reverse complement strand
CCCCCATGGATCAAGCCCTGACAGGCAGCAATTAAAGGTCAAAAGCTGCTTGAAAATGAGGCTTGAAGCCTCATTATCATATTTAAATCTTCATCCCCGCTCCTTGGATTGGGTTGGCTGCTCACCCAACTTCGAGCTTCAGCTGAAGCCAGATATGGGTGGGTTGGAAGCAGGTTTGGGTCAGAAAGCAGATTTTTCTGACCCAACCCGGCTCAAACCCACCCATTTTTCTCAGTTAAAACTACTCCCCCACCCCCATCCCCCCCCCTCACAAAATAATGGAAGCCTCTTTAATTGCTGGGGATGGGATTCCTGACAGTGTTGCCCTTTCCAACTAAGGAGGTAGAGGTAAAGGTACAACCCTACCACCGCATTGACTGAGATCAACTAACATGACACAGATTGAGGATCGAATAGGCACATAAGTGATCACATGAGTATCCGGCCTATGATGTATAGAGCTAAGTATCCTTTTTTTCTGGATCCTCTTGGATTGTGGGGAGATGACAAGTGATGACCTGTGGAATGTGGCAGGTGATTTCTTATCTGAACTTTGATTGCACTTGTTTCCATTCCTTTGTGTTGCAGTGTCATTTCTCTAAGAGTTTGTGTAAAAATGTTGGACCAATATTTATTTACAGCTCTTTAATACCTGATTTTGACTTTATTTTTATTTTATTTAGAGATACAGCACTGAAACAGGCCCTTCGGCCCACCGAGTCTGTGCCAACCATCAACCACCCATTTATACTAGTCCTACATTAATCCCATATTCCTACCACATCCCCACAATTCCCCTATCTCCTACCTATACTAGGGGCAATTTATAATGGCCAATTTACCTATCAACCTGCAAGTCTTTGGCTGTGGGAGGAAACCGGAGTACCCGACGAAAACCCACGCGGTCACAGGGAGAACTTGCAAACTCCGCTGGAGCTGTGAGGCTGCGGTGCTAACCACTGCATCACTGTGACTTGCTGGATACTTTCCTCTTTCTTTATTGATTTGACCAGATTCTTGATGGAAAGTTTCCTCATAGAGTCATACAGCACCAAAACAGGCCCTTTGGCCCAACAAGTCTGTGCTGACCATCAACCACCCATTTATACTAACCCTCCATTAATCCCATTTTTCCCTCTCACATCCCCCTACCTACACGAGGGGCATTTTTTTTTTTGAAACAATGACCAATTTACCTATCAACCTGCAAGTCTTTGGCATATGGGAGGAAACTGGAGCACCCAGAGGAAACCCATGCAGTCACAGGGGGAACTTGCAAACTCCACACAGGCAGTACCTAGAACTGAACCCAGGTTATTAGAGCTGTGAGGCTGTGGTGCTAACCACTGCGCCACTACCTGAGTAAAGTGTTGCATTTAATTAATGATTATACACCATTTCACCTAGTTCAAAATTATGTTGATGACTCAGTCGTTCAATAGATTTGCTGAAAGAAAAATTTTCTGAACAAAGCTGCTCAATCACTCCTTTCGATTTGTGTAGAAAATGATTGCAATGCAACATTAACATTTTAGGATTAACAAAAGGTCAGATTGGTGTTTTTAGCCTCGTGATTGCAATTCATGTTTGCAAAATGGAAAATTACACTTCAAAGAACAGTTATATAATACAATTAGTAGCTATGAAAATCCATGAAAGAATTTATAGTTTTTGATTCTTTTGCTATTTGCTCTGCAAACTGTGAGTATTCTCTTTGTGAACAAGAAATCAATTTTGCCACTTTCTGAAAGACTGAGCCATTTGAACTTGTGATGAGTTCCTTGATTTCAGTAGCTACCCTCAGTTCAAAAATAGATGGGCACTACACAGATTTCATAAGTTTCACTCACTGGAGTTTGATAACCATGTTATTGTAAGTAGGCCAGCCTTCACTGGCAAAACCACTTTCAACAGAGTAGCTTCTGGAGCAAGACTTTGCTGGGGTAAAGATCAGACTTGAAACAACAATTGACTGCTTCATAAGTGTCGTGAATGGGAATTGGAAGGGTAGAATTACAGGAAACACTTTGGTTATGAGTTCAAGGAAATCATTCAGGAAACTTTGGAGTAAAGCTACAGAAAATCAAGGACAATGTGCAGCTGAATTTCTGTTATGTCCTCACAAAGCTCTGGCATTGGAATGTTAACGCTGTAACAAGCAGATTTTCTTGGCTCTAGCATCGTAGGAGCATTTGTGACACAAGCATAGCAAACTGTAGCAAGTATAGCCGGAGGCCTGCAATACCAGGCCTCTGCTACGATAGCGTTCCCACAAACCTCCCGCTCTGACTGCTGATTACATTTATGTACCACCTCGCAGATTTGCCACCCACCTGGGCCCCCATCCATCCAATTCCCACCCCGAGTTAAAATTTAGTTTTTTGACAAATATTTGCCTTCTCCCATTCTCAGCTTCAGCCCACTCCACAGAAATTCCATCTGTCTCCCTCTTCAGGTTCCCAGCCCTGAGCCTAAATAATCTGTTTTTTAGGCCAACTTCTCCTGCAGATTCCCAGCCCCAACTTTGATTGTTTAAAACTTAAACTCCTGGTGGTGCATTCTGTTTCCTGCCTTGGACAATAAAAGCATTCCTCAGAAGCCAGACCAGCTCATCGATCTGAGGAATCACTATGAGAGGAACAGCAATATGTATAATGATCACTATTACTCTTCTGGTTCGAGCCACCTCTTCTGTGAGCCTGTTCATGGAAGTTACCACAGTTCAGCCAAGGACCTATATTTCATCAGTCTAAACACTCACGAGAGAACCAAAACCCGTCAAAAGTGGCCTCAGGTGTTATGGGTTGCGCAGCAGATGGCTCTGCCGCTGCTAAATGCTCCAAGGATGCCTCCATGTTTTCTATACCTTGCATAAACACCTCCGCACTTGTTACCATTTTGAACAGTAATAAACTTCGTAAATAACTCCCAGAATTTTATTTTCTATTACTGAGAATGCCATTGTTTACTTAGGTGCATTGTTTACTTAGCTCATGGTATGTAAGGGACAATATCATCAGAGGAGTGAGAGCAGCTCTATATATCTTAAATGTTCCATCAAGCTGTGGATGCCAATTGGGCATCCATAGGCAACTTACTGCAGACCAATTTTATCAGACTGCACTCTGGTAGGTTCTGGGGGTGAGATTCAGGTGGCAGTTGATCCGTATTAACATAGGCAATAACATGAATTAGACAAAGCATCTGACCAGTTAGTTGAGCACAAAAGGCAGCTGTTTTCTTCAGAAAGCAAAGCCCCTTTGTGTGAAGAATTAGATTGACAGTGGGCCATTGAACTACTGTAAAATGGAAGTATTGGATATAGATAATGCTTTGTGCAGAGTTCTTTGAATAATCCAAGCTTTCTATATTATGTAAAATGACAGACATCATTTGAAACATGTTCCCTGATATCTGCCTACATCCACAAATAAGTAATTAAGATCCCATTTACGAGGACCACACACTGATGATTGCAGGGTGAGGGTATTCCTTGGGCTGGTAAGACTGAAGGTGATCAATACTAACCACAGTTTAAATGGACAATATCTCTGTTCCATTGGCAATATTCATGGGTTTATGTTCAGAATTTTACGGGCTCCCAAAGAGCTGGCTGGTGGTGGAGGTGGGTGGGGTGGGGGGGGGGGGGGGGGTGCTGTTCCCGACCCCCTCTTGCCCCTGCAGCAATTTTATGCGCGGTGGTGGCGGCGAGAAACAGCCCGCCCATCCCAGACCAATCAAGGCCCTTAAGTGGCCAATTAACTGCCACTAAAGGGCCTCCTCCTGCCGCCACGGTTATTTTATCCACAGTGGCCAGTCGCCAAGGCCCCAAGAACCCTGCCTGGTAAAACCAGGCGGCCTTCTTGTGGGCTGGGTGGAGGTGGGGCCTCCTGATGGGGCACCCTGTGCCCCACGGAGGGCCATCCCGAAGTCCCAACTGCCCCCAACACAGAGCACTCTGCCACCCCCAACCGACCCCCCTTGCCTCGCCGGGGCCCAGCTGATTGTTCCCGGTGAGGCCCTAAAAACTTACCTCAGTTCCAGTTCCGTCGTTCCTTATGCCTCAGATGGCTGGGTCTAGGCCCAGCAGTGGCCACCGCTCCCGGTGGCGCTGCTGGGACTAAGAGCTGCCGGCCCATTGATTGGCCCACAGCTTCATCAGGCAGAGCCTCCTGCCTCAAGGAGGTGTAAGTCCCACCCAAGACCAATTAAGGGCCTGGGAAGCGAAAAATCCCAGCCTGGCTCCCCATGCGTGGCAGAGACAGGCTCGCCACTGACTTTTCGGCCGGTGTGCGGGTTCTCCCGCCCAATGTAAAATTCCGGCCTATATCTCACTTTCTCCACATCTATATGTCTTTTTCTACATTTCTCAATCTGCATAGATGACTTTGGCCGGAATTTTATGCCCCCCTGCAGGAGCGGGTTGGTGGTGGGGAGTGGTCATAAAATTGAGTGGGAGGTGGGTGGGGGGCATTCCTGACACATTCCCGTCCCTGCAGCAATTTCACAAATGACAGCGGCGGTGAGAAATGGCCCACCCGCCCCAGGCCAATCAAGGCCCTTAAGTGGCCAAATAACTGCCACTTAAGGGCGTCCTCCTGCCACTGCTGGTATTTTGATAGTAGTGGGCAGGCGGTTCAGTCCCACCAGGAGGTTGCCAAGTAAAACCTGCAGGCCTGCTTGCGGGCTGTGGGGGGCCCCCCACGGCCCAACCGACCTCACTACACAACACTCCCACCCCCTCTCAACTGACACCCCCTTGCCTCGCCAGGGCCTGGTCGTTTGTCCCCAGCAAGGCCCAGATACTTACCTTTTTTCCAAAGCTTGCGTGCCCCTTGCTCCTTTCCCTGGGTGTAGGCCCAGCAGTGGCCACTACTCCCAGTGGTGCTGCTGAGACTGAGAACTGTAGGCCCGCCTAATGGCCAGCAGCTCTTGGAGGCAGGACTTCCTGGCTCAGAGCGTGGAAGTCCCACCCAAGGCAAATTAAGGGCCTGGGGAGCGTAAAATCCTAGCATGACTCCCCAGGCCTGGTGGAAATGGGCTTGCCCCCAACTTTCTGGCTAGTGGACAGGGCCTCCCACCCAAAATAAAATTCTGGCCTTTTTCTTTCTCTTTCTGCCTGTTTCTCAGGGAGAAAAAAATAATTCTCGGGAATAAAATGGTCCACATGCTCTGAGCCCAAGGCTTGTTCAAATTTGGGCCTCAACCTTCATCGAGCTGTGGATGTCAGTTGGGCATCCATAGGTATTAACATATGCAAAGGGCCTAACTCCTGTTTAAGATAGCTGCCAGAGAAGCTTGAATATCGCTTAAGCCAATATGCATGAAAACATATTTCAGGTGCACTCGGAGTGCAGGACATAGCCCTGCAAAGATGAACCTTTTTACCAATGTATTGCACTCAAGGAATGACCAAACACGGACCAATTTTGCCCCCTCCGTCGATCATTCCACTTCTGCTCCACCCAGCCACAAATGTATTTTTTGTGGTCTTTTCTTTTTCCCAGTGAGTCCTGACTTGGTTTTGTCTAGCAGAAATGCCACAGCAGTTTGCTTGCTCAATCCTAATTAAAAATGCAGCTGGGGGTAGGATGAAAATAACACCACACCAAAACGAAATATATAATATAAAGTGTCAAGCTAACATTGCTGCCCAGTTTGGCCTTTGTTGAAAACCACTTGAAAAAGAGAGTCCTCTACCATTAAAGTGTACAACAACTCAATGACTGCAATTTGTGTAGCCTGCTTTAAAAGCAAAACAAGAGCATATTACTGTCGCTGAAATGTGATGATCGAGAACTGCTGACTGTCACTTCATTGTTTTGTTTCATCTCTAGTTTAATTGACAGTCAGGGACCAATAAGGCACACATTCTATAAGGCTGGATTTAATGCGCCCCCCATAGACAGGCTAGGAGGCGAGTGGGGGCCCATAGGATTGCGATGGGAGGAAAGGAGAGGAGGGCCAGTCGCCTTCCTGTCACACTGCAATTGTTGGGGGTGTGAAAGGCCAAAGATGGCCTTTCTGCCCAGAGGCCAATTAAGGCCCTTAAGTAATCAATTATTAGCTACTTAAGGGTCTCTTCCTATCGCCACTGGAATTAAGCCAGCATGGGGGCTGGGATGGGGGGCCTATCCCACACGGGGTCACCCAATGAAACGAGGCAACCTCCCTGTGAGCTTGTGGCTGGATTTTAAGCAAGTAAAGCAGGGGTGGGGCAAGAGATAACAAAAGAGAAGGTATTGATAGGACAAGGTCACAGAATAGCTGACCAGAAGGGCATGACATTCAGCACTTCTTCCGTCGCCTCCATCTCCAGGCTCACTTCTTTGACCAGGAGTCCTCCCCCTGATCAACAGACCCATTCACCCGCCTCCAGCATTCTCCCTCTACCTGGACCCTTTCCTCTGGCCTCTTACCCGCTCTTGATCTTTTCATTAAAAACTGTCGACGAGACATTGGTCATTTCAATTTCTCCGCCCCCCTCACTCATGCTAACCTGTCCCCCTCTGAACTTGCCGCACTCCGTTCTCTCAGGTCTAACCCTGACATGGTCAGTAAACCTGCAGACAAGGATAGTGCTGTTGTTGTATGGCGTACCGACCTCTACCTTGTAGAGGCTCAGCGCTAACTCTCAGACACTTCTTCCTACTTCCCCCTGGACCATGACCCCACTACCAAACATCAAGCGACTGTCCACAGGACTGTCACTGACCTCATCTCCTCTGGAGATCTTCCCTCTACAGCTTCCAACCTCATGGTCCCGCAACCCCGGACAGCCCGCTTCTACCTCCTTCCTAAAATCCACAAACAGGACTGTCCCGGCAGACCCATTGTTTCAGCCTGTTCCTGCCCCACTGAACTTATTTCTTCCTATCTTGACTCTATCTTTTCTCCACTGGTCCAGTCTCTTCCCACTACATCCATGTCTCTTCTGACGCCCTACGTCATTTTGACTATTTCCAGTTTCCTGGCCCCAACTGCCTCCTTTTCACTATGGACGTCCAATCTCTCTACACCTCCATCCCCCACCAGGACGGTCTGAGGGCTCTCCGCTTCTTCCTTGAGCAGAGGCCCAACGACTGCCACCCTCCTCCGCCTGGCTGAACTTGTTCTCACATTGAACAACACTTCCTTCAACTCCACTCACTTCCTTCAAGTAAAAAGTGTTGCTATGGGTACCCGCATGAGTCCTAGTTATGCCTGTCTTTTTGTGGGATATGGCAAACATTCCTTGTTCCAGTCCTACTCAGGCCCCCTCCCCCAACTCTTTTTCCGGTACATTGATGACTGTATCGGTGCCATTTCTGGCTCCCACCCCGAACTGGAAAACTTAATCAACTTTGCTTCTAATTTCCACCCTTCTCTCACCTTTACATAGTCCAGCTCCGACACTTCCCTTCCCCTCCCTTCCTCGACTTCTCTGTCTCCATCTCTGGGGATAGGTTGTCTACTAATATTCATTATAAGCCCACCGATTCCCACAGCTACCTTGACTACACTTCTTCAAACCCTGTCTCCTGTAAGGACTCCATTCCATTCTCCCAGTTTCTCTGTCTCTGACGCATCTGCTCTGATGGTGCCACCATCCATGACAGTGCTTCTGATATGTCTTCCTTTTTCCTCAACCGAGGATTCCCCCCCACTGTTGTTGACAGGGCCCTCAGCTGTGTCCGGCCCATTTCCCGCACCTCTACCCTCACCCCTTCTCCTCCCTCCTAGAACCACGACAGGGTTCCCCTTGTCCTCACTTTCCACCCCAGCAGCCTCCACATCCAAAGGATCATCCTCTGCCATGCCTGTCATCTCCAGCATGACACCATGACCAAACGAGTCTTCCCCTCCCTTCCCCTGTCAGCATTCCGAAGCGATCATTCCCTCCGCGACACCCTGGTCCACTCCTCCATTACCCCCACCACCTCATCCCCTTCCCACGGCACCTTCCCCTGCAAGTGCAGGAGATGTAATACCTGCCCATTTACCTCCTCTCTCCTCACTATCCAAGGTCCCAAACACTCCTTTCAAGTGAAGCAGCGATTTACTTGTACTTCTTTCAATGTAGTATACTGTATTCGCTGCTCACAATGTGGTCTCCTCTACATTGGGGAGTCCAAAAGGAGACTGGGTGACTACTTTGCGGAACACCGCCGCTCAGTCCGAAAGCATAACCCCGAGCTTCCAGTTGCTTGCCATTTCAACACACCCCCCTGCTGTCATGCTCACATCTCTGTCCTGGGATTGCTGCAGTGTTCCAGTGAACATCAATGCAAGCTCGAGGAACAGCATCTCATTTACCAATTAGGCACGCTACATCCTGCCGGACTGAACATTGAGTTTAATAATTTCAGAGCATGACGGGCCCCCCATTTTGCTTTTATCTTTAGTTACTTTTTATTTTTTATTTTATTTTTTGTGTTTATTTTATTTTAGTTTGTTCAGTTTGTTTCTACTGTGCCTAACCACTGATTTTTTTCTCATGTTTGTGCTTGTGGCTGTTCATTTTACAGTCCATTAACATCCTATCTGTACTAATGCTTTGTCTTTCAGCACACCATTAACATATTGTTTGCCTTTGCTCCACGAGCTTCTGGTCAGCTATTCTGTGACCTTGTCCTATCGACACCTTCTCCTTTGTTATCTCTTGCCGCACCCCCGCTTTACTTGCTTAGAATCTTTTACATCTCTTATATCTGCCAGTTCTGAAGAATGGTCACTGACCTGAAACGTTAACTCTGCTTCTCTCTCCACAGATGCTGCCAGACCTGCTGAGTTTTTCCAGCACTTTCTGTTTGTATTTGTGTAACCATAGCTGTTGTGCTGAATTGTTGACATTTTGCACTGTGTTACATTGTAACTGAAGCATTTGATGCCACCACTATGTGAACCTGTGAACATGGAGAAACAAAGAAATGCTTCAGCTTCAAAAATGAGACATTTTGTGTACTACTTTTAGAAAACTAACAACTTACACTCATGTTTAATTTTAGCTAAAAAGATCCCCAAAAACATGGTCCACGACTGTCAAAGATCAGGTAAAACATAGTCTGTAAATGTCATTATTAATCAGGATAGCCGATGAACACTTCTATTAACCTTTGATGATAAGCTCATCAATCTTAAAGTTCCCATAAAGAATACATTTTATTGTGGTAAATGGCTCAGTCAGGAAGATATTAAAATATAATTTAAGATATGATGATCTGCAAAAAAGGACTTGTTAAAAAAGTCAACACTATTAAAAATTCAAATATGTATATTTGTGAAATCATTCATAATGTAGTCATTCCACTTCTGGCAATTGAACCCTTTGCAATAAGTCCGTCTTGAGAAATGTATCCACTTGCAGTGAACAATTGAATCTGGAGACCTTCTGTACAAATGGAGCAGCATCTGAGAAGAAATAGTTTTCACTTCATTTATTAAAGAGACAGAGCTAATTTGGTCAGCCACCATAAATGGTCATAGAGCTCACGATGCACTACTACCCCATGCTGTTTAGAACATAGAACATAGAACAGTACAGCACAGTACAGGCCCTTCGGCCCACGATGTTGTGCCGAACCTTTAACCTACCCTTCATTCTACTATCATCCATGTACCTATCCAAGAGTCGCTTAAATGCCCCTAATGTATCTGCTTCTACTACCACCGCTGGCAGCGCATTCCACGCACCCACCACTCTCTGTGTAAAGAACCTACCTCTGACATCTCCCCGAAACCTTCCTCCAATCACCTTAAAATTAATTATGCCCCCTGGTGATAGCCCTTTCCACCCTGGGAAAAAGTCTCTGGCTATCCACTCTATCTATGCCTCGCATCATCTTGTACCCCTCTATCAAGTCACCTCTCATCCTTCTTTGCTCCAATGAGAAAAGCCCTAGCTCCCTCAGTCTTTCTTCGTAGGACATGCCCTCCAGTCCAGGCAGCTTCCTGGTAAATCTCCTCCTCACCCTCTCTAAAGCTTCCACATCCTTCCTATAATGAGGCGACCAGAACTGAACACAATATTCCAAGTGTGGTCGAACCAGGGCCTTATAGAGCTGCAGCATAACCTCGCGGCTCTTAAACTCAACCCCCCTGTTAATGAAAGCCAGCACACCATATGCCTTCTTAACAACCCTATCAACTTGGGTGGCATGGACATGGACCCCAAGATCCCTCTGTTCCTCCACACTACCAAGAATCCTGTCTTTAAGCCTGTATTCCGCATTCAAATTCGACCTTCCAAAATGAATGTTTAATGTGATGCAGGAAGCAAGCCAATTTTGAGCTGCTTGCTCATTACCATGATTGTATCATGCAGCCAGTGCTAACCAGGCTAATGAGCGGCTGCACACCTCAGCAAGGTGTCCAAAATTGTGAGAGTGTAGCATGAGTTAAAGCTATCCAACACTATTTAAAGCTAGACTGCACCTCCTAAAAGAGAGGTGCATTGTGATGGAACAGCTGGTGGAAGTCCTGGTTCATGTTTTGACATGGAAATAGGCTGAATAATGACATAACATGGGAAACAGCATGCTCCAAGGTTCTCGGACTCTGCATCGGAGTCTTTGATAGAGGAGGCGCAAAGGAGCAGAGAAATATTGTATCCACAGGGGGCCAAAAGTCCCTGTCCAGATGAATGTTCAGAGGCAGTGGGACCAGGTAGCAGTGGCAGTCAATGCACAAAGTCAAGTCCTGAGGACCTGGACATAGGGCTGCAAAAAGTTCAATGACCTCACATGAATGGTAAAGGTCAGTAAATTAATCATCAAATGCCATATTCTACCAACTGCACCACTAGTCTCACACATTGCTCAATGTACCACACGGCCATCACTCACCTACCAACAATCTCTATCAATCAGGACTCTTACCTAACATCTGTGCCTCAACCTCACATACTTCACATTGCTACAAGTCTCGCTCCCACATCTCACAGTTTTCACGCACTGCCAGCTATTCCACCATGACAGGCACATCACCCAAACACATTGCACCACACTCACTGACATCCACTTCCATCTCTCTTGCAGGACGAGGTGGTGCAGAACCAGAGGCAGCAGTAACTATCAACGGGGACAGGTGTACCTGTATGTCCTTAAACCACGAAAGTGATGGTGCTTACATTACGTGGCCATTACTGAGGTTGTGGCCAGTGGCGGGGCTGAAATCATTGAAGATGATGGTATCCTCGTACCTAATTCTTTTTCTCGCATCTCACTCCAAAAGGTGTTTAGGTCTGTTAGTAAAATTGAAGCCCATTTGGATTAAAAGAGGTGGTAGCAGCATGGATACTAAACTGGCTAAGGGGAAGAAAACAGAGAGTTGTGGTGAATGGCTGTTTTTCTGGAGGGAGGTATACGATGGAGTTCCCAAAGGTTCAGCACTAGGACCATTGCTGTTTTTCATATATATTAACGATTTGGACTTGGGGGGGTGGGGTACAGGATACAATTTTGAAATTTGCAGCTGTCACAAAACTTGGGAATGTTGTAAACAGTGGAAAAGATAGTAATACACTTGTAAATGACATAGACAGGCTTGTGGAATGAGTGGACACATGGCAGATGAAGGAAGCATGAGGAGAGACAATACAAGCTATATGGTACAATTTGAAAGCAGGTGGTAGAAGAGAGAGATCTAATCTTTGAAGGTGGTGGGACAGGTTAATAAAGCAGTTAATAAAGCATCTGGGATCATCGGCTTTATAAATAGAGGCATAGAGCACTGACACGGAACACAAAAGTCCGAGTGTATCAGGCCTGTGTCCTCAGTACCTTGCTCTACGGCAGCGAGGCCTGGACAACGTATGCCAGCCAAGAGCGACGTCTCAATTCATTCCATCTTCGCTGCCTTCGGAGAATACTTGGCATCAGGTGGCAGGACTATATCTCCAACACAGAAGTCCTTGAAGCGGCCAACACCCCCAGCTTATACACACTACTGAGTCAGCGGCGCTTGAGATGGCTTGGCCATGTGAGCCGCATGGAAGATGGCAGGATCCCCAAAGACACATTGTACAGCGAGCTCGCCACTGGTATCAGACCCACCGGCCGTCCATGTCTCCGCTATAAAGACGTCTGCAAACGCGACATGAAATCGTGTGACATTGATCACAAGTCGTGGGAGTCAGTTGCCAGCATTTGTCAGAGCTGGCGGGCAGCCATAAAGACAGGGCTAAATTGTGGCGAGTCGAAGAGACTTAGTAGTTGGCAGGAAAAAAGACAGAGGCGCAAGGGGAGAGCCAACTGTGCAACAGCCCCGACAAACAAATTTCTCTGCAGCACCTGTGGAAGAGCCTGTCACTCCAGAATTGGCCTTTATAGCCACTCCAGGCGCTGCTTCACAAACCACTGACCACCTCCAGGCGCGTATCCATTGTCTCTCGAGATAAGGAGGCCCAAAAGAAAGAGTACAAAAGCCAGGAAGTTATGCTAAACCTAGTTCAGCCTCCAATTCTGGGCACCACACTTTAGGAAGGATGTGAAGGCTTTGGAGAGTGTAGTGCTTGATTGATCTGGGTTTGATTGTGTTAGTCTGCCCATTGATCATTGTTCACTGTGCTTGATTGCTTAAGCCTAAGGGTGGAGCTGAAGAGTTGAAACTGAAAAAGACCAAGTCTGTTCTGAGAAGACATTGTGCTAAGATCTTATAGTGCAGAGATCTTTTAAAGTGCTGTAAATAAACTAGTTGGTGATTTAATACAAGTGTAATATATGCATTGCTCTGAGATAAATCAGATACACATAATATGTCCAGCAACCTGGCGTAAACATAATAGAGAGGGTACAAAAGAGATTTGCTAGAATATTTCCAGTGATGAGGGATTACAGTTACATGGATAGACTGCAGAAGCTAGGGTTGTTCTCCTTAGAAAAGAGTAAAATACTGCAGATGCTGAAAATCTGAAACAAAGACAGAAAATGCTGGAAATACTCAGCAGGTGTGGCAGTATATGTGGAAAGAAAAACAGAGCTAATGGCTGGATTTTACAGAGCTGGCAGGGGTTCCAACATCAGGGCCAAAAGGCAAGAGGAACCTTGCCTTAGCCCTTTGGAGACCACCCCGGCTCTATTTCATGGCACTTGGGCAATTAACTGCCTGGCGCTGGACTCCCCATCCCTTTAGCAGAGGGGTGGCCTTTGCTGTTGGGGGCCCTCCATGGGCCACAGATTGCCCATGGAGGAGCCTCTTCCCCCTGCCCCAGCACCCACAAGGAGGCCGCCTTGGTTTCTGGGCGACGTCCCCATGTGGCAAGGCTCCCACCAGCCACTGGTAAAATACCAGCAGAGACAGGAAGAGGCCCTTATGTGGTCAATTAATGACCAACTTAAGGGCCTTAATTGGCCTCTGGGTGGGAAGACCAATTCTAAGGCATCAGGAAGGCGACAGGCACTCTGCACACCACCAGCCCCGACACCCCCAACACCTTCCCACACAGTTTTATGGGCACCCTCCCCCGCATCCATTCCTGTCCATAGAGGCCCCATAAAATTCAACCCAACATTTCAGGTTGATGATCTGTCATCAGAACAGAAATGTTATCAACCTGAAATGTTGACTCCATGGATGCTGTTGCAGCTGCTGAGTGTTTCCAGCATTTCCTGTCTCTGTTCTCCTTAGAGCAGAGAAGGCAACTAGGATATTTGATAGAGGTGTTTAAAATAATGAGACGTTTTGATAAAGTAAATAAAGAAAAGCTATTTCCAAATGGCTGAAGGATTGATAACCAAAGAATGCAAATTTATGGTGATTGACAAAAGAACCAATGGCGACATGAGGCAAAATTTTTTTAATCATTTAGGATTTTGAATGCACTGCCTGACGGAGTAATGGATATAGATTTAATAATAGCCTTCAAAACGAAATTGGATCAATACTCAAAGGAGAAAAAAATTGTCTGGATGTGAGGAGAGAGCAGCAAGTAGGACTAACTGGATTGCTCTTTGTAACAACTGGCACAGACTCGATGGGCCATATTCCCTTCTTCTGTGATGTATCGTTCTATGATTCTGCATGACAGTTTCAAGTTTTGTTTGATAATAGTCCTGTGACACGCCTTGGGACATTTTATATTATTAAAGGTGCTACACAGATGCAAGCTGTTGTTATTGATGTGATTGATCAGCATGGAGCAGGGAACGCTGTCAAACATGGTCTAAAAAGATAAAAACTTTAAACTAAATTGTTTCATTAGCACAGCATTGCTATGCAATATGAGAATATTTTTCAAAAAATATTTTGTGAAATTAAATTGTTAGGTAGTCTTAAATTATCTCAAGTAGTTCAAAAATGCAAACTAATTAAATCAGAAAGTACAATGAAAATTATAATATTACTGCATGTCAGTCACAAGAGAATTCCTACATTTTAGAATTGTATGTTACTTGTCGAAAACTCCTTTCCAGGATGTTTCTGGAAATAAGCAACCTATCGTTGAAAAATCAATTCAAAAGTAAGGTTTACCATTACAATATATTAAATGGTGTAATAAAACAAGATCGATGAGGCACTTTTAACATTCTTAAAGTTTTGGCAGGTATTCTACCTGTTACTAGTTACTAGTTCACTCAGATTGTGCAATCTAGGCAAAATATTGGTGTGGCTTTTTCTACTGTGAGGCATCAGGTACACTTTGACTTGATACCAGAAAATGTAAGGCTCTTGAAAACAATTATATTTCTTTGTTTATGAACTACAGACTTTATTAATTAGAATATATGTGACAAAAATAATAACATGTACCAGGAAACATTCCTACAATGTGTCTTATTCACAGCACAACTTAATTGTATGATACGTGACTAACTTTTAACTGCAGCAGCTGCAACAGTGCATAATGATCCCCAAATGCCCTTCTGTCTGTTAATTAAACCAATGTCATTGCATTCCCTTTAAAAGAGAAAAAGCGCAAAAGGCAACTTTGTGGGACCAATTCCAGACTTTTGTGCTCCTAGTGGGCAGCGGCACTATCAGGGAGTACATGGCGTGAAATCATGGGTATTTTCCATTCATTAAAATCAATGGAGCTAGGACTGTGGGAGAATAAAATCAGCCCATGTGCTGTTAACTATTCTGTTTTTTTTTTACCTTTAAACTCTCTTTCCCTTAATTCTTTTATAGTCATCTAATCATTACTGGTACTGTAAACCATATTTTACATAATATAACTTTTCAAGTGGAATAGAAGTTTGATCAGTCTAGCCCTCGATGACCTTTTTTCTTCCATTTGAAATGGTGGTGATTCCTGGCTGAATTTTGTTTTTGACGAATGTCATTGTTGTACTCTTGTTGAGTCTTCCTCTAGCCTTGGAGCTCAGAGCTTTTCTGACAAGTATTTTGTGGTGGCAGTTCTGAGCATGGCCTATCGGGGAAATGTTGACAGCAAAGGAACATAGTGTGAAGATTCATGGAGGCACTAGATAACAGTGTTTTTATCTTCTTCCAGACAAAGCTTCAAACAAATAGGTATGTGTGTATTTAATAATAACTGTTAACAATGGTACAAGTCAAGAAATGCAACAGAATTTTACCTTCCACCTTTGTCTTGCTCTTTCTCTGTCACTTTCTCCCTCATAGAACATTCTGGATTGTGCCTATACATCCAACATTCCTGTCCCCTTCAGTGGTGGGGGTGAGGGGAAGGGGAGTGGCAGGGTAATAAATTCACCTTCCCTTAGTCCAATCCCTTAAGATTATTACAATAGGAACATACTGGACTAAAAACAGCTGAACCACACTCCTCTGCAGATATTGTTTCTGTGAAATTATGCTGGCACCCTGGTTTATCACCAGTGGGTGGGGCGGTTGGGGGGGGGGGGTACCGGGGGGCGGTGGGGGAAGGTGGCAGGGGGGCGGTGGTGTGGAAGTCGGGCAGGAAACTGTTCTGCCAGTTTGTGACCACTGTTTGCTAGTTTGGAGGATTTCTGCTGGAAGTGATGGCAGCCATCTAAAATGCTATATTCATAATGTAATGAGATCCAATTGACAAAAATATTTAATGTTGATGAGTTTGCTGCATTGCTAGTGAACAGTATTCATATGGAAAGGATGAGGGGATTAACTTTAAATGTCCTCAAGGGACCGCCCTAGTAGAATTTCATCCCTTAGACCTCTATCGCTTTAACAAATTTATTTTTAGAAATGGTCAGCAGTGTTTGATAGTCAGTCTCTTTATTTAGCTCAGTCAATCTTGCTAATTTATTCTACTCAAAATTTCAGCAATATACTTATCTCCTTCCTTGCTTGTACTTCACTTTCATAGTGTGCTCCAGCAAAAGTAACAGCACATTTTGTTATTGTTTGGGTGCATATGGGAGATGTTTCCTAAAAAAAAATCTTCAAATTGAGTTATAATTACAACCACATCTACTTCTAATACTTATTGAAGAGTTTCACAGCCTTGGCATTCCTTGGGCGCCAATACAATAACAAACAGCTTTCGCATCCACAAGTATCTTCCAATTGGAATATTGAATGTAGCATTGAGTGTAATGGGTAATTTTAACCCTACTCATCTGGCGGGAACAAAGGCAGGCTGTTAAAATTGCAGCAGCCTACTCATTGCTCCACTCCTGCTGCATTCCTGCCAATTTGCCATTTTAACACACAATTTATTTTTGGTCTGCCGCCAGCTGAGGTGCACCCAGAGACAGGTGGGGGCCTCATGAATGTATGAAAATGGGATCTTATGGTATCATAGGACCCCAACACAATTTCAACTTGAAAGCACAGAAGTTCCACCCAGCACCCAACCAGCCAGTAAAACCTCAGCTGCACATAATTATATCAGACGATCTGTGTGTCATTGTACTATTTTGATTGTCAGGATAGTTTTCAACTTCCACATTGTTTCTTTCTGACACTTTTTCCCTTACCCTCACTAAGTTCTTACCTGCTTATCATGGTTGCCATTATTGTTTGAGGAAGAGGTGGAGCAAGCAGACCAGTAACTGGGCCTATTAGAAGACAACAGCTGAGGGAGGCTGCTGATAAGAGCCATTCCCAGCAAACATGGTCTGTGGGCTATAAGTCAGTTTCTTGTGTCTGTATGCATAGCAGTGAAGCAGGAGGTTCTGCCTGGATGCCTGTTGAACTGGGGGCAATGCTTTGCCAGTAGTTGTAAAAGTCACAGTCTTTAACTTCTTTGTCACTTGCTCTTTCCAGGTTGTTGCCGTGGTCATCTCCCAGTCTGCAGTACACAGCTGCATCAAGCAGGTTCCTCATGTCCTATTTACCCGGGGTTAACTGATATATCACTCTCTCCCTTAATGTTGACAAAGGGAGAGAGCTCAGAGATTTGCAGCAGTAGCTGGCTTCCCTTGTTGTGTGATTGCCTTTAAGAGTAATGTATCTTTAAGATCTTAGAATAATAATGAGCCAAGTATCAGGATGTAATCATGTGACTACATGCTAGTCCCACTCTTTAACTGTAACACCAAGAGGTAGCTCTGTAAATAGTAGCTCTGTACTGTATATAGTTGTTAGCTGTTAATAAACCTGTTTGAGAGCTTCAATCAAACTGAATTCCACACATCTCATTTATGTTGCACCAAACGACATAAAAATGCTTCTCAGTGCCTCCCTCATGTCTGCGGCATCATAAACTGCACACGTGCTGTCATGTAGGAACCACTACACCAGCCAGCAGCCATTGTGAATCAGAAAGGTTATCCATCCAATTAATGTGCAGTTCACCTCTGATCACAGAATCTGGGTTATGCAAGTTTGCAAGATTTTCCCAGGCAGATGTCATGACACTTTCATCCTGCAGTACTCAACTATCTCCCTCAATAGTCAACATAACCAGGAACCTAACAGAATGTCTGTCAGGAGACAATATATGTATGACTCATGATATCCCTTTGCAACCCCACCATGCATGGGGAATACAGGTATAATCAAAGCTATCAAACCACCAGGATTATAATTAAGCACACCATAGGGCTCCTCAAACTAACTTTCAGGTGTCTCCCTACTGTATGCTGCAACAAGTGTCTCTGTCATCATAGTAGTGTGCTGCATCCTGCATATCATTGCCATACAGACAGACCTGCACTTGCAGAAGGCAGAGTAGCAACAGAAGTCCTCATTGACAAAAAAAAACAGGGAATATGCAAAGAAGCAAAAGAAGGAGGCAAGCTTAACACCCTGCAGCAAGATATGTGAGGGGTGAGTTGATTGCTTAGCGATTGCAGTGCCCTGATCATTCCTCCTCCCCTGAATAGATACACAAAGTCACTTTGCATTAATAGTCCATGTTACTTCCTTGCCCCACCTAATTCCTGTATTAAAGAACATTAAAATCATTTGGCCAACTTCTATAATAACAACATACCGACAATGCAGATTCTGAAGCTGTTATAAAACCACACTGAAGACCAAAGTGCCACAAATGATAAAGGTTAATTTAATGTCAGACACAATGGGCTGGATTTTTAGCCCCCGCTGGAGCCAGCATTGGAGGTGGGCAGCAGCTAAAAATAGCCCCACCAGCCAGCAGGCCAGTTCCCAGGATCTATCTGGCCTCAGGGTCATTTTTACAGAGATAGAAGGGTGGGGGTGCCGGGGGGTGGCTGTGGGCTGTGGCAGGCCTACCTGCCTGCACATGGTAGGTGGCAGACATGGCTCATTAAGGGACTATTGAGGCCAATTAAAAGAGGCTGACTGGAATCTTTCAGTCGGTCTCCAGGTTCCTGCAGGCAGCGGGGGCCAGTTTAGGTACTCGGAGGCTTCAATCAGGCCTAGAGGCCCTTCCTGCCTGTCTGGGTGAGGAACACCTACCCTGTAAAGAGACTCCCCCCCACAACCCTGCCATCCCCACAACCCCCTCCCCCCACCATCCCACAGTAGTGACCTGGTTGCCGAAGTCATGGTTAATGCCAGTTATAAAAGTTGGGGAGAGGGCCAATTAAGGGGATGCCCCTGTGAAAATCACAATGACTGTTCCCCCTGGGGGCAGTTTTGGGACCTGGAAACTGTCCCAACCTCTTTTTCCCATCCCTGGAGTGAAAATCCTGCCCTTCATTTGTCTTCATTGTTTATACAATAACAATACATTGAACCTTTATTATAAGAAGGCTTCCTAAGTCTACTACCCCTAGGAGGTATTCCCCTAAAAACTACTGTTGCTCATTTTGCGACCATTGAGATACTCGTGCCCAGCAAGTTCTGTTTGCTTGAGCCTGAGGGGATCCAGATACAGACTTCTGGATATCAGCTCTTGCAAGGTAAAACTGGCCCAGCTGACTTCCTGGCATCAAGGCAGGTAGTAGTTGAAGGAGCAGATGTGCTAATATCCTGAGAGAGGGCAACACATATTGGGGTCATTCTGATTTGGGTAGGTACAGCATGATCTTAAATATCTTTATTTTTTACTGAGAAAGTCCCAATTAATTAGACATAACAATCAAGCCTCAATTAAGATGATTAATTCTATTAGGTGAATTCTTTCTCAATGTACCACTCAACTGGATAGGCATGTGTCAGGAGCTATAATTGCTTGATTTTAACTAGTTTAACAAAGAAAAGTTTTGTTGATCTGATGCTGACTTCACTTTAAGAATGATGATCCAAAATACAAAGCTATCATGTTGTTAACAATACAGAATGCTCTATTGTTATTCTGTCATCTTAGTGAATTGTCGATTATCATTAGCTTAGCCTCTATTAACTAACACTTAGCTAGCTTGTTGGAATTTTTAAATCAGTGGTCTTATATCATTGCTGAGATTCATCTCGCTCTAGCAGTTAGGCAAAGGGAGTTTCTCTGAAGTCCGTGGATTTCAGGTCAGGATATGTGTCTGTTTGAATGCAGATTTGAATTGTATGTGCACATGACATAGAACTAGCAGTGCTCCCTTGAAAGTTATATGTGTCCTTCCTTACAGAGCCATTGTTGATCAAAGTATATTAATTAGAAACATTGTTATTCTCAAATACTGAACTATACTTATTACTGAGCATTTACAAAAGTCTATTATTTAACATAAATACAGAAAGTGCTAGAAATACTCATCTTTTGTATCGATTATTTAACACTTTTAACTAAACTTTTCTTACTAACACGAACGTTTAAAATAGTGCGTAATAACTTGCCTATCAGTTTTCCCTCGTGAGATGCCTAACCAAGAAACTGCAAAAGCTTGCACGCAAAACATGAGGATTTTAACCACCACAATACAGATTCACTGCAGACCCCTAAGAACAATAATTATTTTAGTGAGAAAAGAACAACATGAACAACTTCATGAAAGAGAAGACATGTTCCTATTATGATTTTGAAATGCTTTGTTTATCCAGAGCAGATAATCATTGGAGTTTTCTTCAGAAAGCAGGCTTGTAAAGGACACGTTCACATTTAATGCAGGATGCATCTCTGGGGCCAGGTAATTGAATACAGTGGAAGTTATCAGCTCTCACTGACATTATATCCAGAGTAATGTTTCAGTTGAAAAAAAAACAGACCCTTTCCCCTTGGACTGATTCTATCTGTGAACATTGTTTTTAATCATAACGGAAAATTTAGAAACTATGATGAGTGGTTTCACTGTTCTTTCCTTTCCAGTTTAAGTATTGGGATCTTTGTTTTTCAGTTTGGACTGTTCATCTGTCTGTTTTGTTTTACTTAAAAAAATCAATTAAAAACCTTATCAATGTACTTGCAGATGAGAACATAAAGTGTGGAAAGCCAAAAGCCTCTTCAATACATTCAAGCTGCTCCGTCCACAGGTTACATGCAAATTACCTCTTCTAACAAAGTTGTACATCATAGACTATCTAAATTAAATTGAATTCAGAAAAAAACACACTCTTCTCAAATATAATTGATTAAGACACTGGTATATTAATATAACTATACAACCTGAGTTATTCAACATTACTGAATCAATTACCACAGATGACTTAGACTTAATCACAGCAGCACAGGAACAATTGTGCTATTTGCTATGTGTGATCATTTCTGTTTACATTTAATGCCATTAACTGCGATTCCTGGAAGTCTTTTCTATATTCTACACATCCATTACTCTGTGGAAAAATTAATTCTTGTAAATTCCAAGATTGTAAATATGTTAGTCAGAATTTTAAAGAGTAAGGCCTTCTTTCTACATCAACAACAAGATAAGCTGTGTGATTCTTACTTCATGGGCTGAATTTTATCTGGAGGACACAGGTCCCTGGGGTGACACCGGAAGCGGGTGCCGCTTCCACTCGAGCGTCAAGCGGCCGGCCAGATGTAATCATGTGGCAGCCAGCCAATTGACTTAGGGGAGGCATGGGGCCTGCTTAATTAGCGATTGGAGGCGGGAAACGAGGCACCGATAGTGGCATCAGCTGACTCAACGGCAGGTGCTGGCGTCATGTTCATAAGGCTGTCAGCCCTGCATTCACTGCTGTCTTGTTTTAAAGGATTGCTTGCCCTACCAATTAGAAAATCCATTTTCTACTGCCTGATTGGCCAAGAGATCCATTCCTGCCTGACTGATTAGAAGCCCTGAAGGAGCTGAATGGGAGCCATGACAGAAGGAAGATCCTAGGTGGCCCCACGGTTTAGTGATGCCTCCCTGTAGGTTCTTCTCCAGGCTGCAATGGCAACTGAGGGATGGGAAGAAGAGACTGGCCTGCCTCACCAAGCAAGTCTGGGTGGAGATCGCAGAGGAGATCACCCACCGAACCTGCGTGCAGTGCCACAAGCGCGTCAATGACCTCTTCAATCTGCCAAAGTGAGCCCCCATCATGGGCCAAAGGGCTGCCACCAGCATAGGTGTTGTGCTAGTTTTCATGGGTTTTCATGCTTGAAGGAGAAACGGGCACACAACACTAAAGAGAGGGCCAAGACCGGTGGAGGGGTTCTGGATTTGCGTATCCTGACCCTGACAGAGGAGGAGGCCCTGGAATTGGCTGGCTCTCCGGGACACCAATTGATTGCTGATGGCAGAACAGGAGTGTCATCACAGGAGAGTGAGTGAATGTATGCAGGAGCACAAGGGTGCATCTGGCCCACATCTGAGGTACTGTGCTGATGTGTATACCACTGGACACATGGAGATCCAGATCAGGCAGAGTTGGGGTGGGGAAATGGGAAATGCTTAACCCCTCAATGTTTGTGTTCTCTCATGGAGGTCACAGTCATCACAAAGGACGTGCTCGAGAGACCAACAGGCAGTGGCCACCTCTGAGGAGGAGAAGGGTTCCTCAGAGGGTGGGTGCAGTGTCACGTCAATTCCCCCCATCCTCCACCAGTGCAAATACTCTCATGTATGTGCTCACAAATAGATTCAAGGTCACAAGCTGATGGCCACAGACACATCCAAGCAGCTGGCAGAGGCTGTGACAGCTGAGGCATTGACAGTCGGAGGACTGTGGGAGGCCAGGGCCATGCTGAGCCACAGACTGATAATATGCCGCTGGAGTCATCAGCAACATGGGGCAGCACAGTGGCGCAGTGGTTAGCACCGCAGCCTCACAGCTCCAGGGACCTGGGTTCAATTCTGGGTACTGCCTGTGCGGAGTTTGCAAATTCTCCCTGTGACCGCGTAGGTTTTCCCCGGGTGCTCCGGTTTCCTCCCACTGCTAAAGACTTGCAGGTGATAGGTAAATTGGCCATTGTAAATTGCCCCTAGTGTAGGTAGGGAATATGGGATTACTGTAGGGTTAGTATAAATGGGTGGTTCTTGGTCGGCACAGACTCGGTGGGCCGAAGGGCCTGTTTCAGTGCTGCGTCTCTAAATAAATAAACATGGTTGACAGAAACCACACCTGCCAAAATGAGACATATTAATTTTGTCATATGGAACATTATTATTTGAACATTTACTGGACATTGAAATAACTTGTTTAAAAAGACCGCATAACAGTGGCTGAAAACATGGCTGCACATTTGCATTCTAAAGGACAGTTGCATGGAGAAACAATGGAAGTACTCCCCGATCCAATTAGCCAGATGGGTTTTGTCAATAGTGATGATCAATAGACATTGAGAGTCATTGTCTGTGTAAGAGCCAGCATTCCACCCCTCCCCCAACCCCCCACCACTGAGAGTGTCTGGTTAGCTTGAAGGAATCCACAAACCTTACAGGCTGTTCTAAACAAGGAGCTAGTCACATGACTAACCTGCTGGCTGACCTGGGACTTTTTGAATTGTGCCTGACACAGAAAGAAAGAGACTGCAATTGAACTTCAAGAATAGATCACTCCTTCTCTCTGTCTCTCTCTCTCTCTCATGCAAAATTCCAGGGACCCGTGGAAGTAACTTAAGCCTCAAGACAGAAGACCATTAAAATTTGAAAGTGTGCACTGGGCCCCAACGAGAACTGCAAGACTTAACCTCAATCAGACTTTACATCCAACCCAAAACCAGTAACTGAACCTCATCTATTACTTCAAACCTTTCCCCTTTAATTCTTTCTCCTCCTCTGTCTCTATTTGCATGTGTGTTTATCGTGTATGCATGCTAGCATAGTTGCATCAGGTATTTTTTAGTAGTTTATCCGTTACAGCCAAACCAAGTTCAGGCTGAGAGGGGATCCCTAGATCTCTTCCTCACCTGGTCATAACAACGGCATCTGTTGCAGCTGCAGCAGGATGTGAGGGAACATCTGGTGGAGCTTCCAGAAGTTATGTGCACCCATGCACGGACGATGGAGGAGTCTATCCAGTATGCGAGTGCTGCTATATCTCAGGCATGTGTATGCATGGCTTCCTCCATCAAGAAATTAGCAACCCTAATGGAGAGCCAGCTCCAGGAGACCACTCAGTGGATGCCAGAGATACACGCAGACCTACATGCCATCGCCTTGACCATGAGCTCTATGCAGCAGTGGAAAGGCAAGGGGGGGGGGGGGACAAGGTGCCTGGAATCTTCACCAGGTGCTTGTCTTTCTCATGTCAGCAGGAAGGTGCAGGTGTGCATTGCAAGGGAGGAGAAGTGGCAGCTTTATGCATCTTGACGCTCCTCTGAGCGCGTACCTGGTGTGGACAGTGGCTCCTCAGGCCCTCTGCCAGTGACCCCAGTGCCTCCAGTAGCTGCAACAACAGAGGAGGGTCCTGCACTTGTGCAGGATGCCCTCAGCATGTCTGGGCCCGCCAGGCCTCAAGCAGCCAGAGGATGGCTGTGAAGGTCATCCCAAGCCATGGAGCAACCCAATCAGCAGCCTGCCTCCATCTCAGCTGCAAGTTCAGGGGTGGTACCTCATAGGAGCATATGTAAGCAAACTAAGAAGAGCACCTAGCTGCACCGGGGATTCACAGGTATTTAGATTTTGTACATGTGAAGGCTTAATTATGTTGGGTCACCCATAAATGTATGAATCACTGCGGTTGGCCAGCCTTCCAATTTTTGCTGCCTTGTTAGAACTCATCTATAGCCTTGCTCCCTCAATGGGCTGCTAGTGTTGGAGTAGGCCTCATCTGGACAGCTCTTGAGCTTTGCCAGTGTGTTCTGTGAACCTAGGCGCTGGGTGATGGAGTGCCAGATGAAGGAGACGACAGCACCTCCGCATAAAGGTTTATTGAACTGATTTTGAAAGGGCATCAGGGTCACAAGAAATGGATATGTATGAGATCATCCCCAGCCTCTCTTGCGCATCACTCATCTCCTCTTGCCTCTGGTCCAATGGGTTCCTCATCCAATGCCATCTGCTCAGCAGCCTCCTCCAAATCCTCCTTTTCAGATGGGGAGTGGCATCAATGATGCCCTCATTGTTCAAGGCCTCCCCCATCTATAGCACAGGGTTGTACAGAGAACAGCAGACCACCACGATACACGAGATCCTCGCTGAACATACTAAAGGACTCCACCAGAGCAATCTAGGCAACAGAATCTCATCTTCAGCAGCCCAATGGCCTGCCTGATGGTCTCTCAGGTGAACCTGTGGCAGGAATTGTATCTCTCCTCTGCTCCAGTGGGTGGGTTCCTGACAGGCGTGAGTAGCAATGTCTTCAATGAGTAGCCCTTGGCCCCAAGAATCCATCCCTAAAGGCGTGCGGGGGTCCGGAACAGCTCTGGCGCCTGAGATTGCCTTAGTATGTAGGCACATGGCTTCTTCCAGAGAAACATGTATACACCTGAATATTCCACTTTCGATGGTTGCAGGCTTGTTGGACATTGAGCAAATGGAAGCCCTTTCTGTTGATGAAGGCCACTGGCTGGTCCATGGGAACCTTGATGGCCACATGCGTGCAGTCAATGACACTTTGCACCTGGGGGAATCCTGCGATGGTCCTGAAACTGATGGACCTCTCAGTCTGACTTCCAGGTTGGTGCGGTAGCGCACATAGTCGCTGTCTCTCTTAAACATGGAATTGATCACCTCCTTGATGTACGGATTGCAGCTGGGAGATCTCGCACATGTCCTCACTGGATTCCTTGTAAGAGTTGGAGCTGTCGAAGTTGAGAGCCACGGTGACCTTCAGAGCCACTGGCATTGGGTGCTCACCAAACCTCATGGGTATCAGCCTATCTTGAAGCATAGTGCTTAAGTCAGTGACCACCTCCTTGGAGAGCCTCAGTCTGAGCTGACACTGCCACTCGGACATCTGGAGATAGTTCAGTCATGTATGGTAGACACTCCTGGGGATAGGCCCTTCTTCATGTAGGAGGCTGTTGGTGTACCTCTCTGTGCCCTTCTCTCCATGCCCACCCGAAGGCTGGCCATCTGCTGCTCCTAGCATTCCTGCTGTTCCCCCATTGGTGCCTGGACCTCTCTTCATCAGTGGTGCACCTCCTCCTTGGGAGATACCCCAAAGACTGAGTTGATTAGGCCTCATGGCAGGTGGGGTCTCTTCTACTCTTGTGTGTTCTATTCAGCCCACCTCACACTATATGTTTTCCTGGCTAGTCCTTTGGGACCAAGTGCCACTGCCCCTCTGTGACCCTTGCAACACACCTCCTCAGTCAGTGCTGGCACCTTTACTCACCCCCCTTGGTCACTGCTGGCACCTTTACACACCCTCAGTCAGTGCTGGCACTTTTACCTTGCAGGAAGAAATAATGGCAGCTTGTCAGAAAGGTACAGCGATAATTGTGGGGAATTTTAACCTACATATAGACTGGAAAAATCAGATGGGCAGAGGCAGCCTAGATGAGGAGTACATAGAATGTTTTCGGGATAATTTCTTGGAAAAATACGTTCTGGAGCCAACCAAGAGCAGACTATACAAGACCTGGTACTGTGAATCGAGATAGGATCAATTAATGACCTAATAGTTAAGGCGTCCTGAGGTAGCAACGATCATAATGTGATTGAATTTTACATTCAGTTTGAGGGAGAGAAGAGTGGGTCCAAGGCTAGTATTTCTAACTTAAATAAGGGCAATTATGAGAGCATGAAAGCAGAGCTAGCTAAAGTGAACTGGCAAATTAGGTTAAGGGATAGGTCAGTAGAGGTGCAGTGGCAGACATTTAAGAGGATATTTCAGAATACACAGAATAGATACATTTCAACGAGAATTTGCGCAAAGATGGGAGGCAGGTCAGAAGATTGGACAGAATATGAAAAAAGCAAAGAATGACTAAAAGATTGATAAGGAAGGTAAAATTAGAGTACGAGAGAAAGCTAGCTAAAAATATAAAGACAGATAGTAAGAGTTTCTATCGATATTTAAAAAGAAAAGAGTTAACAAAGTGAGTGTTGGTCCTATAGAAAATGAGTCTGGGGAATTAAAAATGGATAATAAGGAGATGGCAGGTGAATTGAACAGATATATTGCATCCGTCTTCACTATTGAGGAGACAAGTAACATCCCAATATTAGATGTAAGTCAGGAAATGGAAGGGAGAGAGGAACTCAAGAAAATTACAATTAGCAGGGAAGTGGTACTGAACAAATTGTTGGAGCTGCGGGCTGACAAGTCCCTGTGTCCTGATGGACTTCATCATCGGGTGTTAAAAGAAGTGGCTAGTGAGATAGTTGCTGCGTTAATTTTAATTTTCCAAAATTCCCTAGATTCGGGGAAGGTTCCGTTAGAATGGAAAATAGCAAATGTAACTCCTTTATTCATAAAAGGAGGGAAACAGAAAGCAGGAAACTACAGGCCAGTTAGCTTAACATCTGTCTTAGGGAAAAAGTTCAAAGCTATTATTAAAGACATTATAGCAGGGCACTTAGAAAAGTTCAAGGTAATCAGGCAGAGTCAACATGGTTTTGTGAAAGGGAAATCATGTTTAACCAATTTATTGGAGTTCTTTGAGAGAGTTACATGTGCTGTGGATAAAGGGGAACTGCTGGATGTATTGTACTTAGATTTCCAGAAGGCATTTGATAAGGTGCCACATAAAAGGTTATTGCAGAAAATAAAAGCTCATGGTGTAGGGGGTAACACATTGGCATGGATAGAAGTTGGCTAGCTAACAGGAAATAGAGACCAGGCATAAATGGGCCATCTTCTGGTTGGCAAGATGTAATGAGTCGTGTGCAACAGGGATCTGTACTGGGGCCTCAACTTTTTACAATTTATGTAAATTACTTAGATGATAGGTATGGTTGCTAAATTTTCTGATGACACAAAGATAGATAGGGAAGTAACTTGTGAAGAGGACTTAAGGGGACTACAAAGGGATATAGATAGGTTGAGTGAGTGGGCAAAGATCTGGCAAATGGAGCATAATGTGGGAAGAATAAAAAAGAAACATGTTATCTAAATGGTGAGAGATTGCACAGTTCTGAGATGCAGAGGGATCTGGGTGTCCTACTGCATGAATCACAAAAGGTTAGTATGCAGGTACAGCATGTAATTAAGAAAGCTAATAGAATGTTATTGTTTATCGTGAGGGGAATTGAAAACAAAAGTAGGGAGGTTATGCTTCAGCTATTCAGGGCATTGGTGAGACCACATCTGGAGTACTGTGTACAGTACTGGTCTCCTTATTTAAGGAAGGATGTAAATGCATTGGAGGCAGTACAGAGAAGGTTTACTAGACTAATAACTGGAATGTGCGGGCTGTCCTACGAGGAAAGGTTGGACAGACTAGGCTTGTGTCCACTGGAAGTTAGAAGAGTAAGAGGTGACTTGATTCAAACATATAAGATCCTGAGGGATCTTGACAAGGTGGATGTGGAAAGGATGTTTCCTCTTGCGGGAGAATCTAGAACTAGAGGTCGCTGTTTAAAAATAAGAGGTCACCCATTTAAGACAGAGATGAGGAGAAATTTTTTCTCTCAGAGAGTCGTGAATCTTTGGAATTCTCTTCCTCAAAAGGTGGTGGAAGAAGAGCCTTTGAATATTTTTAAGGCAGAGGTAGATAGATTCTTGATAAGCAAGGGGGTGGAAGGTTATCGGGTGTAGTTGGAAATGTGGAGTGATCAGTTCAGCCATGAACTTATTGAATGGCGGAGCAGGCTCGAAGGGCCGTGTGGCCTACTCCTGCTCCTAATTAGTATGTTCGTATGTTTGTATGTATGTTCGTACACACCCCCTCAGTCAGTGCTGGCACCTTTGTACACCCCCTCAGTCAGTGTTGGCACCTTTGTACACCCCCTCAGTCAGTGTTAGCACCTTTGTACACCCCCTCAGTCAGTGCTAGCACCTTTACACACCCCCTCTGTCAATGCTGGCACTTTTACCCCTCTTCTGCCACTGTCCAGCAATGTCTTCCATTCACCATCCTCCCTTCCACCACACATTGGCTCTCCAGATTGCTGGCTGGTCGAGGCAGCACTGAACTCTCGTGTCCATGCCATCTCCTTTAACCTGAAGCCCCGTGGTTTATGTGCACACTGATAAAATTATAAAAACACCATAAAATTCACATTAATTGCCATGTGAACTACCTTAATTGAGACTGTGCCACGTTGTTGTGGAAAGTCCACCCTTCATGGTTTCCGCCTCTTGTAAAATTTGGAACTGACATCACAACATTGGGTTTCTGGGCGAATGCGCACCAATTGCATTTTACAGTTCCCCTCCCCCACCCAATACAGCCTCCAACCCTGCTCTCAGTGGCCCAATAAAATTCCAGTCCATAAGTTAGCACTCAAAATCCCAGAGTCAGCCTTAACACTCTGCTCTAAACCTAAGCCTTTGAAATGTGTTCCAATACTTGATTAGTTTAGTTGAAAACATGTGAATGATCAATAATCGCACTAGAAGCTTTTCCTTGACTACCGATGCTAATTGACACTCTTTTCCCTCGTAATCAGTTTGGGTAGAGCAGACCTTCCACAAAGATATATTCATAGTATTACCACTTTAAGGAGAGACACTTATGTTCCTGTGGGTAAGGTTTGCCTGGCCCGACATGTTTTTATTGACATAATCATAATACGTCCCATTTATCTTGTGGATATTGTTAACATTTACATTCCATGTGTATTACCTTGCATTTAACTTAAAAGCCATGTATCATTTCCCTGTGTATCTGCTTCATTGATCATTTTGTATGTTACATCATCAAAATTCATCATCTGGCTACAACCCTCGGTGTCTATTTCTAATATCGTTGAAAGTACTTTCCTACATATTCAGAGAAATCAGAGTATACAATTTAAAACAAACTTTCTAGCATTGTCTCAAAGAGATTTTTTTCCTTTTATCATCAATTTCTGTTCTATTTGTAATCAACTTTTAATCCAGTTAGCTCGTTTTCCATTAATTCCATAGGCTCTGAACTGCTTTAAAAGCTTCAAACAAATTAACTTTTATCAGATACTTTTGGAAATACAAGCAACTTACTTCCTCCAAGAATTTCAGTGATTAACAAGTTTTGCAATGGAAGGTGGGCCATCTGATTGGCAAAGTTCATATACAAATGCTTACTGTGCTTGGGCTACTTTCTTGTATGTGCTATTTTTATGCAAGTGTTAACCCATTTATAATAAACAGATTAATGGCTGCATAAAAATAACACATAGGAATGCAGCACAAACATGTAAAATGTTTGCACTTGAACTGTAATGTTTGGAGGTTCTACCTTCTAGTATGTTGTTACTTTTAAAGTTCTGGGCTGTATTCCTAAAAGTTTCTAAAATATACTCAGTGTAGTTTTTTTTTGCATGGATTTTATTTTTGATTTTACGGAATTCTATTATTACTTTCGTTTCTATTTTGCAATAAGAAATAAAACCGGCGATACATACATAATAGTACATGTGCCTTATACAGATGTAAAAGACAAACCAGTTCTAAAACCTGGTAGCAAATAGTATTAACTTCCTGCATTTTTTAGGGGAGCCATCATAATAGTGGCACTAGATGCACCACTCACTCTGTCCTGTTGCACTCATTATAAATTCCCATCCTAGCCAGAGTATGGTTACACATATATTTCTGTAACAAAAGTGCTAAGTAATTGAGGAAAGGTACAGAAAATATGGCTGCTTGTGAATGAATGACATTTTTCAGGAGATAAGGTAGGTTATTGTAATTCTATTATTCTATTCTATCTGTTGTACACTAGTACATCTTAAATAAATCATTGTAATAAATTATATAGACATAGGTTAGAGAGAGAAATAGTTTTATTCATTATTTTATCTCGTTCAGCAGTTCTATGGTTTTGTAAAGGTCAAATGTATGAATTAATAATGCTGCAATAGCATACTAGAAAATTAGGCAGATGGTAGGTGCATAATTGATACAGAATGGCATAGTGCAACATTGCACATTAACTTATTATGTGTTATTGCAGCTTTCCCTTCACTTAGATCTATAAGAGAGGTCATTTTCATTTGTGGAAGTATCTCTATTTATTGCTTTGCAGGCATCCTCGTGAGTCCCGCATGGTGTATTGCCTCCCTGGTGCCAGGGTAAAGGACATTACGGAAAGGTGCAGAATATTCTGATTGAGGAAGGGAGTGAGCCAGAAGTTGTGATATACATTGGCACCAATGGGATAGAGAGGGCAGGTCTTGAAGTCCTATGGTCAGACTTTCATGAGCTAGGGAGGAAGTTAAAAAGTAAGACCTTGAAAGTAGTAATCTCTGGATTACTCCCAGTGCCATGTGCTAATGAGAGTAGAAATAGGAACATAGGAAAAATCAACGCATGTCTTGAGCCATGGTGCAGGAGTGAGGGCTTCAGATTCTTGGAGCATTGGAACTAGTTCTGGGGCAGGAGGCACCTATTCAAAAGGAATGGGTTGCACCTCAACAGGACTGGCACCAATGTCCTTTCGGGAAGGTTCACTAGTGTGTTTGGGGAGGGTTTAAATTAAATTTGTAGGAGGATGGGCACCAGTGTACAGAAGTAGAAAAGAGGAATAAGATGCATAAAAGAGTGAGAGTGTTGGATAGTAGTAGAGAAGGAAGTAGTACCATGTTAGATAGGAGCAAAGTAAGAAGGACTACGAGGAATACAAAGACAGGTTTACAATGCATGTATGTAAATGCACAAAATGTGATGAATAAGGTTGGTGAGCTACAAGCACAAATGGCTATGTGGGAACTGGGAATATGATGTAGTGTCAATGACGGAAATGTGGCTTTAAAATGTTGAGGACTGGGTGCAAAGTGCTCAGAAAAGATAAGGAAAAGAAAAGGAAGGTGGGTGGCAGTACTGATTAGGAAAGACATGGACCGGAATTTAACGCCGCCCCAGCGGGTCGGATGGTGGCGTGGGGGCGGCGTTAAATTTAACGGCAGGCTCCGGGAGGCCTAACCGCCCTGATTCCGCTCCGACCAAGTTTACAGAGGTCCGGCGGGGGGGCGGGGAGTGAGAAGCAGCCCGTCCGCCTGAGGCCAATCAAGACCCTTAAGTGGCCACTTAATGGCCACTTAAGGGTCCTCGCCCACCTCCACGGGCATTTTACCCATGGCAAGCAGGTGTGCTGGGGACATAGAAAGCCACCCAGCTATAGCTGCCAACCTTTCCGCACCCTGGGGGGGCCTGGCAATCGGGCACAGGGTGCCCGATTGAGGGCCGCCCCCGCCCCCCAACCCAACCCCGGGATCCAAGATGCTCTCCTTGCCCCTAACGACCACCCTAGCCTCACCAGGGCACGACCAAGTCCTCTGGTGAGGCAACCCAAACTTACCTTTAGTCCCGGCCCCTTGGTATCCTCCTCAATTGGCTGGACCGCAGTCCCAGCAGTGGCCACCACTCCCAGTGGCGCTGCTGAGACTAAGAGCTGCCAGCTGGCTGATTGGCCGGCAGCTCACAGAGGCGGGACCTCTTCCCTCAAGTGGCTGGAAGTCCCGCCTCGGGCCAATTAAAGCCTGGGGATCCGTAAAATACAGGACGGATCCCCAGGCTGAGCGGAAGCGGGTTCGGCACCGACATTTACGTCAGAGTCTGGCTCCCGTCCGCCCAGAGTAAAATTGCGGCCATTGTAGTGTTGGAAAGAGAGGATGACCTTGAGAAGGCAAGGACAGAATCCATTTGGTTAGAGTTGAGAAGCTAAAAGGGTATGATAAACTCTACCGTGAAAATTCTATAGCCTCCAAATAGTGAGACAGAGATGCAGAAGCAAATCTATGGGGAAATCGTAGAGATGTGCAAGAACTATAGAGTGGGGATATTGGGGGGCTTTAATTACCCAACTATCAATTCAGATAATGTTAGAGTAAAGGGTAATGAGGGGGAGGCATTTCTGAAAAGTGTTCAGGAGAACTTCTCTGACCGGTATGTTCTTAGTCCAACTAGGAAGGAGATACATTGCTGTGTCTGGTGCTGGGGAAGTAGACCAAGTACCTGTGAGTTAATACTTGGGGAAGAGTGGTCATCATATCATAAGGTTGGGATTAATAATGGAGAGTACCAAGGAACAATCTAAAGTACAACATCTAAATTAGAAGATGGCTAAAATCAATAGGATGAGAAGGGATCTAACCAGGGCAAAATGGAACCAAAGACTGACAGGAAAAATAGTAACAGAATAATGGGTGATCTTTAATGAGGCGATCTTTCAGGAACAGGCTGGGTACATTCCAACAAGTGGGAAAGGTAGGGGATCCAGAGCCGGGGCTCTGTGGATGACAAGGGAGATAGAGAACATGATGAAACAAAAAACAGGGTGTATGATGCATATCAGAAGAATTCTTCAAGTGAGAACCAGGCTAAATTTTATAAGTTGAGAGGGGAACTGAACGAGGAAAATGTGACTTGCAAACAGAGAATATGAGAATAGAATGGCAGTTAACATAAAAGGGAGCACAAAAGGGAGGGTGAAACATAAATGGTACAACTCTAAAGGGGGTGCAGGAGCAGACAGATCTGGGGGTATATGTGCATAAGTTATTGAAGGTAGCAGGACAGGTTGAGAGAGCAGATAATAAAGCATACAGTATCCTAGGCTTTATTAATAGGAGCATAGAGTACAAGAGTAAGGAGGTTATGTTGAACTTATATAACACACTAGTTTGACCTCAGCTGCAGTATTGCATCCGGTTCTGGGCGCCGCACTTTAGGAAAGATGTGAAGGCATTGGACAGAGTACAGAGAAGATTCATGAGAATAGTTTGATGGATGAAGAACTTAATTTATGAAGATGGACTGAAAAAGTTGGGAGTGTTATCCTTGGAAAAGAGAAGGCTGAGGGGAGATTTGATAGAGGTATTCAAAATCATGAGGAGTCTGGACAGAGTGAATAGGGAAAAACTGTTCCCACTCATGAAAGGATTGAGAAGGAGAGGGCACAGATTTACAGTGATTGGCACAAGAAGCAAAAGCGACATGAGGAAAAACATTTTTTGCAACGAATGGTTAGGATCTGGAATGCACAGCCTGAGAGTGTGGTGGGAGGCAGATTCAATTGAGGCCTTCAAAAGGGAATGAGACTGTTATCTGGAAAGGAAGAATGTGCAGGGTTACAGGGAGAAAGTGGGGGAATGGCATTAAGTGAATTGTTCATTCGGAGAGCCGGTGCGGACACAATAGGCCAAATGACCTCCTTCTGTGATGTAACAATTCTGTGATTCTGTGTTCTTTATTGTCCTGCTAACTAAGATTTCTGCCTTGTCCTTTAGCAGAGTTGATGTGAAGTTGCCTGACCTTCTGGGCTCTATCTTAACCTTTTAAAAATCACAGTTTTTAAACCATAATCATGTTACAAAGTCCAGTATTCATAACAAAGCCAAACTTGGAGGTGTGGCAGACAGGGAGGATGATAGCAATTGACTGCAACAGGACATAGATAGACTAGCAGGTTGGGCAATAAGTGGCAGATGGAACTTAATACATAAAAGATTGACGTGATGCATTTTGGCAGAAGGGCTGGGGAGAGGCAATATAGACTGAATGGCACAGTTCTAAAGAGTGTGTAGGGTGAGAGGGACCTGGGTGTTCATGTGCATAGATCTTTGAAGGTGGCAAGACAAAGTCAGAGAGTAGTTATAAAAGCATATGGGATCTTGGGCTTCATAAAGAGAAGTATTGAGTACAAATGCAAGAAAGCTATGCTGAACCTTTATAAAGCTCTGGTCAGGCCACAACTAGAGTAGTGCATTCAGTTCTGGTCATCACAGATGTGAGGGTCCTTGAGATGGTGAGAAGGAGATTTACCAGAATGGTTCCGGGATGAAGGATGTTACCTACGAGGTTAGGTTGGTGAAGCTGGGGTTGTTCTTCTTGGAGCAATGAAGATTGAGGGGAGATTTGATAGAGATGTACAAGATTATGAGAAATGTTGATATGGTAGACAAAAAAGAGCTGTTCCCATTGTTATAACCGAGGTTGGAAGAATGCACTGTCTTTCTCTATTTTCACTACTCCACTGGTCACAACATATATTTAAATGTTTTACCCAGTTATCGATATGGCCAATTATATACTTCGTTAGTTTCGGAATAAAAATCCACCAACCAGGTTTCTTTAATAAACAACAAAATTGTTAATTTATTATAAAATAAGACTTATTCAATAAAGATGCAAAGCTTATTAACACACAGTTTGAATTATGAAAGTATAAATAACTACCCTTCTAAAAATATCCTAGCACACATGCACACCAGTTAAAGAAAAAATAAAGAAAAATGAGAAAATTGGCTTTGCAACGACCAATTTAAAAATAAGCTTTGACCAAGTTGTTGTCAATTCAAGATATTGAATGTTCCAGATGGCCCTTTGATCTGGCGTTCGGGTACATGTAAATGTCTGTCACCAGGATCTTTCTGGAGCAGTTCTGTTCCAGAGACGTCGAGGAGTAGTCTTGCAGGTATTTCAGGAGAACTACTGCTTGAGTGGTTTCAGCTATCACACTAGATTCTCAGAAGATTTTCCAAAGCAGGTGCAAAAGGATGAGTTGGGTGGCTTCTCTCTTAGCAGGATACACACCAACTGAACTCCAAATAATCCAAAAACAAAAACAAAACTCCTGACAGCCTTAAATCCAAACATGTGACCTCTCTAAGTCCAACCATAGTCCATAAGGCTCCAGCTGTTTACTTAGTTTAAGGCATGTGACTTCTAGTAAGTTTTCTTTATACAAAGTCCCAAGTGGCCTTCCAGTAACCCTTAACAAAAAAAAACACAAGTCCAGCCATCCTTTTGGGTATATTTCAAAGTCTTTTAAATACAAATCCTCAAAAAATATCAATAATGGAAGCACCTTCATGGCACCATTAGCTGATGGTACAAGGACTAGGGGACAGAGATATAAGGTTTTGGGCAAGAGGTGCAGGGGGCATGTGAGGAAGTACTTTTTGCAGTACGTGGTAATTACCTGGAACTCGCTGCCTAAGAGGGAGGTGGAAGTGGAGATGGTCAATGATTTCAAAATGAAATTGGATGGCTACATGAGGGAAATAAACTTGCATGGATATGGGTCTATAGTAGGAGAATGGGACTGACTGGGTTGCTTTACAGAGAGCCGGCATGGATCCAATGGGCTGAATGGCCTCCTGTGTAGTAATGACTCGATGACCCAATATACATTAACTTTTCATAAGTGCTGAAGTACTGAGTGATCATGAAACCAGGTACAGATGGTTTGAAATATGATGTGTTGTCGGATTTTACATGTAGATTGCTTTTTTATGCACTTACTGAGAAAGTTAAAAAAAATTGTGTGGAATAATAATTGGGTGAGTTCTACAATGAGCAGATGGTTTGCTATGGCAAAGGTGAAGATTACCTTCTAAATCTTGTGAAGAAAGGTTAATAAAGTCTACAATGTATTTGTGACTCAGCAACATTTTGGAATCAATTCTATCATGTTACATTTGACAGTTCTATCAAGACAGCTAACAGCAATAGCAATTTTAACAAGTATTGAGAGGATGTGACACAAAGAACTTGTCATTTTGTCAATATTTCTTTTTACAAAACACACTCAGCTTTAATATCATCTGGTGCTTCTCTTTGCATGTGGAAGATCTTTAGAGTTTGGAAGTAAATGAAGATGAATGGTTGCAGACTAGTGCTAAATGACTGTTCAGGTGATAACTGTACAAATAAAACTTTGGATTATGTTTTTATAGTTTCATAACCATTATGAGCTTGAAGTAGTTATGGTTATGAAAAAGTAGTTCCCAGTCCACCAGCTCTGAGCTAGCATTGTGTAGTGAGATTTATAGATAAGTGATGACTGGAGTTATCTAATATACAATAAGCAGTTTTTAAATATTCTAGCTATATTATAGAGATTTAGAATATTGTTTTTAAAATTAAGAAAATTCAGCCTTTTTTCACTCCTGGATAAAACTGTTGAGATGTTTTGAGGTTTAAATAGTAAATGAGCCGTCGGTGACCAAATTAACAATCTTGATGATGCATTTGTACCAAATTTAAATACAATACATCCTGCATTATTAAAATAATTTCCCATTGCCCACCAGTGTTGGATCTCAGAAAAAAATGGTTGATAAAATTAATAGTCTAGTTTTTAAGGAAACGGTATTCTGTGGACAGTGCTCAATATGAACGGTTAAACCTTTTTTCCAGTTTCAGTTGCAGTTAAGGAAACTGTATGGTACAATGGATCAGTACGCTGTCTTTTTACCTCCATAATATGGGTTCAATCAACTAGGTACAGATATATAGCACAAAGCTGCCCACAATTTCATATCAACTGGCACTATCACAGAAGGAACATCATGGTGTGGGAAATACAAAAATGTCGTGCTAATCCAATAAAGGAAGTTAATAAATAATAGCAATAATGCTTGCAATTATATAGTGCTATACAAAACATCTGAAGGCACTTTAGAGGGTGAATTATTTTACTCTCTATGCATCATATATGCATACATAAGCTAGGTAACTCCGAAGGGAGCTAAAAGAAATTTACAATGGTACTAGTTGATATTCCTTTTAAAATTTAAACGTTGTGCATAACCTGTTTTGTTTATAGTGTGCGGTCCACTTAAATTTTTTTGCATGGCTGTGTGGCCGTACGCCTGCGTAACATGGTGGGAACACTGATTTTAATCTTCAGCAGAAATAGGATTTAGATACTTGAGGTCCCCATTTATAAAATTTCCCATCTACTGAAATAAAAATTTTCATTAACATAAAAATATAAGGTTGTTACTACCATATTAGCTGATGTAATTATATGCTTTGGATGACTTCTTAATGCTTTCTTAAAGAAAGGAAGACTTGCATTTATATATATAGCGCCTTTCACAACCTCAGAATGTCTCAAAGCATTTTAAAGCCGATGAAAAGCACTTTTGAAGTGTAGTTACTATTATTATACAGGAAAGACAGCAGCCAATTTGTGTACAGCAGGATCCCACAAACAATAATGTAACAATGACCAGATAATTGAGGGATAAAGATAGGCAAAGACACCAGGGATAACTCCCCTGCATTTTTTCAAAATAGTACCTTGGGCCTTTTTACATACACCCAAGAGGGCAGACAGGGCCTTGGTTTAACATCTTATCTGAAAGATATCACCTTCTAACTGTAGTGATCCCTCAGTACTGCACTGAAGTGTCAGCCTAGATTTTTGTGCTCAAGTATTTGGAGTAGAACTTGATCCTGCAACCTTCTGATTCAGTAGCAAGAGTGCTATCCACTGAGCCCCAACTGATACATAAACCTAAATCTAACCAGGGTATTTATTTTAATTATAGATCAAGTGACCGATACCATCTCCTACAAGAAAACCAGCAGTGCAGACCCAATACTTTTATTTGCACCTGCAACAAATGACTTGCCACTTTTCCCAATGTAGTTTTGCATCTTCTAAAATGCAGGTGTAGATCTTGACAGACTCATTTATCTTCTTATCCCCAGTCAATATTTATTCCAAGTTCTATGATCTTACCTTATTGAAATTCTTAAAATGTTCAATACACCATTAATACAAAACAGGTGTCACCATATCTAACTTCTTGTAACTCACTATTAACGAGTATTTCTTCAAAGTGTCATACTGCCCAGAGCACTGTGGGGGCACAGTGGCGCAGTTGTTAGCACCGCAGCCTCACAGCTCCAGCGACCCGGGTTCAATTCTGGGTACTGCCTGTGTGGAGTTTGCAAGTTCTCTCTGTGTCTGCGTGGGTTTCCTCCGGGTGCTCCGGTTTCCTCCCACATGCCAAAGACTTGCAGGTTGGTAGGTAAATTGGCCATTACAAATTGCCCCTAGTATAGGTAGGTGGTAGGGAAATATAGGGACAGTTGGGGATGTGGTAGGGATATGGGATTAGTGTAGGATTAGTATAAATGGGTGGTTGATGGTTGTCACAGACTCGGTGGGCCGAAGGGCCTGTTTCAGTGCTGTATCTCTAAACTCTAAACTCAAACTGCTTAGTGAATTGATTCAGAATGCAGGATTTTGAATCAGGAATATTCAGAGGCATCAGTCATCCAATCCATCATATTTTTAAAGGTCTGTACCGTTTCAACAGATGTTTATTCTTTCGGAAATCTGGAAATCCTTATTGAAATTCTATCCTATTGTCTTTATGTACTGAACTGAGATAAACCACCTGCAACAGGACATAGGTTAGCAGAATGGGCAGACAAGTGGCAGATGGAATTTAATCCAGACAAGTGATGCATTTTGGCAGAAGGGATAGGGTGAGGCAATATAGACTTCATGACACAGATCTGAAGAGTGTGCAGAAATACAGAGACCTGGGGGTGCATGCACATTGATCTTTGAAGGTGGCAGGACAGATTGAGAGAGTGGTTAGCAAAGCATAAAGACATTGAGTACAAAAGCAGGGAAGTTGTATTGCATCCAGTTCTGGTCATGACACTTCAGGAAAGATGTGAGGGTTCTTGAGAGGGTGCAGAATAGATTTAGCAAAATGGTTCCAGGGATGGGAGATTTTAGTTACAAGGTTAGCTTGGAAAACCTGGGGTTGTTCTCCCTGGAGCAAAGGAGATTGAATGTACAAGGACTAGGTGATACAGATTGAAGGTGTTGGGCAAGTGATGCAGGGGAAATGTGAGGAAATACTTCTTTTGCACAACAACTGGTAATGACTTGGAACTCGCTGTCCACGAGGGTGGTGAAAGCGGAGACAATGAATGATTTCTAAAGGAAATTTGATGGGCACTTGAAGGAAATTAACTTTCAGGATTATGGATCAAGCGGGGGAGTGGGACTGACCGGATTGTTCCGTGAAGAGCCGGCAAGGACCTGATGGGCCAAAAGGCCTCCTTCTATATCTTAAATGACTCTATGACGAAGACTCTTTAACTGTATGGATGTGAACTAAGTTTATCTAAAACAAACCTATATGCAATAAGGACTTTGTTGTTGAATAAGATATTGTTTTAAAAGAACAGTTTTGATACCTACCACCATGTTGGAGGGTGAGGGTGGGCGGAGGGGCGGGTACATAGAGCGGGGATTCAGATCAGGCAAAGTTGGCCTGAAACTGGACATATTCAAAAGCGAAGTCCAACCCAGATAGCTTGTGTCATAAGTAATCAAAACTTTGACAGAGAAAATGGAATCAATTCTCCCAATCCCAGGCATCTAAGCATAAGACACATTCCCAATGGAAGCAAGATCAACATGTAACAGATGTCTGAAACAGACATATTTTTACCACTTGTATTTTTGGGACAATTACATATCGAAAAGTCCACCAATAATTACACCTCCACATCCCACCAGATCACAAAAAAAGAATCAACATTTAAAAATTACAGCATTTCTAGAATGACAATACCTTCATTTGATTCTCTGACTCACTAGCTGTATTTATTATAGAAAATTTACAATGGGATATTGTTGCTTGCACATTTGTATGCACTGCAGATGTTAACTGACCATGTGATGCACAACCTGAAAAGATTTCAATTTGGACTAAATTCAAATTTTTGCAAATAATCACCCAATGGTCAGAATTCAAATGCTCTGTTTTATGAATTTATTTAGTTATTCATCCTGTCCTGATGCCCTAACTCTCTGACATTAGCCTCAGTTGACTGACCCCAAGATGCATTTTTATGGTGAACTAGACTCTTGTTAAAGATTAGCAACTAGTAATTTGTTCAGACCACATCAAATTCAGAATCACTATTCATGTTCTCAGAAAAAGGAAAAATGACAGTAATTAGTAATTAAAGTACAATCCCATTAACTATTCTTGCACATGCAATGATGCTTATTTGTTCAAGTGCCCCTTCAGAATTGCCATGTAATTAGTATGCAGTTATTTGAGACTCTCCAGCAAGAGTAGATCATGTCTTCAAAGTCCTTTAATAAAAGCCATAAACAGGCAAGCATTGAAGTAAAGTATACAGGGTGCGTAGTTAATTGGGGAGTTGATTGTACTAGCATTATAATTGTTTAGTTGGCTAAAGTATAATACATATGTATTAGGGCACTTAAAGTGCACAAATAACTTTAAAATCACCATGCTGTCCAACTTAATGCTTTACAATGTTTCCATAATGTCTGTGCAATTGCTTAATTTTAATTTTGAAGCTTTTTGTAAAGTGTTCAACTAACCTTTCTCAAAAATGACATATATCATATTGAAATATGCCACTGGGTTCACAAAAAATGTGATTGCGTTACTTGCATGTCATGTTATCACCATAAAAATGACAACCAGTTTTTCCCACCCCGTATATTCGGTAGAATTTTAATGTTGCAACCTGCCGAGAGCCAGCTACTATGTAGGGAAACCAGAACTATCTGCCGCCGGATGCACAGCCACTGCATTTGTGTCTGACTTTCAAGTTTCCTAACCAATTAGCATGAGCAGGCATGATGATGACCTTCATGAGCCAATTTCAGCTGAACTATTGAAAGGGGAAATGCAAAGATGACAGTTGAAGGATTGGGTAGATGAGGAAACAGAGGAAGCACCTCCACTCATTGATTCCCATCATGGCAAGTCCGTGCCTTGGTTTACAGATGCCTCCTAGATCTGATGCTATGTTCTGTAAGAGGGAGATACTCTTCTCTGCCAATGAGAGGACAAAGCCTGCCTCAGAGAGCACGGACGCATGGTTGGAGGTCACTGAGGATGTTGGCAACAGATTTGTGGTACCACACTTGTGGCTGCAGTGCCAGAAGTGGTTTAATGACCTAGTTAGTGCAAGAAAGATGAGTGGTACATTCAACTATATCCTGATGTACCTATCATCCCAATCATAGCACTTTGTCTTCCCAAGCCAACTCCTGCAGATCACTCCTCACACCAATTTACCTGTGGGTGCACTTATCCCTCTCTGCAGTGTACTTCCTCACATTTTCATCCACCACTGACACTCACATTCAGCTAACACAATGGCCTATTCTTCATAGCCACCCTTAACAAATGCTCTCCATCCAGCTGTTCAGCGCATTCCATTATTTTCATTCATAGTTCTTTCCTTTTCCTCCTGGTAGGAGAAGAGAGCACAGAACACCAGGGAGAAGCAGAGAACCGGAGGTTGCCCGCCAGCCATCTCAATACTGGCAGCTGTAGAGGGGAAGACACCGCAGAATAGTTCAGGCTCGACACGTCTGCCCATTGGCAAAGGAGAGATGGGGGCCTCCCAGATATTTGGTGACAGAATTAAGCATCACACAGCCACATGGTATATAACATTCAATCACGTTGACTTGATATCATCAGACAGTGAAATATGATCACGTGCACCATGTTCACTTAAGACCCTCTAAACGTGGAAGTTCTAATTCATGTCTTTATCTCGCACAGGCCCATCAAGCATCCTGCAGGAGATGGTACAGGAGGAGGATGGAGACTTCTCAGAGGCGATCACTCATTCTGAAGGTGCAGACCATGCACAAGCTCAGATACACACACCTCGGTCACACCGATAAGACAGGTAGTTGAGTTTTCAGCTGCTGTGTCATACATCACAAATAAGTAAAGGCAAATGGTGGAGACAGAGACAGAAATGGAGATAAAAACAGAAAGTGATGGAAATACTCAACAGGTCTGGCAGCATCTGTGGAGAGAGAAGCAGAGATAACGTTTCAGGTCTGTGATCTTTCAGCAGAATTAGAACCAGACAGAAATCGAGAGTCCAATTCAGAGGGCGTAGGATGCTCCAAGCTCTGCTCAGTTAGGCACAGATGTTGAGCCTCAGGGGCTGTTGAGGAAGAGGATAATTCCGGAGCAGCAACAAAAAGGTGTATGAGCTACTGGCAGTTTTTCCAGTGGCACAGTGCACAGTTACAGAATGATTGGAGGAGCCTGTCTCAAGCATGAGTGAAGTGATGTCACAGGCCTTTGTGATGATATCTTTATCCATGGAAAGAGTGGTCACCTGCAAGAAGCACCAAACGTGGCAGTCCAATGAGTAGCTGCTGGCCGTCCCCAACAGCTTTCACACTCTGAATGCCACCTTAAATAGAATTGGTCAAAATCTTGCCTTGGTCCTTTAATGCACCACTGAAGTGCAGCAAAGTGCTCTCAAAGTGCTCCAGCTGATTGCTAGCAGGGAAATGCAGATGGGCCATGAGAGGGAATAAGGAAAAGGGGACAAGGAAGTGGGGACTCTGCTCAAAGTGCTTCCACCTCACCTATTGTCTCTCGCCCCACTGAATCAGTGACCCTATGTTGCCTAATGTCCCAATGGGCAAGTCTGCCCTGCACAGGTGCAGCTGGAGCGGTCTTTGGCAGTCCCGTCATGGGCCCCAAAACCCAGAGGTCATCAACCAAGAGCATTTCAGCAGCCAAGCAGGGATCTTTTTTATTCATTCAAGGATGTGGGCATCGCTGGCTAGGCCAGCATTTATTGCCCATCCATAATTGCCCTTGAGAAGGTGGTGGTGAGCTGCCTTCTTGAACCGCTGCAGTCCATTTGGGGTAGGTATACCCTTAGCGCTGTTAGGAAGGGAGTTCCAGGATTTTGACCCAGCGACAGTGAAGGAATAGCGATATAGTTCCAAGTCAGGATAGTGTGTGGCTTGGCGGGGAACTTGCAGGTGGTGGTGTTCCCATGCATTTGCTGCCCTTGTCCTTCTAGTTGGTAGAGGTCGTGGGTTTGGAAGGTGCTGTCTAAGGAGCCTTGGTGCATTGCTGCAGTGCATCTTGTAGATGGTACACACTGCTGCCACTGTGAGTCAGTGCTGGAGGGAGTGAATGTTTGTAGATGGTGTGCCAATCAAGCGGGCTGCTTTGTCCTGGATGGTGTCGAGCTTCTTGAGTGTTATTGGAGCTGCACCCATCCAGGCAAGTGGAGAGTATTCCATCACATTCCTGACTTGTGCCTTGTAGATGGTGGACAGGCTTTGGGGAGTCAGGAGGTGAGTTACTCGCCTCAGGATTCCTAGCCTCTGACCTGCTCTTGCAGCCACGGTATTTATATGGCTACTCCAGTTCAGTTTCTGGTCAATGGTAGCCCCTAGGATGTTGATAGTGGGGGATTCAGTGATGGTAATGCCGTTGAATGTCAAGGGGAGATGGTTAGATTCTCTTTTGTTGGAGATGGTCATTGCCTGGCACTTGTGTGGCGCGAATGTTACTTGCCACTTATCAGCCCAAGCCTGGATATCGTCCAGGTCTTGCTGCATTTCTACGTGGTCTGCTTCAGTATCTGAGGAGTCACAAATGGTGCTGAACATTGTGCAATCATCAGCGAACATCCCACTTCTGACCTTATGATTGAAGGTAGGTCATTGATGAAGCAGCTGAAGATGGTTGGGCCTAGGACACTACCCTTAGGAACTCCTGCAGTGATGTCCTGGAGCTGAGGTGATTGACCTCCAACAACCACAACCATCTTCCTTTGCGCTAGGTATCTGAGCAGCTTACCTGAGGCCATAAGTGTTGCACTACATAGGGGTAGCAGAAAAAGGAAGAGCAAAGATTTGTAATTCCACAAGGGTATTCATATATATGTGTAACACAGGGTTAGATTGTTAAGTTTCTGCTTATATTTTGAGTCACATAAAAATTGCTTGTTTGCACCACTTTCCTGTATCGCCCATTTTTGCCTGTTGCCTGGTAAATGGGCTTCTCATTTGTGATGAATGGTAAGGCAAAACTTGAAGCTGAGCAATGAGTGTCTGTGATAAAGATTCTTTGTTGATTGCTTGGCTGTTTTATGCTGGAGGAGGGATGGGCTAAGTGGGTTCAGCATGTGACTGCAAGATGGGTGAACTGGTGTAACTTAACTAAATTGTGCCATTGTAAGGGCCTCCCAGGCATCCCAGGTAGCAAGGTGCACTGCTGCTGGTGCCATGACCACATAACATCCCACCTCGTCCTCCTCTTGTTCCTCCTCATCCTCTGAAGAGTCAATGCATTCCATAAACTTCCAAACCTCACTACTGCACTATGTCGTGCACTGCCGAGTACAAAACAATTATTCTCGAGACACTGGCTGGTGCATTTGGAAGGACACTTCCAGATCTGTCCAGGCACTTGAAATACTCCTTCAGCATCCAAATTTCTTGGTATGTTATACATTTTGTCATTATATGGCTAAGGTTGTATTGCTCTTGGGCCTCAGTATTTGGGATCCTCAAAAGTGCCATCAGCCATGTTTTAAGTGGATAGCCCTTATCCCCAAGGAGCCAGTCAGTAAGTCTGTTCCAAGGTCCAAAGAGCTCAGGGAGGGTGACTGGCACAGGATGAATGAATCATGGCAGCTCCCTGGGAATCTTGCACACACCTGCATAATGACCTTCTTGTGGTTACTCACGAGCTACACATTGGGGGAATGGAAGCCCTTACAGTTCACAAACACTTCTGGGTGACCTGGTGGTGCCTTGGTTGCCACATGTGTGCAATTGATCATGCCTTGCACCTGTGGGAAGGTAGCCAGAGCCATAAACCTGAGCATCCACTCATTTGACTGACCTCATTGGTGGCAAAGAGTATATAAATTACTGCTCAGGCAAACACAGCATCAATCACCTGTGTGATGCATTTATAGGTGGCAGACTGCAATATTCTGCATATGGCTCTTGCAGATCCCTGGAATAAGCCAGAAGTGAAGAAGTCGAGGCCAGTGGTAACTCTGACAACCACTGACAAAGCATGACCGTGAGGTCCACTTGGCAGTAGGTCTTCTAGGAGGCTGAAAATATCAGCGATGGTCTGACAGGGTAGCCTGAGCTTCCTGAGGCAGTAGTGTTCAGACATGTTAAAGAAGCTGATCCTCTGTCCATATACCCTGTGTTGAGGGTATCGCCTCTCGTGAGCTGCACTGCTGTGCTCATCCCCGCTCTCCTGTGGAGTGGCAGTTCTGCATGGAGAACACCGCTGCTGCTGGCACTGCTGCATGTGCTACTGATCCTCTTGCTGGTGGTGCTGTTGCTGCTGCCACTCATGTTGGTCCTCAGCTGAGGTCCATCGTAAAATCGCAAAGCAGCATAAGCAATAACCATGCCGATTTAATGTATGACAAATGTAAAGTGGAGATCACGCATGCAAACCTCCAAAATAGTGAAAATCACCACCATTGTAGTGAAAGCACACACTTAGTGCAAGTACTGAAAACAAAAGCCTTTCACTTCGGCAAGGAAACAGGCATGAGGTCTCAGTCCCTATGGAATTTTCAGCCTGTCATTATTTCTGCCCTCTCAATTGCCGTTGTGCTGTCGTCTTGCTTTCACTGGGAAATTCCAGAAAGCACAGGAAACAAATGCATCTCCAATTCAAGTTGAAAACCCCGTTAAGGTAGCCATTAATAAAGTACTAGCATATTTAAATTGGCAACCTGTCTCTCCCGAGACATTGCAGTTAAGTGTGGAAGTCGATGGGCTGGCGCCAGATTCCCTGTCAATTTCAACGCTGTTGACCACCGACCCACTTTTAAATCCACTCGCTCCTTGATGTTAAAATGGCCCCCAGTGCATCTGATGCACTTTGAGATATTTGGCACATAAATATTGTTTTCTTTTCCTTTTTTGCTTTTTCTCCCCAAGGCAATGTTTTTTTAAGATGAATTGTTACGACACTATCAAATAACTGTTTAAACAAGAAAAGTGCTGCTTTAATGCATTCCATGCTTAATTCTTTAGCTGTTCACATCAAAATCAATTTTTACCTTATGGTATTGAAAATATTAATAATTCCTAGATATGTGAGAATTAGGGTGAAAGTGAATGTTTTCAAAGTCACTACATTAGGATTATGACTATCCAGAATGAACATTTAAACAGAATACATATTAGCCCCTACTTTACTAAGGTGTCAATTTTCAATATAAATTTTGTGGCATGTTAGGTTCTAATCACTTTAATAATGAGAATTATAAAATCCCTAATACGTCAATCCCTCTTCTTGTCAAATGTAATTTTCATGACTTTCATCGGCATTTCGCAGCATGCCTGGTCCTGCAGCCTCCAGCTCAAAATTGTTTTGCCCTGTAAGTTTGAAGTGCAAACTGATAACAGCATGGTGAGGGCAACAGGTTATCTGCAGTCTTGGTGAATGACGGGGCAAACAATGTATCTTCTTAACCAATGAAATTTAGGATTGAGAAATAAACAAAGAATGGACTTAGAAGGAGGTCGAACTAGAGTGAGTGAATTCAATGTCAAATCAAGTACAGAAAGAGAAATAAAGAGAAGGAAAAAAGATAGGAATAACAAGAAGAGAAAAGAGTCAGAAATCCAAAGTGGGTAACACTGTTTTTAAATCTGGCATTTTTAAAAATCTCCAACTGCAATTCACTATTGAAGGAATGAGACTCCACATTTCTAATTGTTAATTTCATGGGCCAGAGTGGTGGATAGGCAGTCATTAACAATTGTCACATTGCTAAAAGAGTACTTAAGCTATAAATTACTAGACTTAACTTTCTGCAGCATATTTTATGGGCAGTTAATGTGCAAATGCAGCAACGTCATGAAACTCACGGGGAGGTTAAGGACAGGATGCTGTTTTCATGAAGCTAATGATGGAGTGTCACAAATTGTCCAGCAACTTGTGGCAATTCGCAAGTCGAACAATATTCCTTCCTTGCCATCAGTTGCTGACTGATTTGCACATTAATAATGGTAGGTATTGTTCACACGCCATTATTTTTTCAGTAAATTCTGCCCCATGGAAACAAGAAACAGAAAGAAAAAGGAAAATGAAAGGGTCAAGATAAAGAAGTGAGATAGAGATGTAGAAGTGTTGAATTTCAGCAAGTAGAATAAGAAGACATAACTGGACAAATGACAGGAAGATGCATCATTACAGAATTCATAAGATTATCTAATTGTGTCTCATGGGCTGAAGTGTTATGCATTACTGTCCTATGTTCTTGATTTTAATGCTGTAATTTGCAGCACTCTTCATATGTCTTTGGTGCATTGTTATGCTGAAGTGCAAAGTACCTATTTTATACTTCTTTGCATCTTAAACCACAGTCATCATTTCTACCAAGATGTAAGTGGCTTCTAACACTCTTTCTCATTGATGCCATCATTTTCACAATGGTCACTGAATAATAATGACTACTTGTAATGCAGTTAAGTCTGAAGACCGATATCCTGGTATTTTATATGTTAGAGATTTTTGTGTATCAAAGCGAAATGAAGACAAATGATTTTCTTTCCTGCTGTTCCATTGGCTATGAAATATTTTCTTCTGGTGATTTCAAAAAGAAATCTTCATTCTTTTTTCCTGCAATCTTCAAGCCTTTAAGAACCTAATTTGGCATCACATTATCATTGTTTTCTTGATTTATATCTGTAACAAACATAAAAGTGTCACCCTGTTAGAATCAGGGATACATTTAATATATATACCTAACAGATTCCAAGTCCTGCATTGAAAACTCAATTGCCTGCTGAAAGATGGTTCATTCTGTATAATAGGCACAGAAACCTTTGATGAAGAATCAATCAACTTAAAAAAAATAATAATTGAAGGGGAAGGAGTATTCTTAATTCAGTCATTAACAATTCAGAAAGAGTGTTGTTTGCAATGAGTGTGTTTTGTGACACCAGTCAATAACAACTTCCCTTCATACAAAGCCTTCAATGTAAAAAAATATTCTGAGATATATGATCAGGGAGGAAAAAGTAAAATAGATAAAAGGCACAAAAGAACAGGTACCATAACAGAAGGCTGAGAAAGGTGACAAAACCTTTGGGGTTTTAAAGGAAGAGAGAGATATGGAGAGGCAAAATCATTTGGGAAATTCCATAGAGTAAGAACTAGGGGCTTGATATCATTATGGAGGCAGGAAACAGGAGCCAGCTCTGGTTTTGGGTCAGAAAGCTGCCTCCATTGGGAAACTGATTCAGGTTCCGATTTTCAAATGGGTAAGCCCTTAATTGGTATGGAGATAGGTTTCTTGTCCACTTGGAGCCAGTGGGGCTGGGAATGGAGGTGGGTCAGATGAAGTGTGGGACTCACGTCGCCACCCAACAGTAGCCATCACTGAGGCTGCTGGTTGTCCTGAGGGAGAGATCTGTGTTTTGTGCCAAAGCCTTGCACTGCACCAGAAGGAAACAAGATGTCACAGGGGAGCAGGAAGCCTGGTACTAGGGACAAGGCAGATCCTGGCTTCAGTACCTTGCTCTACGGCAGCAAGGCCTGGACAACGTAGGTCAGCTGAGCAACGTCTTAACTCATTCCATCTTCGCTGCCTCCAGAGAATCCTTGGCATCAGGTGGCAGGACCGTATCTCCAACGCAGAAGTCCTCGAGGCGGCCAACATCCCCAGCATATACACCCAACTGAGCCAGCAGCACTTGAGATGGCTTGGCCATGTGAGCCACATGGAAGATGGCAGGATCCCCAAGGACGCATTGTACAACGAGCTCGTCACTGGTATCAGACCCATCGGCTGTCCATGTCTCCGCTTTAAAGACTTCTGCAAACATGACATGAAGTCCTGTGACATTGACCACAAGTTGTGGGAGTCAGTTGCTGGCAGACAGCCATAAAGGCGGGGCTAAAGAGTGGCGAGTCGAAGAGACTTAGCAGTTGGTATGAAAAAAGACAGAAGTGCAAGGAGAGAGCTAACTGTGTAACAGCCCCGACAACAAATTTTATCTGCAGTGCCTGTGGAAGAGCCTGTCACTCTAGAATTGGCCTTTATAGCCACTCCAGGCGCTGCTCCACAAACCACTGACCATCTCTAGGCGCTTACCCATTGTCTCTCAAGGAGGCCAAGGAAGAAGAAGAAGAAGCCCTTAATTGGTATGGAGATAGGTTTCCCGTCCACTTGGAGCCAGTGGGGCTGGGAATGGAGGTGGGTCAGATGAAGTGTGGGACTCATGTAGCCACCCAACAGTAGCCATCACTGAGGCTGCTAGTTGTCCTGAGGGAGAGATCTGTGTTTTGTGCCAAAGCCTTGCACTGCACCAGAAGGAAACGAGATGTTACAGGGGAGCTGGAAGCCTGGCACTAGGGACAAGGCAGATCCTCGCTTCATTGATGCCCACCTAGATCTAATGCTGGAGGCCAGGAGGGCAAGGAGGGAAATCCTCTTCCTGGAGGGTGGCAGGAGGATCCCTCTTCATCATGCAGCAGGGACACCTCTTTTCAGTGTTATACCCCTCCCCCTCCTCCTCCTCTCTTACCTCCTGCTCCTCCTGTAATGAGCTGTCTCCTTCGAGGGCCTCACTGTCCTCAAAGTCCACACCTCTCTGGAAGGCCATGTCATTGAAGTGTGCAGCACATGACCACAATGACTGAGACCCTTGCAGGAGGGTATTGGAAGGCACCACCCAACAGGTCTGGGCACCGGAATTGCTTCTTCAGAAGACCGATAGTTTGCTCAATGGTTGGCCTGCTGAGCAGGCGGCATTGGTTGTATTGCCTCTATGCCTCTGCCTAGAGCTCCTGTAGAGGGGTTAGTAGCCATCTCTTCAAGGGATTTTCCATGTCCCTTTGGATCCATCCACGCACTTTGGGGGATGAAGTAAAGATCCGAGGCAACCTGGACTGGTAAAGATGAAGGAACCATAACAGCCATCAGGAAAGTGAGTGCACACCTGGAGTAAGCTCTTATTGTGGTTGCAGACAGTTGGACATTGAGGGAATGGAAGCCCTTCCTGTTCATGGATCTCACTGGCTGGTCACTGGGTGCCTTGATGACCACATGGGCACAATTGATGATGCCTTGCACCTGGGGGAATTCAGCGATGGAGGCAAAATCCAATGTCCCCTGTGCTTGTGCAGGTTCATCTGTGTCAAAGTGGATGTAGTCCCTTGCCTTCCTGAATATGTCATCCATGACCCGCCTGATGGCGTGATGACCTGATGACTGCGGGATGGTCTGCAGCTGATCCCTGGAACAAGCCTGTTGTATACAAATTCAGGGCAACAGAGAACTTGATGGCTGCAGTTAAGAGACTGTCATGGGGGCCACAAGGCCTCAGGTAATTGTGGATCAGAGCACACAGATCCGAGACCATCTGCCTGGATAGGCGCAGCCTCATATGGTACTGGCACTCTGTCATTTGCAGGTAGCTGACTCTTGGGTGGTAGAACAGATATCTTGGTTAGCACCTTTTTCCCCTTGCAGCCCCCCACACTACTGTGCTGCTCTGCCCTCCTGCTGTCCAGAAGGTTGCATCTGCTGCAGTTCATCCTGGCTGCTCTGTCAAATGCCGGAGTAGCTTGTTCCCATCTAAACTCCCTCAGCTGGACTTTATGCATTCACCAGGCCTTCCCCTGCCAAACCCAGCTGCCCCAGTGATGCCAGCGGGCTGATCGCCCTCTCCAGATTCCTACAACTCACCACTGAGAAAAGCAAGTCTTACAGCTCGAGCAATGGCTACTCTGTGCCACTTTTGGAGCAGCTGAGCTTTATTCTGCACTTCTACAATATGTTAAACAGCCCTTCCCATAGCCCTCATGGCCCCCTGCAGTGTTCACATCTTCTACACCCTGCTGTGATCCACACATGATGTTTTCCACATGCCCTTCCTTTGACAATCACAAACTGCTCCTGAAAAGCCTGTTAATGAGCTCCACAATGAGCTCAACAGCCGATTAATTGGAGACTTGCGGGCTTGCCGTTCCCTCCCTCCCAGTATCCTTTTAAAAATAACTTCTCATTCAGGAGGCGAGGGACCTGTGCCAACCTCCGAGAATGTGAACTTCAAATTGCACATGCACCTACTTCCAATCCCAACGGGCTTTGAAAATCCGGCCCTAGGAGACTGAAGGCTATGCCATCAATATTGGGGTAAAGAGAGAAGAGAGGCCCAAATGGACAGATTTGGGCAAGTGAAGATATACAAAGATTACAGATGTAGTATGGGGCTTGTATGGACAAGGATTTGACATTCAATGCATTAGTGGATAGGGAAGTAATATAGGTCAGCAAGGACAGGGGTGATCTACGTACGAACATCCGAACATACGAATTAGGAGCAGGAGTAGGCCATTTGGCCTCATCGTGCCTGCTCTGCCATTTAATAATATCATGGCTGATGTGATTGTGGCCTCAACTTCACTTTCCCGCCTACCCCCGATACCCTTTGACTCCCTTGTTGGTCAAGAATTTATCGACCTCTGCTTAAAAATATTCAATGAACCTGCCTCCACTGCTGTCTGGGGAAGAGAGTTCCAAAGACTTACAACCCTCTGAGAGAAAAAAATTTCTCCTCATCTCCATCTTAAATGGGCGACCCCTTATTTTTAAACTGTATGCCCTAGGTCTAGTCTCTCCCACAAGGTGAAACATCCTTTCAGCATTCATCCTGTCAAGTCTCTTCAGGATCTTATATGTTTCAGTAAGATCACCTCTCATTCTTCTAAACTCCAATGGATACAGACCCAACCTGTCCAACCTTTCCTCATAAGGTAAACCCCCCCCATTCCAGGTATCAGTCAAATGTACCTTCTCTGCACTGCCTCTAATGCATTTATATCCTTTCTCAAATAAGGAGACCAAACTGTACACAGTACTCCATATGTGGTCTCACCAATACCCTATACAACGGTAGCAAAACATCCCTACTCTTATATTTCATTCCTCTTGCAATAAGCAACAATATTCCATTTGCTTTCTTAATCATTTGCTGTATCTGCATACCAACCTTTTGTGATTTATGTACCAGGACACCCAGATCCCTCTGGACCTCAGAGTTCAGCAACCTCTCTCCATTTAAATAATATGCTGCTTCACTATTCTTCCCTGCCAAAGTGGATAACTTCACATTTTCCCATGTTATACTCGATTTGCCAATTTTTTTCCCACTCACTTAACCTATCTATATCCCTTTGCAAACTCCTTAACAACTCTTCACAACTTACTTTCCTTCCTATCTTTGTGTCAACAGCAATTTTAGCAACCATACATTCGGTCCCTTCATCCACGTCATTGATATAAATTGTAAATAGTTGAGGCCCCAACACTGATCCCTATGGCACTCCACTAGTTACAGCTTGCCAAGCCGAAAAAGACCCATTCATCCCTGCTCTCTGCTTCCTGTTAGCCAACCAGTCCTTTATCCATGCTAATATGTCGCCCCCTACACCATGAGCTCTTATTTTGCTTAGTAACTTTTGATGTGGCACCTTGTCAAATGCCTTCTGGAAATCCAAGTGCACCACATCCACAGGTTCCCCTTTATCCACGTTGCTGGTTACCTCATCAAAGAACTCCAATAAATTAGTCAAACATAATTTCCGTTTCATAAAACCATGTTGACTTTGGTTACATTGAGATTTTCTAATTGTCCTGCTATAACCTCCTTAATAATATATTCCAGTATTTTCCCTATGACAGATGTTAAGCTAACTGGCCTATAGTTTCCTGCTGACTCCTTTCTTGAATAGAGGAGTCATATTTGCTATTTTCCAATCAGATGGGACCTATCCAAAATCTAGGGAATTTTGGAAAATTAAAACCAATGCATCCACTATCTCAGCAGGCACTTCTTTTAAGACCCTAGGATGAAGTCAATCAGGACCTGGGGACTTGTCAGCTTTTAGTTCTAATCATTTTTTCAGTACCCTTTCCCTGGTGATTGTAATTGTTTTAAGTTCATCCCTCCCTTTCACAGCCTGATTCACAATTATGTCTGGGATGTTATTTGTATCCTCTACAGTGAAGAAAGATGCAAAATATCTGTTCAATTAATCCACCATCTCCTTAGTTTCCATTATTAATTCCCCAGACTCACTCTCCAGAGGACCAACGCTCACTTTACTTACTCTTTTCCTTTTTAAATACCTGTAGAAACTCCTGTTATCTGTTTTTATAGGAGCAGGATTTAGTGTAGCTGATTTTTGAACACATTGACATTTGTGGTGAATAGATGCTTTAACTCTGGACTCCCTCCTATTGTCTCCTATCTATTCCCTAATTACTAGCAGATTTTATGTATCCTAATAATTGCTAAATAACTAGACCTATGTAACTTGAGTTTTCCCTGTGTCCATTTATGGAAGCATTAAGGCTGCCACTCCAGACCCAAGCCCATCACTTCTATTTTCTCCTTTTTCTCCTGCTTTTTTAACTTCTTTTCCCTTTATCCCTTCTAGACCCCCCTCTCCTGTTATGATGCCTTCTTTCATTTCTCCCCTCTCAGATAGTCTGACCTCCCCAAACGCAAGTCTAACCCTTCAGTAATCCTTGACCTTCCTACTCCCTTGCTGCCACCCCTGACTTGACTCCCACTTAGATAAGCCGACAGCTTTCCTCTGTGTCTCTCTTGGCATCCTTCGAAGGACTCATCGAGGCACTCAGTGTTGCCTCATTATGTTGACCTTCCTGTCCAGCGTGCCCTCTGGGGACTACTCTTGCCAATCTCTACCCTGTCCAACTCACTCCTCCCACTGCTGATCCTGTGACTGTCAATGGATCAGCCATCACTGCCCCTCTTCATCTGTCCCTCCAGAATGTTCATTCATTGTGAAATACTCTTGCCAACCATCAGCTTATTGTGGATGATTGCATCGGCATCATGGCCTTGTCAGAAACCTAGCTGAGGGGTGATGACACCTTCCCCTTAAATGAAGCCTCCCTGCCTGACTATATCTTCAACACTGGTTCTGTCAAAACCATCTCAATGGTGGAGTGACTCTTATGATCAAATCACCTTGGCTTATCGCCTCACATCTCTGGCACTTTCTCCTCCTTAGCATCCCACCTTGTTCCACCCCATCAACTTACATTTAAAATCATCATTCCCTACAACCCACCCAAGGACCAAAAAACTTTTTGCATTGTGATATCTGCACTGCTTTTCTCTCCCAGCCTCTGCAACGAGTAATTTCTCATACTCAGTGATTTCAACTTCCATCTCAAATCATCATGCTTTCTCTCCTCTGAGTTCACTGACTGCCTATTCTCCCTTAATCTCTCCCTCCATCTAAATTCCCGAACCCATAATCACAGCCACCCTCTTGACCTTGCCATCTCTTGTGGCCTCACTACTCCCGTCTTATCAATCAAAGATAAGGCCATCTCTGATCACTTCTTCGTATCACTGTCTATCCACATGCCCCTTCCCTCTACCAACCCTACTTCCATCTGCATTCATCCCGGGAAAAAAACCTATCCCTCAATTCACTTACATCTGCATTTTCAAATTCCCAACTGTGTAGCCTTTGACCCTCTGTTCACCATGATATTTCTGCTACTGATTTGCTCAACTACACCCCCAGCTTCACCTTTGATGTCTTAGTCCTCACTAAAACAGTTACTGTCTCTGACCTTGGCTGTTCCCTCATCTCCACTCCATTAAATCCAAGAAATGCAGAATTAAATGGATATAGAGCCATTCGCTGTCAGATCTGGTTGGACCACATAAAGCAATATCGGGTCCTGCTCTCAACTGAGAAAAGTGCTCACTATTCCAGGATCATCCTGCAATGCAAATTTAACCCCAACATCTTTTCGCTACTGCAAATGGTCTCCTTAAACACCTCTCCCCTTTCTCCTCTACCCTCGCCTTCAACAACAAGTGTGATGAACTCATAGACTTCTTTGTCTCTAAGATTGATACCATCTGATCAGCTGCCTCTGACTCATCCCACTCTTCCACTTGCCCATCTGGCCAAACTTCCTTAAATGCTCCCCCCTGCCCTAGCCCTGAATTCACATCTTTCTCTAATATCTCTCCAATCTCCTCTCAGTCCCTCCGAGCACATCTTGTCCATGAGACCCACCTCCTCTTCCTTAGACCCCTATTCCCATGGAATCGCTGACCATCCAACTTCCTTTCTGTTCTGATGAAAGGTCATCAACCTGAAATGTGAACTGTTTCCCTCTCCACAGATGTTGCAGACCTGCTGAGTATTTCCAGCATTTTCTGTTTTTATTAACCCAACTTCCCTTCCTGGTTCTCATATTAGCTGATATTGTTACCTGTTCTCACGCTTCAAGTACTGCCCCTCTCCCCTTCAAATCAGCCATCATCACCCCTAACCTCAAGGAACCAACCTTCGACATCACCGTCCTTGCAAACTACTGCCCCATTTTCAACCTTCCTTTCCTCTCTGAAGTCCTTGAATGTTTTTCTTTCTCTCAATTCTGTGCCCATTTTTCCCAGAACTCCATATTTGAATCTCTCCAACCAAGTTTCTACTCTTGCTGCAGTACTGAAATGGCTCTTATCAAAGTCACAAATTCCATTCTATATGACTTTGAAAAAGGTAAACTATCCCTCCTCATCCTTCTTGACCTGTCTGCAGCCTTTAACACCGTTGACCACACTATCCTGCTCCAATGCCTCTCCATCATTGTGCAGCTAGGTGGGACTACACATGTATGGTTCCATTCTTATCTATTTGTAGCCAGAGAATCACCTTCTTTGGCTTCTCTTCCCGCTCCTGTATCATTATCTCCGGAATCCCCCAAGGGTGGCAGTGGTGTAATGGTAATGTAGCTGAACTAGTAATCCAGAGTCCCAGGCTAATGCCCTGGGGACATGGGTTCAAATCCCACCATGGCTGGTGGAATTTAAATTCAATTAAATAAAAAAAAATCTGGAATTGAAAGCTAGTCTCAATAATGGTGCCTTGAAACTATCATCAATGGTTGTAAAAACCCATCTGGTTCACTAATGTCCTTTCAGGAAGGAAATCTGCCATCCTTACCTGGTCTGGCCTATATGTGACTCCAGACCCACAACAATGTGGTTGACTCTTAACTGTCCTTTGAAATGACCTAGCAAGCCACTCAGTTTTCAAGGGCAATTAGGGATGGGCAACAAATGCTGGCCTTGCCAGTGATGCCCACATCCCATGAAAGAATAAAAAGAGGATTTATTCTTGGCCCCCTTCTATTTCTCATTTACATGCTCCCCTCAGTGACATCATCGGAAAACACAGCATCAGTATTCACACATACGCTGACAACATCCAGCTTTACTTTCACCACCACCTCTCTTGACACCTCCACTGTCTATGAATTATCAGACTACTTGTCCAACATCCAGGACTGGATGAGCAGATATTTCCTACAATTAAATATCAGGAAGACCAAAATCATTATCTTCAGTCCCTGCTACAAACTCTGTTCCCTAACCATCAACTCTATCCCTCTTCTTGACAGCTCTCTTGAGGCTGAACCAAACTATTTACAACCTTGGTGTTATAATTGACCCCAAGATGAGCTGCTGATGACATATCTGCACTATCACTAGCACCACCTATTTCCACCTCCATAACATTGCTTGACCCTGCCCCTGCCTCAGCTGCTGCTGAAACCCTTTGCTGCCTAGACTTGACGATTGCAACACACACCTAGCTGGCTTCCCACCTTCTTCCAAATTTGACTTCTTGAGAATCCCTGATTTTAATCGCTCCAGCACTGACGGCCATGCCTTCAGCTACCAAGGCTGGAATTTTATGCCCGCCCACAGGGAGCGGGCTGGTGGTGGGGGAGGGTCGTAAAATTCAGTGGGAGGTGGGAGTCCTTTCCCGACACCTTCCCACCCCCGCTGCAATTTTGCGAGGGGCGGCGGTGGTGAGAAACGGCCCACCCGCCCCAGGCCAATCAAGGCCCTTACGTGGCCAATTAACTGCCACATAACGGCCTCCTCCCACCACCGCTGGTATTTTACCAGCAGTCAGCGGGTGCCTGAGCTCTCCAATGAGGCTGCCAAGTAAAATCTGGTTGTCTCCTTGCGGGCTGGGGGTGAGGGGGGGCCTCTTGATCGGGCACCCTGTGTCCTACGAAGGGGCCCCCTTCACGGCCCAACAGCCCTCACTACCCAACACTCCTCCCCACCCGCCTCCCAACCAACCCCCCCCCTTCCCTTGCTTCGCCAGGGCCCAGCCGATTGTCCCCGGCGAGGCCCCGGAAACTTGCCTTGTTTCCAGGGCTGGCATCCCTCTTGTCGCTGAAGCTGGGTGCAGTCCCAGCAATGGCCACCGCTCCTGCTGGCGCTGCATGGACTGAGCGTTCCCGGCCAGCTGATTGGCCAGTAGCTCTTGGAAGTGGGACTTCCTGTCTCAGTGGGGCAGGGGACCTGCCCAAGGCCAATTATTGGCCAGAGAAGCATAAAATCCTGGCATCGCTCTCCAAGCCCAGCAGGGGTGGGCTCACCCCTAACTTTTTGGCCGGCAGACGGGGCCTCCCACCCAATGTAAAATTCCGGCCCAAGGTCCTAAGTTCTGGTAGTCCCTCCGTGAACGTCTCCTCCTCTCTATCTCTCTTTCCTCCTTTAAGACACTCCTTAAACCTACCTCTTTAGTTAAGCTTTTGGCCATCTGCTTTAATACCTTCTTATGGAGCTCAGTGTCAAATTTTGCTTTGTAACACTCCTGTGAAGCCCCTTTGGACTTTTTCTTATGTTGAAGGTACTATATAGATGCAAGTTGTTGTTGTTGTTGTTGCTGGCAAGCTGGACATTAGAGAAATTGAGTCCATAGGTGAAAAAAGAATAGATAAAGGTTCAGTGACAGTGATGGTGAGGTAAGTTTGGCAGTAGTCCGTTTTACTGAAGTCGAAATAAAAGTTATTTTTAATGCATAAAATTTGGGTTTGAAGCTCTGTTGTGTGAGCCAATAGAATGAGACAGCTACACAGATTAGAGATTGAGATAACACACAGAGGGGGAGCAGTGGAGTGGAAGTTAGACTTCTGTTTGAAACAAGTGTGAAGTTAACAGAGCTGCTGAGTCATGCATCTGAAGCGGGCTGGGTCTGGGACTTGGACAGTGATGGGGAAGCCAATCCCAAAGGATGTCAGCAACAGTCTGGAGGCAGGCACAGTATTTTTATGCAGTTAGGTAGGGCAATCCTGCTGCACAATAAAAGTACACAAGTTTAAATATGTTGATAATAAATTAAAAGTTCTATTATTTTGTTAGCTTGAAGAATAATTCCACAAAGATTTCATGATTCAGCTTTGTGTCTTTTTTCTAATGGTAGTTTTATTTATTATTTATGCCTGAAGTACAGTTTTGAATTTGAATATATTTGAATGAAGTTAATAAAGAAGAAAGAGCTTGTATTTGCATAGTGCCTTATTTTGTCCTCAGGACATCCCAAGGCACTTCACAGATGTGAATTACTTTTGAAATATAGTCAGCATTGTGGAAGCAATCACAGGAGCTAGTATGTACACAGAAAAGTTCCACAAACTGCAATTGAAAGAAATGACCAGATAATCCTTTTGGCAATGTTATTTGAGGGTTGAATGTTGGCCAGGATACCAGAAGAACTCTCTCGTCTTCTTCAGACAGTGTCATGGGAATTTTATATCCACCTGAGCAGGAAGATAGAGCCTCAGTTTAATCTTATCTAAAAGACACTCCAACAAGGCAGTAATTCCTCAGTACTGCACTGAAATGTCAGCCTAAATTATAGGTTCAAGTTCTGCAGTAGGGCTTGAACCTGCAACATTCTGATCGCAAGGTGAGATGCTACCATCTGACCAAAGCTGACTTTTAATCCAAAGATCAATTTAATAATCAATTCATAAATTTGGAAGTCAATTCAGACAGCTAGTAATTTTTTAAAGGATTATATAAGCTTGATACTTTTTCCACTTCAAAACTGTTTCTTTTCACTTCTGGGATCAGTTCAATTTCATACAACTAAATGTGTAAAAACTGTTGTATAGATTCTCAATGCAATAACATAGGTTTGGACAACTTAGAAAATAGTTACAGCTAAAGTTTGTCAGCTATGATTTCTAGTGGTTATTCATTTGAGAAAATATGTTGTAAATGTTTTGGAGGAATGCTTAAATTCCTTTATTTTCTTGTAGGTCCTCTTGGTCTCCCTGAGAAATGCACTAACTGTGGCTCAAAGGACAGGGGGTACAATACCTACTCCCAAACATCTGTTGTGGTGCTGCTCATCTGACCATTGTTGTCCTTGGTTCCTAACCAAAACAGCATGCTGAAATTAAAAATATGAGGGATGCATATGAGCAGATCAAACTCAGAATCCAGTACTATGTGGTGTGCCAGCATGCTGTTCAGTTGAAGTCATGTATAGATTCATTCATATATGAATTATAGTTTTATTAACTTTTATTTTTTCTCATTCTTGTGTCTAAATCCTTCCAAAGACTTTCTCTTCCCTATCTCTATAACTTTCTCTAGCCTCAAGCTCTCCATTCCTCCCACCTCTTAAGCACCCCCTCTTTCTTCAGCTCACCATTGGTGGCCATGTGTTCAGCTACCTAGGCCCCATGCTCTGGAATTCCCTCCATAAACTTCTTGGTCTTCACTTCCCTCTTCTCCTCTATGCCCATTCTTAAAACCCATCTCATTGACCATGCTTTTGGTCATACTTATTAATTTCTCTTTCTAAGGCTTGGTATCTGTTTTTCCCTGATATCTTCTGTGAAGCATCTTGGAATGTTTTTGTAAGTTAAAGGTGGATATACATTGTTATTGGAGATAACTTTCAACTCCTGCAGGGCCAGAAGGTTGTCAGTATTTCATTGGCCTCCACTTACACACCCTGCCCATTTTCTTTTCTATTGACGTCATTGGAAAGAAAAGCCAGGTGGATCTATTGTAGGTGGCCAATCCAATCCTGACAATTCTATGCCCCTGATGCAGTTGAAAGTTACCGCCACTGTTTTTCAATTTGTGAAGATATGATTTACTTATATCCATTTTTTAATTGACCACACACCATCTTTTGGGCACCAATTTCTGACCAAGAGTAGTAGGTACCAAAGCTGATCTTACTTCCTCCCCCATCACCACTACCCAAAATGATGTGATCAGCACCTGTCTGTATTTACGGGTTGAGGTTATGAACTTAGGCCAAACATTCCCCCAATGGAGGCCGGCCCGTGATCGATCTCTCGGGTCCAAAGTAGTAATAATGACTCAGCAGGTCTGGCAGCATCTGTGGAAAGAGAAGCAGAGTTAACAAACGTTTCGGGTCAGTGACCCTTCATCGGAACTGACAAATATTAGAAAAGTCACAGGTTATAAGCAAGTGAGGTGGGGGTGGGGCAAGAGATAACAAAGGAGGTCTAGATTGGACCAGGCCACATAGCTGACCAAAAGGTCACGGAGCAAAGGCAAACAATATGTTAATGGTGTGTTGAAAGACAAAGCATTAGTACAGATTAGGTGTAAATACACTGAATATTGAACAGCAGCAAGTGCAAACCTGAAAAAAAACAGTGGGTAAGCAAACTGAATAAACAAAGATGAAATGAAATAAATGCAAAAAAAAGTTGTCAATTGTCAATTTCCAGTTTCCTGGTCCCAACCGCCTCCTCTTCACTATGGACATCCAATCGCTCTACACCTCCCTCCCCCACCAGGATGGTTTGAGGGCTCTCAGCTTCTTCCTGGAACAGAGGCCCAACCAGTCCCCATCCACCACCACCCTCCTCCGCCTGGCTGAACTTGTTCTCACATTGAACAACTTCTCCTTCAACTCCATGCACTTCCTTCAAGTAAAAGGTGTCGCTATGGGTACCCGCATGGGTCCTAGTTATGCCTGTCTTTTTGTGGGATATGTCGAGCATTCTTTGTTCCAGTCCTACTCAGGCCCCCTCCCCCAACTCTTTTCCCGGTACATTGATGACTGTATCGGTGCCGTTTCCTGCTCCCGCCCCGAACTGGAAAACTTTATCAACTTTGCTTCCAATTTCCACCCTTCTCTCACCTTTACATGGTCCATCTCTGACACTTCCCTTCCCTTCCTTGACTTCTCTGTCTCCATCTCTGGGGATAGTTTGTCTACTAATATCCATTATAAGCCCACTGACTCCCACAGCTATCTCGACTACACTTCTTCACACCCTACCTCCTGTAAGGACTCCATTCCATTCTCCCAGTTTCTCCGTCTCCGACGCATCTGCTCTGATGATGCTACCTTCCATGACGGTGCTTCTGATATGACCTCCTTTTTCCTCAACCGAGAATTTCCCCCCACTGTGGTTGACAGGGCCCTCAACCGTGTCCGACCTATTCCCCGCACCTCTACCCTCACTCCTTCCCCTCCCTCCCAGAAACCTGACAGGGTTCCCCTTGTCCTCACTTTTCACCCCACTAGCCTCCATATCCATAGGATCATCCTCCGCCATTTCCGCCACCTCCAGCGTGATGCCACTACCAGTCGCATCTTCCCCTCCCTTCCCCTGTCAGCATTCCGAAGGGATCGTTCCCTCCGCAACACCCTGGTTCACTCCTCCATTACCCCCACCACCTCGTCCCCGTCCCAGGGCACCTTCCCCTGCAATCGCAGGAGGTGTAATACCTGCCCATTTACCTCCTCTCTCCTCACTATCCCAGGCCCCAAACACTCCTTTCAGGTGAAGCAGCGATTTACTTGTACTTCTTTCAATGTAATATACTGTATTCGCTGCTCACAGTGTGGTCTCCTCTACATTGGGGAGACCAAGCGCAGACTGGGTGACCGCTTTGCGGAACATCTCCGCTCAGTCCGCAAGCAGGACCCAGAGCTTCCGGTTGCTTGCCATTTCAACATTCCCCCCTGCTCTCATGCTCACATCTCTGTCCTGGGATTGCTGCAGTGTTCCAGTGAACATCAACGCAAGCTCGAGGAACAGCATCTCATTTACCGATTAGGCACACTACAGCCTGCCGGACTGAACATTGAGTTCAATAATTTCAGAGCATGACAGCCCCCCATTTTACTTTCATTTTTAGTTATGTTTTCTTCCTTTTTTTTGACATTCTTTTTTTTACATTTTTTACAATCTTTTTTTTGCATTTATTTCATTTCATCTTAGTTTATTCAGTTTGCTTACCCACTGTTTTTTTTTCAGGTTTGCACTTGCTGCTGTTTAATATTCAGTGTATTTACACCTAATCTGTACTAATGCTTTGTCTTTCAACACACCATTAACATATTGTTTGCCTTTGCTCCGTGACCTTTTGGTCAGCTATGTGGCCTGGTCCAATCTAGACCTCCTTTGTTATCTCTTGCCCCACCCCCACCTCACTTGCTTATAACCTGTGACTTTTCTAATATTTGTCAGTTCCGATGAAGGGTCACTGACCCGAAACGTTCGTTAACTCTGCTTCTCTTTCCACAGATGCTGCCAGACCTGCTGAGTGATTCCAGCATTTCTTGTTTTTATTTCAGATTTCCAGCATCCGCAGTATTTTGCTTTTATTATAGTAATAATGACAGTCAGCTGAGTCTGGCTACACTAGTGGAAACGCTAGAAGATAGTATACCTGCAAAAAAAAAAGTACTTAGCTTTTTTCTGACTCCATCTTCTTGCTCCCTGTAAGGTATTAAGCATTTGCATACTTCTCCTGTGTGCCCCTCCAAATGGGCCTCTGCATAGCATCAGGATACATACCCTGTCACTACACTCGAATGGCTGTGGCTCCGTGGAACACAGTTGTTCTGACCCCATCATAGGAAATGCCTAAAGGGAGTGGATACTTGGTCTGCACACCTTTTTCCTCAGTTTAGCATCCAGGGTCTGAGCATTCTCTGCAAGAAAAGCAAAGAAAACTGTTCCATCTTTCCATCTAGATAACTGTCGAATACAAAACTGGCATTAGCCAGGATGTACACAGCACTGATATAGGTTGAGTCGCTTCCTTTGTGGGCCAACTAATTCTGTTTTGCACATTGTCCTGTATCAAGGTTGATATCTCACCATGTGTTCAGCTACAGGCGCAAAGCTGTGCCCTGCCATTCTGTGAAAGATTCTTTCAGTACATCAATCTGCTGTGCCACTAAGCAATATTGAGTGAATCTATTTAGAAAGTGAGGTTTGATTTTTGAATAAAAGTACACAGCTTTAATCACAAATTACTAATATAAAACTAGTTTTGCTGCCAAATATACCCAAAATGTTAACAATATTGTTCAGATGCTCAATTTCTCTACAATGACTTTCCAATTTATATCTGTTATCATTTGAGATCAAAATAGTTCAACTTAATGAAGGAAGTGAAACATACTATCCAAATTGCAAAAGCCTTGAAATTATGCTCTTCAAATACTAATGTACAAACAATTAAGATATTTGCTTAAAATTTGTTTGTTCTGTATTTTAAATGAATATGATGTCTCCATTAAAATAGTGGAGAGAATTTCATAGAGATGTGTTAAAAATTTTCACACTAATATTGGCACATCATAATATCAAGCCAATCATGTTCATGCCACACAAGTCCCCATTACCATACTTTAGGGTGGAGTTTCACTAAAAAAATAAGATTCTCACTCTCTCAACGAGGTCTTCAAAATTTCACATTTTATGTTCCAAGAAAATTGGGAACACTGCAAATAGAGCAGACTGACCCCTGTCCCTGATTCTCTAATGTACTCTAATGGCGAGGGAGCTGGTAATCACAAAACCTCCACTAGCTTCTTGTGGAAAAACTAAGCAATGGAAGTGTACTAAAAGTTAGAGGTGAAGTTACTGTATTGCCATAATTTTCAATTTCAGCATACTTATACCACCAGTAAGGCGCTTAACAAATAACTTTTTGAATCAGGTAATAGTTCCTCTTATAATCACATTACAGTGCTGCATTTAAATTAATTGAATAATTACTAATTTCAGAATGGTAATTATGAAACCGTGAAACGTTATAGCTGAATAGTAGCGTATACCTTGAAGGTTTACTGTTCATGAGTTTACCACATAATTTTGTCAGAACGTTGGCCTCAGTAGAATACTTCAGCTGGAAGGATGACTGAACTGTAATTTTCAGTAGCTTGTGTTCTAATATGCATACACTATTGTGTTTCAATCTTGCTTTGCATAATGAGCACTGATTACCTTAATGTAATGAATTTAATTATGCTTTCAAGTCAGAGCAAAGCAATAACTTGAAAAACCAATGAGTTTTTTTGTATTAGTATCTTACAATCCCAAGAAAGTTTGACACATAGAGGGGAATTTTAAACTGGAGGAGTGCGTGGATTTGGCTGTGGGTGGGGAGTTAAAACTGGCAAAAACATCAGCACGTCAGGAAGCCGGCAGAGAGGCTGAGGAGCCAGTGCCCACACACACAGAGCCCTGAGCGGAGCCCCCAGCTGTGGAGTTCAGTCTCTCTTCCTCCCTTTCAAGGCTCACTTGAACCTCCATGTTCACCACAGAAGGATGAGGAACCAGAGAAGACTTCTGCATTGACTTCCTGGTTTAACCGGAATGCGTCAGGTTGCTTGCACGCAACCTGCTTGTGAGAGGGATTGCCTATTAACATAAGTAAGTTGCTGAATTAGACCGATATTTCAAATCACTTTTCAAGGCTTCCTGATAGTCAACAGTGAATGCAAGGCGAGATCATAGTGGCAATTGACGAGACTGATTCAATCTCAAGGAAATACTGCAACAAATATTCAGCACTCAATGTTGCTTTTTTACTGGCTAGTGAGAAAGGGTTTGTTCACAGTTACTTTCCTGAAGGTTACTTTCTGCACTTTGGAGCTTTTCTCAATCACATCAGGATGGGTGGTGCTATAGCTGCCTTAGATTGGACCTCAGACAAGGATCAATATGACCAGCAGCAATGCCAGCATCAACCTGCTGTTCAGAGTCCTATAGATGGACAACAGAGAAGGGAGCTGCAGAAAGGGGGAACAGCAGAGAGGGGAGCAGCAGAGGGATGCAGCTCACAGCAGGCACTACCCATGAGATAGGGGTGTTCAGGCAGAGGCTGAGTTTCTTTGACATATCTGATTAGCAGTGTCTCAGGAGGATCAGATTGCCACAACAAGTGCTGATTGACATTTGCAACCTTCTAAAAGAAGACCTGCTCCCTGTTGGACATGATGGTCACGCATTATTAATGGCTATCAAAGTCACCACCACAACTTTTTTGTCTCCAGATCCTCCAGGCCTCTGCCAGAGACATAACCAGGATTTCTCAGTAGGTGGCCCACAAATGCATAAGACAGGTGACTGATGGCATGTTTGCCAGGGCCACAATTATGTGAACTTTACCTGTGATGACGCCAGTCAGAATGAGCAGGTGCTCGGGTTTGCATCTCTGGCTTGCTTCCCACAGCCAAAAGGTGTCATCAATTGTTTGCACATGGAAATCTAGGCACCCAGAGACCAACCAGGAGTATTCATTAGCCACAAGGGCTTCCACTCCATCAATGCGCAGTTGGTGTGCAATCACAAAAAATATTTCAGAAGATGTGTACCAGAATCCTGGCGAGATGATGCACTCTTCCTTTGGCAGTCCACATACCCTGATCTCTTCGGACCTCAAAGCAGAGTTAAGAGGTGTTGCTAGGAGACAAGGGAGAGACACTTCAAACTTGGCTGATGTCACCCATCAGAAATCCAAGCAGTGAAGCCCAGTGGCAGTTCAATGAATGCCATCTGCCCACCAGATGTGTGATCAAACAAGCCATGGACATGCTGCAGATGCATTTCAGGTGTCGAGGCGAACTTCAGTATCTACTAGCCAGAGTGTCCTGAATGGTCATGGTGTGCTGTGCTCTGCACAGCAGCAAGGTTTGGATCTGAAGAAGGAACGAGGCAAAAAGTTCAGATCCTCCTTGGATGATTCAGGATGGGAGAAGAAGGAGGCAAAAGATGATGAGGAGGAAGATGATTAGGACAATCCACTAGCAGTTGTTCACATTGCTTCTTGTAATGCCAGGGATGCCCTTATTAATGCAGAGTTCACTTAGATTGCACCAGTGGGCCCATGGCACAAGTGGACACAATGTCCACTCTTCCTACTTCCTCCCAATCCACCCTCACCACACCACTGACTCATAACAGTCCTGCGAACAACCAACCTACCCTTGAACATCTCCCCTTGAACATCTCCCCATTGGTTCATATTGATTCATGTCTTTCCATTCATTATCAAACAAGTTAAAGAGCAAAATCAAAATACTACAGATGCTGGAAATCTGAATTAGAAACAAAAAATGCTGGAAATACTCATCAGGTCTGGCAGGGTCTATGGAGAGAGAAACGAAGTTAATATTTCAGATTGATGACAGGTCTGTGACATAACTAAACAGAAACTTAAAAACACAACAGGAGTTATTTTGGCCAAAGGGTGGAAACAGGCGGTAAATGGATGCTGTGTTAATAAGACACACCTATTTGAAAGTGTGGATTTAACATTCAGTTTTGGTCCACTTGCTGATTACTGCAATTTGAACTTGCCTGGAGGTACTAAACCAGCCACCTGCAGGTCTATCACTCAGGTACTGATTAGGTGTGATTTTTGCACTGAAGGTATGGCGTGTACTGACTGGCACACAGCAACATGTTGGAATATGGCTCAGGGACCCAGGGAGAGGGCGCACAGGTTCTTGGTCATGGACTGGACGTCCTGGTGCAGGAGGTGCAGAGGAGGATGTAGCTGTGGCGGGGAGGGGGTGGGGGATGGGTGTGGGGGTTGTGGCTGGGGGGTGCTGGAAGTGGTGGGGGGGGTTAGGATGCCACCTCGCCCTCCTCATCCTTCTGCCCCTCTCTCTTGCAGCAGCTGGTACTGCTGTGCCTGACCTCATGTCCTCCTCCTATTTCTCATTCAGACCAAATGAGACCCCTCGCAAGATGGCCATTACCAAGCACTCACTTTCTCCTCGTGACTCCTATAAGGTGTCCAATAAGATGGTGTTGCACAACACTTACTCTTATTTGGTGAAGTCCTCAGAGAATTTGTGGAATAAATGTTGTTAGAGAAGTTTTGACAAACTGTCCCAGAAATTTCCTCATGTGTTTCATGTGTTCACAACTCTAGTAGCAAGTGAACATAAAATGGTAAGTAGCACTTGAAATCCACATCAACACATTGCTTACTCTCAAACAGATGGTTGCTGTTAGGAGAAGGAATTAGGATAAGCAGTAGCCACCAAAATGTCGTGCAGCATCCCTAATCTGCAATAGTAGGCATTTTCAGTGGTAATCAGCCCCTTTGCAAGTCTTCGGGTGGCTGTTCCGAGTGTGCATTTCAGCTCATTAACCAAAATGGCCTCTTGTGCTAAACGCGGGATAAACCGGCATTTCAGTTCAAGACCCCAGCTTGGCCACCTCAGAGGATATTAAGTGCCTGAACACACTGCTGAAAATTGCTCCCTACATTTTCTCATACGCCCATGTGCACACCATTGTGCAACTGTAAAGCCTTACTCTTCCTTTTCCTACTACTCCGATGTGCTGTAACCCCCGTGGTTTGGCAGAGGTAGAGGCAGCTGCTCAGATCCCTGCTCTGACTGCTGAGATGCCCTTGGCCGAAGTTCTCTGAATTTTGGAGCCCATGAGGGCCCCACCAAAGCCAGCACCAATACAGGGGCTGACTTGGCCTTTGGGTCACAAGGCAGCATGTTGGGCACTGCCTGAGGCTCTGGGGGTGGGAAGGTTGGGGTAGCAAAGAATCAGAAGTGAAAACGCTTTGAGTGGAGTCCCCCGCTTCCATGTTCCCTTTTGCCATCATCCCTCTAGTGACCCAACCATATTTCCTGACTACCACTGTGGCGGAGATCTTTAGTGCAGATCAATGTGACATTGTAAGGCCAAGATTAAGATATCTGTCATCCTAGTTAAAGTTGATACATTGGCATGCAGAGTCTGCACGGCCGTGCCCAAGCCATGCATGGACTCAGTTGATAGTTGCGCTTGATGTACCACAGAGTTGGCCACTCTGTCCATGTAAGCACACATCATCACAATGCCCTGCAACATCAACACACTCATGCTTGAGGCAGACTCCTCCATTTTCTCTGAAATCATGCTCAGTGTGCTTGGAAAGCCTGTCAATGCATCACACATTCACTGCTGCTGCTCAATGTTTCTCCTTTTCATCGACAGCCCCAGAGGCATAGCATCTGTGTCTAGCTAGCAGAGTTGGAAAGGGCTGTACCCTCCGACGCAGACTCTCTACAGCTGCGCCTGCCACCTCCATCTGCTTTTCCTTACTTATGAAATGTGAGTCACAGGCGAAAACCCAGCTATCTGCCTATGTGGTCCCACCGGAGTGCGAGTATCTGAGCTGGTGCATAGTATGCATGAGTCCTGTGATGGTGGTCCCTCAGAAGGATTCAGTGCCTCTGAGGAATCATTGTCAGTGACCTCCACTGGCTTCTGCTGCATGTGTAAAGACCCTGTCAGAGATAAAAGTCATGAATTAGTACTGGCAAGATAAGAATTTTGGAACTTATCATGATGAAGATGATTATATTTCACTTGCTGTTGAAGTTAGTTCAACACGACTGAGTGCCATATGTCATGAGGGTCACTGATATTTAATTGTGTCACCAGTTAGCTGTTTCCCCCACTCCAACTGCCAGGGATGCTGATGACCATAGGCTTTCCATTTTCGGCAAGTAAAGGTCAAATTGCATGTAAATGTCAGGCTGAATTTAGTCAAGCCAAGTGAAGTCCTGAAGCCAGGCAGAAAAGATGAGGGGAAGCCCGCCTCGGCCCTTCAGAGTCCCCCAGGAACAATTCGTAGGTGCTCTGGCAATTAACTGCCCGGCACCAGGATTTGGGATCCCACCCCCTTGAACAGCCGACCACTCAGAGGGCTGGCAGCTCCATGATATCAGCAGTGCCACAAGGAGCAGTGGATACTGCCAGTACTACACCAGGCCTGGGACCAGGTCCCAGCATTGGAGCCCCAGACCTAAGGTAACTGGAGCAGGGTCGCCGGATTCAGACTGGCAGGCTCTGGTGAGCGGTGGGGAGGGTGGGCATTGAAGGCGAGGGGGTTGTACATGGAGGGGCAGCCTTTGCTGCCAGGGGCCCTCCGTGGGGGCCAACCCTCACCAGGGCCTGCCAGACTGGCTCCGGTGACCCTGCTCCACTTACCTTAGGTCCAGGGCTTCAACGCTAGGCCTGGTCCCATAGATTGCCCATGAAGAATGCCCCACCCAGCCTGCAGGGAGACCGCCTTGTTTCCCCTGCCACTGGTTTAATTCCAGTGCCTAGTGATTGGCCACTTAAGAGTCTCAATTAGTATCTGGGAGGGAAGGCCGTATTTGGCCTTTCCTGCTCGTGACCTAATTGCATTGTGATAGGAAGACAACAAGCCATCTGCTCCCCACCTTCCATCAGAATTCTATGGGACACATCGCCTCCGTGCCTGTCTCCCGAGGGCCCATTAAGTTCCGCCAGTCAAGTTCTGGCACCGCCCGCTGTGTGCTGCTATTATGCACATTGTGGGGGTCCCAGTTACCTCTGAGAAAATTGGAATGTGCAGATGGAAATTTTTATTATTAACCACTTTGACTACCTTTATTGGCTTTCCAGCACTGCCAGGTGGGTTACTGGCACCACTCTGAAACCGCCTCCAGTAAAAGCGCAAGGAGGCGGAAACACACCGGGGACCTAGTCCAAAGCAGTTTTTTTCTATTTTCCCGACACCAACCATCACCCCCACCACCCCCCACCCCCACCTCCCCCACTGCCTCCAAACCTGCCTCCGATGTGCTGGGAAAACTCCCCCCATTGTTTCTGTTATTTTAACAAATGTATATCTCCAAGCCGACAGATGGTCCTTTCCCATGAGTTCCTCATGAATCAAATTGGAAAGGAATTCTTTTTACCTTGTAGCAAAATGTTACAATTGGGATTGCACTGCAGTCCTTATTCTTTAGTAGCACTTAGGGCCCAAATCCTTTCAAGTTAGCAGATGATTGTTGTTAATCTTTCCCTGAAACATTTATTGACTAGAAACGATAGAAAATACATCCAAACCTGAGACTTTACCAGATGGGAGTTCTTCAGTTGTTCTTCAACCTCTTCACTCTATATTTCTTTAGAAATCAATTAAATTTTGAATTGAAAAAGTATTTTCCTTCCTGCAGCACCAATCTTTTAGAATCATAAATCTCTTCAACCAAAACCAGAATGCTTTGTTGATTGTGATGTATTGTTAAAAATCTTCCAAAATGACATCTCTGAAGTTGCCAAATTTAAAAGTGCTTGACTTTGCTTCTTTTGTAATCAATAGATATATTCTACAGTGGCAGATTCCAGCACTTTAAAACATTTTCAGCCCGTGGAGAAAAAGATAAAGTAACAAGGGTGTGGGTAGTGCTACGACCTACCGCTCCAGTCAAAGCCCCCAATCAAAATATACGATTCTGAGTGTGTTGGGAGAAACGCACCAATAATTCAATCCCGTCGCCCCCCAGATCGCCTCATATCATTTAAAACTTTCCAAATTAAAGCAAGACACAGCCAAATTGTACCATCTATTAACCCCCAATGAGGCTAACCAAACCAGGTGTCTTTAAATCAACAAATTAACTCTTTAATTAGAAGAACTAAATTCTTAAACACTATGAAGATATGAACAACATTTAAAATAGAAAAAATTAGAGTCCTTGAAAATTTACAGTCCAATGTTGCTTGAAGTCCTCACAGAATGTTGCTTGAAGTCCTCACAGCAAACAGTCCATAGTCTAACTTCAACAGTAGGTGATGCTTTCCAGTGAATTTCAACAATTAACGACTTGCAAGCACTTTCAATAAAATCAAGCTGACTATAGAGTTTTTTGAGGGATAAAAGATTGTCACAGTCTAACTTCTCTTTCTTCAATTTAAATTACCAGATATCTCTGTTTTGGCTTGACTTTTCTTTAGAATTTTGAAAGATAATAATTAAACAAACTAAAAATCCTATTCCTTCAGTTTAAATGGTTGACAGCTCCTTTCAAGTGCTAAGCAGCACAGCTGTCTGTGTCCTCTGTCTGTGTGCTGTGAGAACAAACTGACTTCAACTCAAAGTCAGTTCAAAACTGAATTGTAACAAATGTATCGTGAGACTCACTCCCAGTGGCTATATCTATAGTAACGAGAATGCACCCTTTGAATCACAGTCTCCCAATGGCTGTTTCTAAGGCAACCAAAATGCACCTTCCTATAACTCCTCAGGCTTGCTGGTTCTTAAAGCAATACTGATCCCTTGCAAGCCTTAAAGGCAAACTGCATATTCCTGAAAAAAACTACAGGACCATGACATCTCCACCCCTAGTGGAATGAAATGCCATTCCTGAAATGCATTTCATTACAATGGGTAAAAAAAGCTAACTTTTTTTTCATGTATTTACAGATATACACATTTCTAAAAAAAATGTTTAGACTACAGCAACAAGTTCCACCAGAACATTTCAGCTTTAAATTTTCAAAAGGTTGTTCCAATTAACCCATTTTAAATTTCCAAGCATAATCTTCCAATTGTTTTGCATTTTACTTCCAAGTGTCCCAATTGTCCATCACCTCAGCCAGGTGAACTGCACAACTAGGAGCACTGACCATGACTGAGTTTACTAGTCTCTGAGAAGTTTCTCGAGTACCCCTTAACATATGTGGCATCACTTGACACTGGAAAACCCTGTCTGGTGTAACAGAAGCTGATTTTTTCTTACCCTGGGTTGTCAAAGGAATTTGACAGTATCCTTCCAACACAAGTCTCTTTAAGACACATTTTGTTGCCCACTCTGTCCATACAGTCCTTTAAATGAGAATTTGGGTAGGGGTCTTTACCACAGTGACTTTTCTAGAGTCTATGCAAGTTTGAGCTTTCCCACCAGGTTTAGTCATCAAGACCATCTACGAATTCCAGCTGTCCTGACTAGGTTCATCTAAGCTGCCCTTCAGCATGCATTGTACCTCTGCTTCCACTTGGATCTGTCTGTCTGGACCTAAGCAACAAGCATGTCATTTTAAAGGAATGGCTCCCCCTATACCCACAATATGTATGACTAAGGACATAGCTGGGAGCAGAGCGGGGCGGCGGCTGGCAGACCTGTGTCCCTCAGCGCACACTGAGACTCGAAAGAGGAAAAAAAAACTTAGTGACATCACGGGAATTCTGCAAGGTGATTGGTTGGGTAAGTAACAGCTGTTAATGCATTTAAATAGCTTAAAAAAGGGGAAAGTTTTTTTAAAAACTTCATGTGAAAGGTGAGTAGTACTAAAGCGTGTTTTTTTAATTATTTTTTTAAATTAGTGTAATTTATTAAGGACTTTAGATTGTACTGAGTAGTGTTTGGAGTAGAACAAGGCCCCTAGTGCAATTAGTATTTTTTAAAGGGAGTAACTAATTAATTTAAAGGTAAGTCATGGCAGGAGAGCTCGCACCCATGGTATGCTCCTCCTGCACTATGTGGGAAATCAGGGATGCTTCCAGTGTCCCTGACAACCATGTGTGCAGGAAGTGTATCCATCTGCAGCTACTGACTACCCGCATTACGGAGCTAGAGCTGCATGTGAATTCACTGTGGAGCATCTGCGATGCTGAGGACATTGTGGATAGCACGTTTAGAGAGGTGGCACGCCGCAGGTAATGGCAGCACAGGCAGAAAAGGCATGGGTGACCACCAGGCGGAATAGTAGGCGCAAGCAGGTAGTACAGGAGTCCCCTGTGGCCATCCCCCTCTCAAACATATATACCACTTTGGATACTGTTGGGGGGAATGGCCTCCCAGGGGAAAGCAGCAACGGCCAGGTCCGTGGCACCAAGGATGGCTCTGCAGCACAGCAGGGGAGGAAAAAAGAGTGGAAGAGCTATAGTGATAGGGGATTCTATCTTAAGGGGTACAGATAGGCGTTTCTGTGGCCGCAAACGTGACTCCAAGATGGTATGTTGTCTCCCTGGTGCTAGGATCAAGGATGTCACGGAGCGGCTACAGGACATTCTGAAGGGGGAGGGTGTGTAGCCAGAGGTCGTGGTACACATTGGTACCAACAACATAGGTAGAAAAAGGGATGATGTCCTGCAACAAGAATTTAGGGAGCTAGGTAGTTGATTAAAAAGCAGGACCTCTAAGGTTGTAATCTCTGGATTACTCCCAGTGCCACATGCTGGTGAGTTTAGAAATAGGAGGATAGAGCAGATGAATGTGTGGCTGAGGAGAGGGTGCAGGAGGGATGGTTTTAGTTTCCTGGATCACTAGGTCTGGGGATGGGGGGGTGGTTAAACTAATTTGGCAGGGGGATGGGATACAGAGTGGAGGTATAGTAAGGGGTAATATAGAACAGAAACTGAGTCTGTCTGGAAGGCAGAGCAAATATAGACCTGGTAAGGCAGAAGTGAAAAATGCAAGGCTGGATTGCATCTACTTCAATGCAAGGAATCTTACTAGTAAGGCAGATGAATTGAGGGCATTGATTAGCACATGGGATTATGATATTATTGCTATCACATAGACATGGTTGAGGGAGGGACAGGACTGGCAGCTCAGTCTTCCAGGGTACAGAATCTTCATGGGTGACAGGGGCAGGGATAAAAGAGAAGGTGGCATTGCACTGTTGATCCAGGAGTCAATTACTGCAGTAAGGAGGGATGATATCTTAGAAGGTCCCTCAAATGAGGCCATATGGGTAGAACTTAAAAACAAAAAGGGGGCAATCACTTGGCTGGGTGTGTACTACAGGCCTCCAAACAGTCAGGAAGAGATAGAGGAGCAGATATGTAGGCAAATCTCAGAGAGGTGTAAAAATAATAGGGTAATAATTGTAGGGGATTTCAACTTCCCCAATATTAACTGGGATAGTCTTAGTGCAAAAGGCTTAAAGAGGGCAGAATTCTTAATGTGCATACAGGAGAGGTTTTTGAGCCAGTACACAGAAAGTCCTACAAGAGAAGGGGCAGTAATGGATCTAATCCTAGGGAATGAAGCCAGACAAGTGGTAGAAGTGTCAGTGGGGGAGCATTTCGGGGATAGTGACCACAACTCTGCAAGATTTAAGGTAGTTATAGAAAAGGACAAATATGGACCGGAAATAAAGGTATTGAGTAGGGGAAGGCCTATTTCAATATGACAAAATAGAATCTGGCCAAAGTGGACTGGAGCAGCTACTTGTAGGAAAGTCTGCATCACATCAGTGGGAGTCATTCAAAGAGGAAATTGTGAGAGTTCAGAGCCAACATGTACCCGTTAAGGTGAAGGGTAGGACCAACAAGTCCAGGGAACCTTGGATGTCAAGGGATATAGAGGATTGGATCAGGAAAAAAAAAGGAGTGAAGAGGGGACATGAAAAACACTGGCGGGCAAGATAAAGGAAAATCCTAAGGCGTTTTAAAAGTATATTAATGGTAAGAGAATAACCAGGGAAAGAGTAGGGCCCATTAGGGACCAACGTGGCGATCTTTGTGTGGAGCCAGAGGACATAGGTGAGGTTTTAAATGATTATTTTTCATCGGTGTTCACTATGGAGAAGGACAATGTAAGTGTAGAGATCAGGGAGGGGGAATGTGATACACTTGAACATATTATCATTGAAAGGGAGGAAGTATTAGCTGTTTTAGCGGGCTTAAAAGTGGATAAATCCTCAGGCCCAGATGAGATGTATCCCAGGCTGTTATGTGAGGCAAGGGAGGAGATAGCAGGGGCTCTGACACAAATTTTCAAATCCTCTCTGGCCACAGGAGAGGTACCAGAGGACTGGAAGACTGCGAATGTGGTACCATTATTCAAGAAGGGTAGCAGGGATAAACCAGGTAATTACAGGCTGGTGAGTCCAACATCAGTGGTTGGGAAAAGATTGGAAAAAATTCTGAGGGACAGGATTAATCTCCACTTGGAGAGGTAGGGATTAATCAGGGACAGTCCGCATGGCTTTGTCAGGCGGAGATTGTCTAACTAAGTTGATTGAATTTTTTGAGGAGGTGACTAGATGTGTAGATGAGGGTAAAGCAGTAGATGTAGTATACATGGATTTCAGTAAGACTTTTGATAAGGTCCCGCATGGAAGATTGGTTAAGAAGGTAAGAGCCCATAGGATCCAGGGCAAGTTGGCAAATTGGATCCAAAATTGGCTTAGTGGCAGGAGGCAGAGGGTAATGGTCAAGGGCTGTTTTTGCAAATTGAAGCCCGTACCACAGGGATCGGTGCTGGGACCCTTGCTGTTTGTCGTGTACATTAATGATTTAGACGTGAATATAGGAGGTTTGATCAGTAAGTTCGCTGATGACATGAAAATTGGTGGTGTTGTAAATAGTGAGGAGGAAATCCTTAGATTACAGCGAGATATAGATGGGCTGGTAAGATGGGCGGAGCAGTGGCAAATGGAATTTAATCCTGAGAAGTGTGAGGTAATGCATTTTTGGAGGACTAACAAGGCAAGGGAATATACAATGGATGGTAGGACCCTAGGAAGTACAGAAAGTCAGAGGGACCTTGGTGTACCTGTCCATAGATCACTGAAGGCAGCAGTACAGGTAGATGAAGTGGTTCGGAAGGCATATGGGATACTTACCTTTATTAGCCGAGGCATAGAATATGAGAGCAGGGAGGTTATGCTGGAGCTGTATAAAACGCTCGTTAGGCCACAGTTGGAGTACGTTCTGCCCACCACACCATAGAAAGCATGTGATTGTACTGGAGAGGGTGCAGAGGAGATTCACCAGGTTGTTGCCCAGGCTGGAGCATTTCAGCTATGCAGAGAGACTGAAAAGGCTCGGGTTGTTTTCCTCGAGAAGAGGAGTTTGAGGGGGGACATGATTGAGGTGTACAAGATTATGAGGGGCATTGATAGGCTAGATAAGAAGAAATTATTTCCCTTAGCGGAGATTTCAATAACCAGGGGGCACAGATTTAGGGTAAGGGGCAGGAGGTTTAGAGGGATTTGAGGACAATCTTTTTCACCCAGCGGCTGGTTGGAATCTGGAACGCACTGCCTGAAGAGGTGGTGAAGGCAGGAACCCTCACAACATTTAAGAAGAGTTTAGATGAGCGCTTGAAACGCCATAGCATACAAGGCTACGGGCCAAGTGCAGGAATATTGGATTCGAATAGTTGTGTGCTGGATGGCTGGTACAGACACGATGGGCCGAAGGGCCTGTTTCTGTGCTGTATAACTCTATGACTCTAAGGTTGTACATCCTGGCTTATCCCTACAAACATTCTGAAACATTGTGAAAACGTGGTTAGGACTTCACGCTGTTTTGTCTTAGCCTATTGTTTAATTTTCCTAGCCACTCTGCATTCGCTGATTAGATAGTTGGAGGTTCAATCTGAGAATTTTCTCGGCCTACTTCTGCCTCATCCTCACTATCCTTTTCCTTCTCCACAGTCCCGATTACCTGACATACCTGTACTGGCTTATCCTCCTCCCTGCGGTAATGTGGTTTGAGCATATTAATGTGACACAACTGGTTCTTCTTCCAGCTATCAGGGGTGTCAATCAAGTAATCTACCTTACCCACTCTTTTGATCACTCGAAATATGCATAGGCGTTAACCAAACTAGAGTTTTAAGTTTTAATAATTTTCAGGTTTCTTCTTTAAACCTAAGAAAGCCTGTTTATGCTCATTTCTTTGCCTTATAAGTGGAAAGTGATGAATGAGGATTCACCAAAGGGGAAGCTCAAAACATAGTGTGTTTAAAAACGAAAGCCTTTTGCAATAAGACCAGGTGAAGACAGTAAAAGACCCCTAGACACCTTTCTCACCTAGTCATAACAGAAATTGGTTGCTAGCATCCGGAATTGTACCCACAGACAAATGAGAAAAATTGGAAGTGAGAAGCCAAATTGTTCCCAATCAAAAAAAAAGCAAGATTTTAATACAGGTTTTCTTGTGGTTGTGTGTGATTGAATACTAACATGTCTGCAACTCAAGTGAGTAGCTCTCCAAGCCAGGGTGAAGTAACTTGAAATAAGTTAAGAGCACTATGGAGGAGTTGAGAAAAATGGCGGAGCAGTGTGGGATCACTGTACGTGGCAAGGCTAGGAAGTCTGAACTCCTAAGGCTAGTGGCCAACCATTTTTCCCTTGAATCTGAAGAAGTGGAAGCAGTGTTAGAAGTAGACCCAGACAGGGTACTGCTGGCAAAGATACAATTGGAACAAAAGAAACTTGTAATAGAAGACAGAGAAAGAGAAAGAGAAAGGGAGAGATAGGAAAAAGAGAAAAAGAGAGGCAGGAGAGGGAGAAAGAGAGAACCTTCCAGAAGGAATGTGAAGAAACAGAAAGGAGAAAGACACATGGGAACAACCTGTGATGGTAACAACATTAATACTTCATCCCCTGGTTGTATGGTAGGTTGTGGTTTTCCCACTGTTTGACAGGTGTGGCATGCCCTACAAAATTGTGTCACATTCTTTGTAAGACCTGGCCAGTAATAATGTTTGCTTATGTGTGATTTGGTCTTCCAAATTCCCCTATGTCCTGAAAAAGGAATGTCATGTGCTAATCTTAATAAGCTGTCTGTGCTATTTGGTAGATCTCTGGATCAGCTTGCAATGGTAGACGATCTGTTCAACATCTCATTTGGATTATCTAAATCCCCAAATAAGGTTTCAGGTGCCTGATTATCTATTTGTGGTGCCCCTTTTACCTCTGACAATCGATCCTGTTTAGCCATTACTCGGGTACCTACACACGCAGGAAATATTCTCGGAACTTTCTCCTGTAATAGCTCCGTTTCCTTAATTTCACATGGTTCCTCTGTAACCATAGGAGAAACTGATATTTTTGATCTTGCCAAATCATTTCCTAGGAGTAGATTAATTCCCTTTATTGGTAAACTGTGGACAACACCTGCAGTTACTACCCCAGTTATTAAGTCACTCTCTGAGCATACTTTATACAAAAGTACGGATATACACACCGTGCCAATTCCATTTACTAAAACATTAGCGTTCAAGGCTCTCTCTGTTGGAAACCTCATATCTGACCAAGCAACAGGGTTTGGGTTGCTTCTCTACCTATGAGTATAATGATAGGTTTTCCTGCCTCACTATCAACATCCTAGCGGCTACCATTGACCAGAAACTGAACTGGAGTAGCCATATAAATACCATGGCTACAAGAGCAGGTCAGAGGCTAGGAATCCTGCGGCGAGTAACTCATCTCCTGACTCCCCAAAGCCTGTCCACCATCTACAAGGCACAAGTCAGGAATGTGATGGAATACTCTCCACTTGCCTGGATGGGTGCAACTCCAACAACACTCAAGAAGCTCGACACCATTCAGGACAAAGCAGCCCACTTGATTGGCACCCCATCCACAAACATTCACTCCCTCCACCACCAGTGGAAGCAGTGTGTACCATTTACAAGATGCACTGCAGCAATGCACCAAGGCTCCTTAGACAGCACCTTCCAAACCAGCAACCTCTACCAACTAGAAGGACAAGGGCAGCAAATGCATGGGAACACCACCACCTGCAAGTTCCCCTCCAAGTCACACACCATCCTGACTTGGAGCTATATCGCCGTTCGTTTGCTGTAGCTGGGTCAAAATCCTAGAACTCCCTTCCTAACAGCACTGTGGGTGTACCTAGCTCACCTGGACTGCAGCAGTTCAAGAAGGCAGTTCACCACCACCTTCTCACGGGCAATTAGGGATGGGCAATAAATGGTGGCCTAGCCACCAATGCCCACATCCCATGAATGAATAAAAAGAAACTTACAGGATACAGAGTTACTCTCCCCTTCGACAAAAAGTCATTATAACTCTCAGGTATTTTATTCTTAATCTCTACACTCCTCTTAGTTTTAGTATCTGGTTTCACATTCACAGCTGTTGTTAAAGATATAACCTGGTCTGCTATACTCTCAGTCAGACTCTTTTCCGTTGCAATAACTTTGCGTACCCCAACAAGTCCTATGGGTTTACCTCACAATTTCCAGCACTCTGACCGAAGAAGACCCGTTTAGTTGCAATGATAATACTTTGGCTTGTGAACCTCACTTCTACCCTCAGCACCTTCCTTTCTGATCTGAGGAGGTGATCCTGGGGCATTCCCAGCTGTTCCTTCTTGTTCCCGGCTACTTGTCTTTCTTTCACTCTCCCACTTTCTATCCTTCTCGGGTTTATGGGGGTGACGAACAAAATAGATTGGCTTATTCACAAGCTCAAAAATCATCAGCAATCTCTGCTACTTGCCCAGCTTCAAAACTTTCAGGTTATCTCTCTGAGTTCTCACTACTGAAGGAATGGAGTTTTTAAACTCTTCCAAGAGAATTAATTCTTGAAGGCTCTAAATTCTAACTATGTCTGCCCAGTCAATCTCCATAAGTTCCTAAACTTCTGACGGTAAGCTTCAGGGACTAACTCATATGCAGAGAGAATAGTCTTTTTTGCCATCTCATAATCTGCAGAAGCCTCTTCAGAAAGCATGGCATAAGCTTCATGAGCTCTGCCTACCAGCCTGTCCTGCATGAGCGATGTCCAGCTTTCTTTCGGCCATTTCATCTGTTTGGCTATTTTTTCAAAAGATATGAAAAATGCCTTTGCGTCCCTTTCCTTGAACCAAGGAAGAGACTGTATAAATTTAAACAACTCCTCACTGGGTCCTGATCTAAATTCCGATTCTTCCTGACCCAAATTTTCCCTGGATTTAAGACTACCCCTTTATCTTAGTTCCATCTCTTTCAATTTAAATTCCCTCTCTTCTCTTTCGCTCTCTCTCTCTCTCTGAAGTTCAAGTTTTCTTTATTCTTTTTATGCCTCAAGTTTTCTCATTTCTAACTGTATCCTAGCCAATACAACTGCATCACTCTCAGATTTGCTGTCTTCATATCTCTCTTATTCCCTTTCTTGTTCCTCGTATTGCCCTTCATCTGTATCATCAACATCATCTTCTTCTACTAATTCCAGATGTTCGGATATCAATCCAATTATCCCTGCTTTTTTGGCACCTGATTTCAATTCCAACCCCAATTTCACTGCCAATTTTTAAAATTTGTTCTTGGTTAAAATTATCAAGCCACTCAGGGAAACATTCTGCTTTCCCAAAAACTCTGCTAAAACCACTAATGCCATAACAATGGTATAGACTGTACTTTATTATGTAAGAGACCTGCTTCTTTTAATTTCTTTGTAACTGATGTCAGATTGAGATCCCAACAATCGTTTCCAATTGATAAGATCCCAGATTCGAGAGCAATTAATCTGATGCCAAACGCAAGACCCCAATTAAAATATGTATTCCCAGAGACGAGTAATTAATATTAATCCAAATACTATTAATCCCTTCAGATTAGTCCGATTCTGATCCCAGACATTAGCCGCTGAATTAAATTATGATTCAACTGCAAGCGAGCCCCCAATTAAGATATGATTCAAATCCCGAGAAATCCAATTAATATGTGATTCAAATCTTGAGTGAGCCCTCAATTAAAATGTTATTCAAATCCCGGGATGAGCCCGCCAATAAATATGTTACTACCGACCACTCCAGTCAAATCACCCAATCAAAATATACGATTCTGAGTGTGTTGGGAGAAACACACTGATAATTCAATCCCATCGCTCCACAGATCGCCTAACATATCATTTAAAACTTTCCAAATTAAAGAAAGACACAGCCAAATTGTACCATCTATTAACCCCCAAATGAGGCTAACCAAACCAGGTGTCTTTAAATCAACAAATTAACTCTTTAATTAGAAGAACTAAATTCTTAAATACTATGAAGATATAAACAACATTTAAAATAGAAAAAATTAGAGTCCTTGCAAATTTACAGTCCAATGTTGCTTGAAGTCCTCACAGAATGTTGCTTGAAGTCCTCACAGGATGTTGCTTGATGTCCTCACAGTCGTCCAATGTGGGAAAAAAGGTTGTTCCACAGCAAACAGTCCGTAGTCTAACTTCAGCAGTAGGTGATGCTTTCCAGCGAATTTCAACAATTAATGACTTGCAAAGACTTCCAATAGAATCAAGCTGACTTTAGAGTTTTTTGAGGGATAAAAGATTGTCACAGTCTAACTTCTCTTTCTTCAATTTAAATTACCAGATATCTCTGTTTTGGCTTGACTTTTCTTTTAGAATTTTGAGAGATAATAATTAAACAAACTAAAAATCCTATTCCTTCAGTTTAAATGGTTGAGAGCTCTTTTCAAGTGCTAAATAACACAGCTGTCTGTGTCCTCTGTCTGTGTACTGTTAGAACAAACTGTCTTCAGCTCAAAGCCAGTTCAAAACTGAATTGTAACAAATATATCACATGAGACTCACTCCCAGTGGCTATATCTATAGTAACGAGAATGCACCCTTTGAATCACAGTCTCCCAATGGCTGTTTCTAAGGCAATGAAAATGCACCTTCTTATAACTCCTGAGGCTTGCTGGTTCTTAAAGCAATATTGATCCCTTGCAAGCCTTAAAGGCAAACCACATATTCCCAAAACAAAACTATAGGACCATGACAGTAGAGATAAAAAGATTCATCGCTCAGCTATTCTATTCATTTGCCTATGATTTGATTCCATCTCTCTCCACTTTCATCTGCAGCTGTAACTCTTAGCAGCCATCGATAAGTTGGGTACTTACGGAGCAGCAGCAGCTACTGCTCCTGATGCCAATATCTGCACTTGTTCACTTGTGTAGTGAGTCACCATGTGAAAACTCAACTATTTCTAAGTTCTCCCACTGAAGTACAAGTATCTGAGCTGCTGCATAGTTCTGGATAGATCCTGTGATGGTACAGCCTGAGAGGTATTAAGCTCCTCTAAGGAATTGGCATCATCATGGATGATCTGGACCATCTCCTGCTGGACACATGAAGGCCTTGTGAAGATAAAAGGCATGAATGAGTACTGAGAAGTTATCATTGTGCACATGATAATATTTCAGTGGCTGTTGGCATCAACATGTCTGAGTATTATATCCCATGTCATTGGCTGATATTTAATTTTGTCACGTAGCTGGCAGCTGTTGCTGGGTTCTGCTACTGGTCATCTTGGTCCTCATCTGAGGTCCAAACTAACACAGCATAAGTGGCACCCATGCTGTTCTGATAGATCAGAGCTCAAAGGGCAGATTGAGCCTCCAAACTGGAGATGACACCTTCAAAGTTTGTAATGTAACCTCTCAGCATAAGTACCATGAACATATCCTTTCATATAAGCAGGTAAGAAAGCTGCTGTGAATACTGAATACTTTTTGGCATATTTTCCTGTCATGGTTTCAGCACCTCAATTGCAACTGTATTCTCCCCTTGCTTTCACTGGCAAGTTACAGGAAGCCCTGGAAATGCCTGGACCTAAATTTAAACTGCAAATCCCATGCCAATATCGCTCTAATTGAGAGATTAACATATCTTGATTGAATTCCACCTCTCCCAAGTGTGTTGTGCACACCCAGCCTAATGCACTGGAGTGAAATATGGAAGTTAGCGGGTTGAAGCCAGCTTCCTGACATGCTCAGAACTTTGCCCCATTTAACTCCCACACTGCACTCAATCGCCCGCGCTCACCCATGTTAAAATTCCCTCCAATTTGTTGGATCCCAACCCATTTCTCACCCTATCCAATTTCATATTTGTGACTACATTGTGGCCAGGACGCAGCGACATGTTTGTAAGTGAATATACAGAAATGAGACCAAAATGATGTAACCACACTATTTGTGGCATTTCTGTCGGTATAGTGCTGTATGCATTGCCTGCTCATATAAAACAATTGTCCGGGGTTCCCAGCAACCAAGCTATGTGCAGTTCATTTGAAGAGTTCACTACGAAGTTGCTTTGAACAATATCCAAACCATTTCTCCACAGTTTTTCTTGGGGATTGTTTTGCTTTTAAAATCATGTATAAAACAGCTTTCTTTGTAACTTTCAAAAACCATAGTTGATCCCTCAATAGTGAATAAGCTATAAAGGCAGAATCAATGTGACAATATGATGTAATTTAAAATATATTTTATTATGAAGCCTATTGCCATACTTGTTAAAAAATCTGCTTTCCAGTTGAAACAGATAGAAACCTGTATGGTGGCTGATATCAACAAATCCTGAAACTATCTCTGCATAGAAAATGCAACCATTGGCTACACAATGAATAATTATTGTAAATAAGATTAAAATACAACCTTAATAGCATTGTAAAAGCCATTTTTCTTTTTAGGACTGGATATTACAAACATGTGCTCCTCGTTCAATAAGGAATTCATACATATTGTCTATGCTTCAGAAATTGGCATTGATGTTTGCAGTGAAGTGGCTTCTCGTTCTTACTTTCACTTCACTAAATGTTTACTGCAATTATTATTGCAGTCTTCTCCAACAGTAGGTTAAGCACCTTGCCCATTCCCAATGTGAACAGAATAAACTATCCATACTTACTTGAAGGTATATTTATTTGTTGTTTAAAATTCCTAAGCATACAGAACATGTGTTGTGCTCTGTAATTTTGGTAATAGTTCACAAGATTTATAGTAGTGTTGGTAAATATTTGCTGAGTTGAATTACTATGCATTTGCAACCAGCCAAAAATGCTTCTGAATGTTTCAAACCATGTGTATTTCTAATATTTAATGCTTTTAAATTAATTTTGATTAATCATTTTACTGGCATTTTAAATATTCCAATTATCAAGAGAAACCTTGATTGCAAATGACTATGAAACTGTAACTGTTGTATGGTACATAGATGATGGTGATATTCAGTCCTCTTAAATGTCAATGTAAAATATTACCTTCAATCAACTGCTTCTTTATGCAGCCAAAAGGCAGCTAAAATGAGATCATGATATATCTTGTTCTATTGTTCTGTAATTACAGCTTCTGATTAAAAAGTCAGTTACAAACAAAGTGATTGTGTCCTAATTTATTTTTTGTTGATAATCCATCACCTCCTGAAAGGTAAAGCAATTTGTTTTTTCCCCATCCCTGTTAAAGGCACTGACTCATGCTCTGGGATGGATCCATGGTTGCCAACTCCTGTGACTCACCCGAGTAATCAGTCTTTGTCTGTCGGGCTGATTAGTGAATGCTGGCAGGCTGTTCCGTGGGGGAAACATCATAACCAATTCTATTTCTGTTCTCACCCTATGCACATGTACATAATTGTCAGAAAGGGCTGAGAAAGCAAACAGGATTGAGAGCCCTAGTTGATTTGTTTCTCTTCTCAAACTCTGTTGAGATTAACGAATTCAACATGAACCAGAGATCAAAACTGGGTTTTTCCTGATCTGTGTGGCTTTGTTCTATGACAGGCACAAAACCATTGAGCAGAGTTCTCCATCTTTTAAAATGATACAGAAAAAGTTCAAAAGAGAAATAATGTTGTTGTGTCACTCATACAAGATGTAATCGTACAGAACTGTGCATGAGCTTCTTGCCTGCCATTTTGGATACTTAGTAGGCCACTTAGCACCTGAATATGGCACACATGGCCCAATATCCAGGACTGTACCACCTCACTGAGACTCTCATCCTTGGTTCCAAATTTTATGCAATATTTTGTCAGTTTAATTGTATCATGCAGCAGAAAATTCCATCATCAGCATAAATGGCTTTACTCCTTGAAATTGGACATTTAAGAAAATTACTTTAGAGCAACAATGTTTGAAAAATAAGATGTGTTTATTGACAGTTGTTTATTGACAGCTTATATTATTTATTCATGTATATTAAGGGGATATTTTGCTCTGAGTGTTAATGGTATAGAAAAATAGGTGTGACTGAAATAGTGAGGAAAAACAAGAAAAAGTCAGGAACTTTTCTTCTGTTGTTACTGATGCCCTTTATTTTTCTACAGTATAGAATAACTGTGAAGAGGCGAAGAAAAAAGTCTATTAGGATCTATATTAAGAAATGGGCAGTTTACCCTAGTAGGGAATTTGTGTTGTTTACAGCCATTCAGAATGGAAGCATGTTCTGTCAAAGAATGGCCAGATCAGCAGGGCTAGTTGTTGTTAGAACTGATCATTTTGGTGGTAACCAGGGAATATGGCTTCAGCTTCCTTATTATTGCTCCAAGTCATTCATACAAATTCATGTGAGCATGAATGTTCTTTATTAATTAACTTTATTAATAACTTCCCTGATAAAGTCACATTAAATACTAAACTCCAATAGGAAATAAGATTCGTTACAATTCATACTACAATTAATTAGATTAGAGATACAGCACTGAAACAGGCCCTTCGGCCCACCGAGTCTGTGCCGAACATCAACCACCCATTTATACTAATCCTACACTAATCCCATATTCCTACCAAACATCCCCACCTGTCCCTATATTTCCCTACCACCTACCTATACTAGTGACACTTTATAATGGCCAATTTACCTATCAACCTGCAAGTCTTTTTGGCTTGTGGGAGGAAACCGGAGCACCCGGAGAAAACCCACGCAGACACAGGGAGAACTTGCAAACTCCACACAGGCAGTACCCGGAATCGAACCCGGGTCCCTGGAGCTGTGAGGCTGCGGTGCTAACTGCAGTACCACATCTCTCAACACCTCCAATTGCTTCTGATTTGTCACACTGTGATTGTACTAGAGGGTACAGAGAAGATTTATGAGGAAGGCTGAAGAATCTTAATTATGAGGAAAGATTGGAAAGGCTAGGGTTGTTTTCTTTGGAACACAGGAGGCTGAGGGAAGACCTAACTGAAACGTAGAAAATTATGAGGGATCTAGATAGGAAAGGCCTATTTCCCTTGCTTGAGGGGTTCATAACCAGGGGCATAGATTTAGGGTAAGAAGTAGGAAGTTTAGAGGGGATTTGAAGGGAATTTTATTTCACCCAGAGGGTGGTGGGAATCTGGAACTCACTACCTGAAAGGATGGTAGAGGCAGAAACCCTTATAACATTCAAAAAGTACTTGGATATGCACTTGAAGTGCTGTAACCTACAAGGCTATGGATCAAGAGCTGGAAAGTAGGATTAGGCTGGACGACTACTTGTTGGCTGGTTCTGACAGGATGGGCTGAATGGCCTCCTTCCATGATGTAAATTTCTATGATTCTATAATTGCTTGTCCGACAACCAAAATTGGATGAGCAGAAATCTCCTCAAAGACTGCTTATTTTTATCTCCATGCCATCGCCCATCTCTCAACGATTCCAACGCGCTCCTGGCCAGCCTCCCATCTTTCACCTTCCATAAAATTGAGGTCATTCAAAACTTTACTACTTGTATCCTAACTCGCACCAAGTCATGTTCGTTCATCACTCCTGTACTTGCTGGTATTGACTCCCAGTCCAACAATGCCTCAATTTTAAAATTCCCTTGTTTTCAAATCCACCTTTGGCCTCACCCTTCTCTATTTCTGTAACCTCCTCCAGCCTTACAGAGGTATCTGCGCTCCTCCAATTCTGACTTTTTGCGCCTCCGCCATTGGTGCCAGTGCCTTCAGCTGCCAAGCCCTAAGCTCTGGAATTCCCTTCCTAAACCTCTCTACCTCTCTCTCCTCCTTTAAGACAATCTTTTCTGTCCTAATATCTCCTCATGTGGCTTGATGTCAATTTTCTTTTGATAACCCTCCTATGAAGTGCCTTGAGATATTTTACTGAGTTAAAGATGCTTTATGAATGCAAGTTGTTGTTATAATTTTACATACAGAATATCAGGTGTCCTCAAAGTAGAGTTGGTAGCTGGATGGAACAATGGGATGTACTAAATGGCTAAGTACTTTGCATGCCTGTGCCAATAAGGCAGTTTAACAGAATTGTGAGAAGCATATGCAATCAAGGCCATGGCGCCCAGATAACTCAGTAAGAGAAATATGCAAACATATTGTGGCTCTGTTATTGACAGCAGAATACCAATTCTTGAATACAGAATGAATGATGTGTTGAGGGCATGAATCAGCACTGGATATGTTGGAATTTTGCAGTTGTCAGCAACTGGAGTGCTGACTTGGGTTGCATTAGAGTGCTAAAGTGGGAGTTTTGTGACTGAGGGTAATTAAGGGTTAGTTTTATCTAAAGTCTAGTCTTTCTTTTATTTAACAAATTAACTTAACAGTTGCTGTTTGGGTTGGAGAAGGTGAATTTTAGACCAGCTTTAAACAGAGTTCACTCAGGCTCTGCTTGCAGCTGCACCTTGTTAATCAGATAATTGGCTTAAACCAATTTTCAGGAGCTAGAGTCAGACAGTATAAAATTGAGCCATCTTACAGTGCTGACTTTGTTTGCAGTGAAGTGCTGACTTGGGTTGCATTAGAGTGCTAAAGTGGGAGTTTTGTAACTGAGGGAGTTTGATGAGGAGGGAGCGAGGAGCTCCTTTCATTTCCTACCTGTCCTCAAAGAGCGTGAGGGGAGCCAAGAGTTTCCAAAGAGCACAGCTGACTGGTGAGTAAGTCCTGGTGGGTATTTTTCAAGCTGGATTGAATTGTAAGTCATTGTTTTAGCAAGACTTAGTTGATTTATTTTTTACGACAATAGTCTTCTAAAGTTTTAAATTTAAAGGGTTTAGTCATGGCAGGAGAGCTTAAAGCCGGGGTTTGCTCCCCTTGCTGCACGTGGGAATCCGGGAACATTTCCAGTCCCCGGGACCAGCATGTGTGCAAGAAGTGTGTCCAGCTGCAGCTCCTGGAAGCTCGGGTTTCAGAGCTGGAACGGCGGCTGGAAGCACTGTGGAGCATCAGCGTGTCTGAGAGCATCGTGGATAGCACGTTTAGAGAGGTGGTCACACCGCAGCTGAAGGGACTTGAGGCAGGAAGGGAATGGGTGACCACCAGGGAAACAGGCAGGTAGTTCAGAATTCCCCTGGGGTCCCGCTTGCAAATCGGTATTCCATTTTGGAGGCTGATGAGGCTGGTTCCTCCCAGGAGTGCAGACAGAGCCAAGCTTCTGGCACCACAAGCAGCCTGTCTGTACAGGAAGGGGGAAAGAGAGGAAGAGCAATAGTAATAGGGGATTCTATAGTCAGGGGAACAGATAGGCGCTACTGTGGCCGTCAACATGACTCCAGGATGGTGTGTTGTCTCCCTGGTGCCAGGGTCCGGGATGTCACTGAACGGCTGCAGGGTATCCTGAAGGGGGAGGTTGATAAGGCAGAGGTCATGGTACATGACATAGGTAGAAAGAGGGATGAGGTCTTGCATCAAGAATTCAGGGAGTTAGGCAGCAGACTAAAAAGCAGGACCTCTTGGGTTGTAATCTCTGGATTACTCCCAGTGCATCGTGCGAGCGAGTATAGAAATAGAAGAATAGCACCGATGAATGCGTGGCTTAAGTGTTGGTGCAGGAGGGACGGTTTTAGATTCCTGGACCCACTGGGACCGTTTCTGGGGAAGGTGGGACCTGTACAAGAGGGACGGTCTCCATCTGAACCAGAGGGGGACTAACATCCTTGCTGGTGGGTTTGCTAGTGCTGTTGGGAGGAGTTTAAACTAATTTGGGAGAGGGAGGGGACGCAGACTCCTAGCAGAAGAGGGACACAGCTAAATACAGGAAAGTGAACAAGTCAGAGGGAATACAGTGGAAGTAAGTTTCAAGGGAGTGAGACCAGGATGGATGGCCTCTACTTTAATGCCAGGAGTATTACAGGTAAAACGGATGAGTTAAGGGCAAGGATTGACACGTGGAATTGTGATATAGTAGCCATCATGGAGACATGGTTGAGGGGAGGGCAGGATTGGCAGCTCAATATCCCGGGATATAGAATCTTCAGGCGAGACAGAGGAAGGGGTAAAAGAGGAGGGGGCATTGCAATATTAGTTAAGGAGTCAGTTACTGCAGTAAAGAGAGATGATATCTTAGAGGGGGCATCAAATGAAGCTTTATGGGTAGAGTTTAGGAATAAAAAAGGGACAGCCACATTGCGAGGTGTTTATTAGAGACCCCCAGATAGTCAGCGGGAAATTGATTGGGATAGTCATTGTGTTAAGGGCTTAGATGGAGTGGCGTTCTTAAAATGTATACAGGAGAACTTTTTAGCTCAATATGTAGAGGATCCAACTAGGGAGGGTGCAGTGCTGGACCTAGTTCTGGGGAATGAAGCCGGACAGGTGGTTGATGTGTTGGTGGGGGGCATTTTGGTGATAGCGACCACAACATGGTACAATTTAAGCTTGTTATGGAGAAAGAAATAGACAAGTTGCAAAAAAAGGTTTTGGATTGGGGGAGAGCAAATTTTAGTAAAATAAGGCAGGATCTGGCCAAGGTAGACTGGAAATAGTTACTTGTCGGGAAATCTACAAAAGAGCAGCAGGGGACATTCAAAAAGGAAATGGGGAGGGTACAGGCCCAACATGTTCCCTCTAGGGTAACAGGTAGGAGCAACAAACCCAGAGAACCATGGATCACCAGAAACATTCAGGGTACGATGAGAAGGAAAAGAGAGGCTTTTAGCAAATACAAGGAGAGCAATTCAACGGATGCATTAGTGGAGTACAGAAAGTGTAGGATGGAGCTTAAGAAAGCAATTAGGAGAGCAAAGAGGGGATATGAGAAAGCTCTGGCTAGTAAAAGTAGGGAAAATCCCAAGATATTCTATAAGTATATCAATGGGAAGAGGATAACCAGGGAAAGAGGAGGACCCATTAGGGACCAAGGGGGAAATCTGTGGGTGGAACCAGAGGACATTGGTAGGGTGTTGAATGAATACTTCACATCTGTCCTCACCCAAGAGAATGAGGATGTAGATGTGTAACTCAGAGAGAGAGACTGTGAGGTTCTTGAGCACATTGTCATAGGGAGTGACAAGGTATTGGAGGTTTTGGCAGGCTTAAAAGTAGACAAACCTCCGGGTCCGGACGATTTGTGTGCCAGGATGCTGTGGGAGGCGAGGGTGGAGATTGCTGGGGCTCTGACCTAATTTTTAATTCCTCTCTGGCCACGGGGGAGCTGCCAGAGGGCTGGAGAACAGCTAATGTGGTCCCACTATTTAAGAACGGATGTAGAGATAAGCCAGGGAACTACAGACCAGTGAGTCTCACGTCAGTGGTAGGGAAACTATTGGAGAAAATTCTGAAGGAGAGAATCTATCTCCAATTGGAGAGGCAAAATTTGATTAGGAATAGTCAGCATGGTTTTGTCAGAGGGAGGTCATGCCTAACAAATTTGATTGAAATTTTTGAGCATGTGACCAGGTGTGTAGATGAGGGTAGTGCAGTTGATGTAGTTTACATGGATTTCAGCAAAGCCTTTGACAAGGTCCCACATGGGAGACTTATCAAGAAAGCAAATGTATATGGGATACAGGGTAACTTGATAAGGTGGATTCAAAATTGGCTTAGCTGTAGGAGACAGAGAGTGCTGACAGATGTCTGTTTTAGTGACTGGAAGCCTGTGTCCAGTGGCATATCACAGGGATCTGTGCTGGGTCCCCTATTGTTTGTCATTTATATAAACAACATAGATGACTATGTGGGGGGTAGGATCAGTAAGTTCGCGGATGACACAAAGATTGGCCGAATGGTTAACAGTGAGGTTGAGTGTCTTGGGTTACAGGAAGATATAGACGGGATGGTCAAATGGGTAGAAAAGTGGCAGATGGAATTTAACCCCGAAAAGTGTGAGGTGATACACTTTGGAAGGAGTAATGTGACACGTAAGTATTCAATGAATGGCCTGACACTGGGAAGTTCTGAGGAACAAAGGGACCTTGGCGTGTTTGTCCATAGATCTCTGAAGGCAGTAGGGCAGGTTAATAGGGTGGTGAAAATGTCATAAGGGACACTTGCCTTTATCAATCGAGGCATAGATTACAAAAGCAGGGAGTTGGAGTTGTATAGAACTTTGGTAAAGCCACAGCTGGAGTACTGTGTGCAATTCTGGTCGCCACATTACAGGAAGGATGTGATTGCACTGGAGGGGATGCAGAGGCGATTCATCAGGATGTTGCCTGGGATGGAACACTTAAGCTATGAAGAGAGGTTGGATAGGCTTGGGTTGTTTTTGCTGAAGCAGAGAAGACTGAGGGGTGACCTGATTGAGGTGTACAAGATTATGAGGGGCATGGACAGGGTGGATAGGGAGCAGCTGTTCCCCTTAGTTGAAGGGTCAGTTACGAGGGGACACAAGTTTAAGGTGAGGGGCAGGAGGTTTAAGGGGGATTTGAGGAAGAACTTTTTTACCCAGAGGGTGGTGACGGTCTGGAATGCACTGCCTGGGAGGGTGGTAGAGGCGGGTTGCCTCACATCCTTTAAAAAGTACCTGAATGAGCACTTGGCACCGTCATAACATTCAAGGCTTTGGGCCAAGTGCTTGCAAATGGGATTAGGTAGACAGGTCAGGTGTCTTTAATGCATCGGTGCAGACTCGATGGGCCAAAGGGCCTCTTCTGCACTGTATTATTTTGTGACTCTGTGACTTGAAGTCACCAGAGGCTACTAACATGGCTGTTTGAGATGACTGACACCAAATAAAGTGAACTGTTTTAATACATGTGTCATGCAGATTGGTCCTTTGAATATATGGGATTTCTTTGATAATCAAGGGTATATCAAAGCATATATTGACAAACCTTCAGACTTTTCAGATTTTTGGTTTTACAGACTTTCAATTTTCATGCATCTTTACTTTTAGTAATCCATAACGAGAGAATATAGAAGGGTGCCTAAAATATCCCCAAAAGTACACTTGCGACAAAGGGAAAGAAATTAGCGAAATCAGATTGTACTGTTATATGAGCCAGGGGCAGCCAGATTATCATCTAAATGTGCAAGTATTGTTAAGATTAAGGAAGTAAGATTTAAGACCAGATACTGATAGTAGTGGAGAAGCTGAAATTACTCAGAGCAGATTAGAATTAGAATATTACAGCGCAGTACAGGCCCTTCGGCCCTCGATGTTGCGCCGACCTGTGAAACCATCTGACCTACACTATTCCATTTTCATCCATATGTCTATCCAATGACCACTTAAATGCCCTTAAAGTTGGCGAGTCTACTACTGCTGCAGGCAGGGCGTTCCACGCCCCTACTACTCTCTGAGTAAAGAAACTACCTCTGACATCTGTCCTATATCTATCACCCCTCAACTTAAAGCTATGTCCCCTCGTGTTTGCCATCACCATCCGAGGAAAAAGACTCTCACTATCCACCCTATCTAACCCTCTGATTATCTTATATGTCTCTATTAAGTCACCTCTCCTCCTCCTTCTCTCCAACGAAAACAACCTCAAGTCCCTCAGCCTTTCCTCGTAAGACCTTCCCTCCATACCAGGCAACATCCTAGTAAATCTCCTCTGCACCCTTTCCAAAGCTTCGACATCCTTCCTATAATGCGGTGACCAGAACTGCACGCAATACTCCAGGTGCGGTCTCACCAGAGTTTTGTACAGCTGCAGCATGACCTCGTGGCTCCGAAACTCGATCCCCCTACTAATAAAAGCTAACACACCATATGCCTTCTTAACAGCCCTATTAACCTGGGTAGCAACCTTCAGGGATTTATATACCTGGACACTAAGATCTCTCTGTTCATCTACACTACCAAGAATCTTCCCATTAGCCCAGTACTCTGCATTCCTGTTACTCCTTCCAAAGTGAATCACCTCACACTTTTCCGCATTAAACTCCATTTGCCATCTCTCAGCCCAGCTCTGCAGCCTATCTATGTCCCTCTGTACCCTACAACATCCTTCGGCACTATCCACAACTCCACCGACCTTAGTGTCATCCGCAAATTGACTAACCCACCCTTCTACACCCTCTTCCAGGTCATTTATAAAAATAACAAACAGCAGTGGCCCCAAAACAGATCCTTGCGGTACACCACTAGTAACTAAACTCCAGGATGAACATTTGCCATCAACCACCACCTTCTGTCTTCTTTCAGCTAGCCAATTTCTGATCCAAAGCTCTAAATCACCTTCAACCCCATACTTCCGTATTTTCTGCAATAGCCTACCGTGGGGAACCTTATCAAACGCCTTACTGAAATCCATATACACCACATCCACTGCTTTACCCTCATCCACCTGTTTGGTCACCTTCTCGAAAAACTCAATAAGGTTTGTGAGGCACGACCTACCCTTCACAAAACCGTGCTGACTATCGCTAATGAACTTATTCTTCTCTAGATGATTATAAATCCTGTCTCTTATAACCTTTTCCAACATTTTACCCACAACCGAAGTAAGGCTCACAGGTCTGTAATTACCAGGGCTGTCTCTACTCCCCTTCTTGAACAAGGGGACAATATTTGCTATCCTCCAGTCTTCCGGCACTATTCCTGTCGACAATGATGACATAAAGATCAAGGACAAAGGCTCTGCAATCTCCCCCCTAGCTTCCCAGAGAATCCTAGGATAAATTCCATCTGGCCCAGGGGACTTATCTATTTTCACACATTCCAAAATTGCTAACACCTCCTCCTTGTGAACCTCAATCCCATCTAGCCTAGTAGCCTGAATCTCAGTATTCTCCCCGACAACATTTTCTTTCTCTACTGTAAATACTGACGCAAAATATTCATTTAACGCTTCCCCTATCTCCTCTGATTCCACACACAACTTCCCACTACTATCCTTGATTGGCCCTAATCTAACTATAGTCATTCTTTTATTCCTGATATACCTACAGAAAGCCTTAGGGTTTTCCCTGATCCTATCCGCCAATGACTTCTTGTGTCCTCTCCTTGCTCTTCTTAGCTCTCCCTTAAGATCCTTCCTGGCTAGCTTGTAACTCTCAAGCGCCCTAACTGAGCCTTCACGTCTCATCCTAACATAAGCCTTCTTCTTCCTCTTGACAAGCGCTTCAACTTCTTTAGCAAACCACGGCTCCCTCGCTCGACAACTTCCTCCCTGCCTGACAGGTACATACTTATCAAGGACACGCAGTAGCTGCTCCTTGAATAAGCTCCACATTTCGATTGTGCCCATCCCCTGCAGTTTCCTTCCCCATCCTACACATCCTAAATCTTGCCTAATCGCATCATAATTTCCTTTCCCCCAGCTATAATTCTTGCCCTGCGGTATATACCTGTCCCTGCCCATCGCTAAGGTAAACCTAACCGAATTGTGATCACTATCACCAAAGTGCTCACCTACATCTAAATCTAACACCTGGCCGGGTTCATTACCCAGTACCAAATCCAATGTGGCATCGCCCCTGGTTGGCCTGTCTACATACTGTGTCAGAAAACCCTCCTGCACACACTGGACAAAAACTGACCCATCTAAAGTACTCGAACTATAGTATTTCCAGTCAATATTTGGAAAGTTAAAGTCCCCCATAACAACTACCCTGTTACTCTCGCCCCTGTCGAGAATCATCTTCGCTATCCTTTCCTCTACATCTCTGGAACTATTCGGAGGTCTATAAAAGACTCCCAACAGGGTGACCTCACCTCTCCTGTTTCTAACCTCGGCCCATACTACCTCAGTAGACGAGTCCTCAAATGTCCTTTCTGTCGCTGTAATACTCTCCTTGATTAACAATGCCACACCCCCCCCCCCCTCTTTTACCATCTTCTCTGTTCTTACTGAAACATCTAAATCCCGGAACCTGCAACATCCATTCCTGCCCCTGCTCTACCCATGTCTCCGAAATGGCCACTACATCGAGATCCCAGGTACCAACCCATGCTGCAAGCTCACCCACCTTATTCCGGATGCTCCTGGCGTTGAAGTAGACACACTTTAAACCAGGTTCTTGCTTGCCAGTGCCCTCTTGCGTCCTTGTAACCTTATCGCTGACCTCACTACTCTCAACATCCTGTACACTGGCACTACATTTTAGGTTCCCATTTCCCTGCTGAATTAGTTTAAACCCCCCCGAAGAGCACTAGCAAATCTCCCCCCCAGGATATTGGTACCCCTCTGGTTCAGGTGAAGACCATCCTGTTTGTAGAGGTCCCACCTACCCCAGAAAGAGCCCCAATTATCCAGGAAACCAAAACCCTCCCTCCTACACCATCCCTGCAGCCACGTGTTCAACTCCTCTCTCTCCCTATTCCTCGCTTCGCTATCACGTGGCACGGGCAACAACCCAGAGATAACAACTCTGTTTGTTCTCGCTCTAAGCTTCCACCCTAGCTCCCTGAATTTCTGTCTTAAATCCCCATCTCTCTTCCTACCTATGTCATTGGTGCCTATGTGGACCACGACTTGGGGCTGCTCCCCCTCCCCCCTAAGGATCCCAAAAACACGATCCGAGACATCACGAACCCTGGCACCTGGGAGGCAACACACCAACCGTGAGTCTCTCACGTTCCCACAGAACCTCCTATCTGTTCCCCTAACTATGGAGTCCCCAATGACTAATGCTCTGCTCCTCTTCCCCCTTCCCTTCTGAGCAACAGGGACAGACTCTGTGCCAGATACCTGTACCCCATTGCTTACCCCTGGTAAGTCGTCCCCCGCAACAGTATCCAAAACGGTATACCTGTTGTTGAGGGAAACGGCCACAGGGGATCCCTGCACTGCCTGCTGGTTCCCTCTCCTTCCCCTGACGGTAACCCATCTACCTACTTCTTTTACCTGAGGTGTGACTACCTCCCCATAACTCCTCTCAATAACCCCCTCCGCCTCCCGAATGATCCGAAGTTCATCCAGCTCCAGCTCCAGTTCCCTAACGCGGTTCTCGAGGAGCTGGAGTTGGGTGCACTTCCCGCAGATGCAGTCAGCAGGGACACTCTTGGCGACCCTTACCTCCCACATTCTGCAGGACGAACATACAACTGCCTTAACTTCCATTCCCACTATTCTAAATTCCCAACAAATCTACTGAAAAACCAAAAAAAAAAGTCAAAACTTGTTAGGTTAGCAATCCAACGGACAGAACTTCTTAAATAAAAAGCTTACTTTATCAACACACCAGAGTCCTTTTTTATTGGTTAGAGGAGGAGGGTGGGTGGGAGACACTACATGTGTAGTATCTTGGGTACAGCCACCACCCAAATATATAGTTTTTACTTACCCAGCAGTCCCCTGGTCCTCCGAAACAAAAGGGAATTAACTTTTAACTTACTCTGAAATTGACTTCCCAGCTGCAAGTTCGTTCCACACCTCAGCTACTGATCCGGACTAAAGGCCTGCTCGGGTATACAATTTAAACCCGACCCAGGCCCGACATGACCACATCTAATCCGAGCTCGATCCAGGCCTGAGTCCTTTGTTTTTCTCCTGTGCCCGACCCGACCCGACTCGACTCCCGGAAATTAATGACGCTTACTCTTCCTCTTACTTCCCTTTCCCTCCCTGACCAAAAGGCAGCACTGCCACTGTGTCTGACCCGGCCCGACCAGACCCAAACCCGAATGCCAGACCCGGAAGAACGACCCGACCCAACACATGTCGTCGGGTCCTGTCTGGTTCGGGTCGGGTAGCCATGCTGTAATCTGGAAGGAACAGTCAACACTTCCACAGAAAGAAGTCTCATCAGCCCAATATCTCAGAAGCCAACATCATTATCCCGGGGAAGGTGAGCAACCAGCTCAACCATACAACTCCCAAGGATGAGGTTGTATAAATTCTGGAGCGATACCAACCATCAGCAAATAGACACTAAATATATCCAAAAGGATGGTTATGTAATGCTGTTAACTTGTTCTTTTGTATGGCACTGCACAAATGCACCATCAGATGTGGAAGGTAATTACAGATATATTTTACTAACACATGTGTTATCAGTACACTAGATAGTTTACAAATGTTATGATGGAAATGTTTTACTGAACCATAAATGTTTCTTTTATTCTCTTACCTCAAATCGTCATGACTCTCATAGCTACAGTTATGTATTAATTGATTTAAATTATTAATAGTCATTTGGTAGTACAGAACTTGAAAATTGCTGAAAATAGAGACGTTATCGAAGCTTTTTATCTTGCATTCATCAGGACAATCTGCAAGAATAACCAATGTAAGGGAAAACAACAACTTATACTGCATGAGAAGAGATTGGTAGAGGCGTTGCCATGGAGAATGCACCAGTTTACAGTGGCTGACAGTTAACTGCCAAGCTTTGTTTGAAATTTAAAACAGGCAGCTTGACTCTGATTGGTCAAAGCATTGCCCTGAGGAATGAACCAGCGAATGGCTGTCACTTATTTTGTTCAGCTAAAACTGGCGCAATGTGTGCACATGCTTTTTCTGTCTGCAAAGCACAGGGCCCTGTGTATTAATATATGTACCTTCCAGTATGCGCAAATGCACCACACTGCGGGCCCTACTGACAATCTTAAATCGTTATCAGCTTAATTCTTAGTATACTGTGGATTATTTAGCAAATGTTGTCCAATTACGGAATCACATCTAATGTTGGGCACAGTGTTTTGAGTTTTGCAAGCATAGGCTGGTTGGGTATGGCCTTTACCTTGCCCGTTGCGAACAGCAGAAGGGCCATGTTGTTTGATACGATCCACTTGTCGTTGGGATGTACGGCCTATATACCTAGCATCACACTGGCATTGAAATTCATATATCACATTAGGCAGGACGTCGTTTTGGCTTGACGGAAGCATCCTGTTAGTGGCAAACACCACACGTGTTGCTACTCCATAGTAACAGTGTAAAACAGCTAGCTTTATCCGCTGCTCAAATTTTTGGGATACATTACCCTTCCAGGTAATTGGCTGACAACCAATTTAAGATTGTCAGACAATCTCTGAGGAAGAGGAACACTTAGAGCAGGGTTGTCCAACCTTTTCGGCCAGAGGGCTCCATTACAATTTTTGCCCGGCTCAGAGGCCGGTGAGCAAATTTCAAAAGATAAAGACTTTAAAAATGTATCTTGCTAATTAAAACAACAACAAATGTGTATTTTTGTGAAGAAGCTTTAAACGAGAAGACTAATTTATTGACTTACTTTCTCGTCACTATGTTAGATACTGATTTAGTGACATACCTGGCATTGTTTTTGCTTGCATAAGTAGTCAATCTCTGCCCACACACTTGATGTAGCGTTGCAGAGTATTCTGGATAGATTTCCAACTGTCAGGAGAGACCTTGATCTCTCACCCCTTCCTCTCCCCCGCTCTGTATGTGTCTCATTCTCTCTTCACCCCATCCCCTCTAGGCCTAGGGGACACAGATTGAATGTTTGTGCAGAAGATGTAAGGGGAATATGAGGAAGTACTTTTTTACGTAGTGGGTGGTAATGACATGGAACACGCTGCCCACAAGGGTAGTGGAAGTGGAGACGATCAATGGCTTCAAAAGGAAATTGGATGGCCACTGAGAGAAATAGACTTGCAGGGCTGTGGGGATCAAACCAGAGAGTGGGACTGACTGCATAGCTCCCCATTCCCTGCTCAGTGCTCTCCACAGCAGCCATTCCCACTACCAGATACTTACCATGCCTGTTTTATTTAAGTTGGGCCGAGCAGAGGCAGGAACCTGTCCAATGTGCAGAAAACAGTGCAAAATGAACAGGGATGGCCGATCCCAGAGTGCCTGTGCCACATTCCACCAATCAGTGCTAACGCTGCCTGGGCAACCCCTGTCAGTTACAGGGAGTGACCAATCACAGACAGGGGGCCCCTGCCGGTCAGACACAGGTCCCACCTACACCCTCTGCCTGACATACAGGGGAGCCATGAATCAAAGTTGAGCCACAGGCAGATTGGCAGGCTGGATGGAAACCTTCGGCGGGCCGAATCCTAGCCCACGGGCCGTATGTTGGACAACCCTGTCTTAGAGGATGCACTGTCCCATGATTCTCCTGCACCTTCCACCAGCGCAGATACTCTCACCTCGGTGGGCATCTGATCGGCTATAAAATCAGGGTCACAAGCTGGTGAGAGCACAACACACGCGCCCGAGCAGCTGGCTGAAACTGAGACAGCCGAGGCCTCTGACAGTCAGAGCAATGTGGGTGGTCAGGCCCACACTGAGCCCCAGGCTGATGACAAGCCTCTGGTGTCGACAGTACAGGGCATATTGGAGTTTCAGAGAGAGGTAAGGCAACATTTGACAGAGATGCCAGATACCATGTGCAGCCATGAGCGGACGATGAAGGAGTCCATCCATGCCATGATTGCTGCCATGTTCCAGGCATATGAGCGCATAGCTTTATCCATCGAGAAGTTGGTGACCATCATAGAGAGCCACATTCTGCATATGCACCATGACTTGCAAACCCTGCCTTGGCCATGACTTCAAATCAGCAGTGGCAGGGCGAGAGAAAGACTAGGAGCCTGGAGAGTTTTTCTGCTCTTAGTCCTTCTCCAGAGTGCAGGGAGGTTCCAACAAGACTTGAGGAGGAGGGGGAGAGGCTGTGCTCCACATCTGGGGTCTCCCCTCAGGGTAATTTGAGTGTGAACAGGGGCTCCTCAGCCCCTCTGTCAATGAGTCCAGCTCCAGCAGCTGTGACACTTGAGCTCAGTCCTGCACCAGTACAGGAAACCTTCAGGCAGCCGGGGCCCTCTAGGCCTCAGGCACCCAGAGAACGACTGCTGAAGTCATCACAGACTAAGCAGCAGCCTGAACAGCAGCCTACCTCCAGTCCAGCTGCCACCATAGAGGTTACACCACGAATAAGCACCCGCAAATGTATTAAAAAGACACCTTGACACACATGGGTATTCACAGGTGAGACAGATATATCATGTTTACTTTATTTGAATGTGCTTTTCTGCCAACCCTGTGGTGATGGCAGCTTCCTGGGAAGCGGGCACACACTTGTAGGAAGCATCTTCTGTGGTCACATACCAGTTGGACATTAATTGAATGAAACCTCTTCCTATTTATGAAGGCAACTGGTTGGTCCATGGAAGCCTTAATGGCCACATGCATGCAGTCGATCACACCTTGGACCTATGGGAATCCCGCAATGATCGGAGGCCTCACGGAGGAGTGGTTGGGGTCTTGTGGCAGGAGTGGAGGTCAGAGGCCTCAGGGGGATGGCCGTTGTGGGGTCCCGATCACGGAGGCTCCTCAGGCAGGCACCTGGATTCAGGAGGTCGGTGTTAGGGCACATATCCTGAATTCACCAAGTCTTTGCTTCGAGGAAGCTGCCAGGTTTCCCAATGAATGGGAAACCCAGCTGACAGCAGTTAAATTTCATAAGTAGAACGACAATGAGGCTCACAGCTTCATTATCATATTTAGAGTTCCAACCCGCCTTCTTGGATTGGATTGGTCGCATAGCCAACTTCCAGCTTCGGTTAAAGCTGGAAAAGGGCAGTTTGGAGGTGGGTTTGGGGCGGGAAACAGATTTCAGACATGTTACCCCCCACCCAAACAAAACCCAATTTTTTTTGGGCTAAATTTCAGCTCAATGGCTTCAGTTTTGCCAATATTTAATTGGAGGACATTTCTGCTCATCCAATATTGGATGTCGGATAAGCAGTCTGATAATTTAGCAGCAGTAGAGGAGCCAAGAGAGATGGTGATGAGGTAGAATTAGGTGTCATCAGCGTACATATGAAAACTAACACTGTGTTTTTGGATGATGTCGCCAAGGGGTAGCATGTAGATGAGAAATAGGAGTGGGCCAAAGATAGATCCTTGGAGCACTTTCATTTCAGAAATAAATGGATAGTATTTTACCTAGAATCCATGACATCCAGATACAATGCAGCTGGTTATTCATTGATGTTTACATGAAGCATATTGTGGGCTGGATTTTATGGTCCTGTAGAAGGTGGATTTTTTTTGGGTAGGCAGTGGGGGGGCACAGAGAATCAGCGCGGAGCCATCTGCCACAGAACTCAATGCCATAATGCCTGTTCCCGATTTTCTCGAAGGCGGCCAAGTTCCTTGGCAGCACTTACGTCATGATGCGACGGAATCACAATTTAAATTTGTTGCATACTTTTTTGCATGCATTTGTATCTAATTCGCCGCAATCCTACCAGGCGTTCACAATCTTGTGCATGACGTGCCGCACTCACGTGCCTTCATTTCCCCGCCTTTGAAAAACTGATGCCACCAAGGCAAGAGTCCTTGGTGCCTCCAGAGGTTAGGTAAGTTAACTGTTGTTATTTAGGGGAAGTGGTTTTTAAATTGGACACTGCCGCTAAGCTCAATCTGTAGATGCATTGTGTGTAAGGGGAGGGGGGAGCTCTGCAAGTGTATACTGTTGGGAGGGTAGGGGAGAACTTGGTAATTGTACACTATTGGGAGGAGGTACTCAGCAAGTGTGTAAGTGGTTTTAGTCGGGATCCAGTACAGGGCACTTAAATGATGTTGGTATGGTCATAATGGCTTGCACTTTTTGAAACATTGTGACAGCAACATGACTCCATACCATATAGCTAATGCAGGCATCCTGCAGAACCATAATTAACACAAATCTTTGTCCAGATAGGTGTACTTTACCTTTTGAAGGAAGCCGAACAACCAAGGAGGATAGAGATGGGTATAATTCACCCTGTTTCCCCGGATCCCCTTGCTGTGCTGAGAAGACTCTGCCGGAGGTGGGCACAACAGGCAGCTGCGGCTCAAGAGGAAGCTCCCAGACGCAAGCAGGACCAGCCCCCTAACCACCAGGCCTCCAACCTTCCCCCCCCCCCCCCGACCGAATCCAACCTCCCACCTCATGACTGGCAGCCACAGCCAGTTGACCACTACCCCCCACAACCGATTGCCACCACACCACCCCTACTGGCTCCATTGATCCCCTCTTTGATCAACCCCCTCCCACACCCCCCAATACCAGTTGAACCCCATTTATGGTGCAAACTTACCTGCTGCTGCAGCTGTCAATGACTGGCTCCCCATCCAACTAAGGCCCAACTGTTAATGAGGTTGGGCCTCCAAGCGCAGAACCATTCACTGATATCAGAGACACGCTGTGAAGTTAAAAGTCCACAGAAGGTGGGCAAATCCTGAATTGTGGGTTCCTGCAGGTCAGGTCAGTAAAAATGTTGCCCATTGTCTTTGGTTCCTGTACAAACTCTGTTGTCTAGCTACCGACTCCATCCCTCTGCCTAGAAACTGTCTGAGGCTGAATCAGACTGTTCAAAACCTTGGTGTCATATTTGACCCTGAAGTGAGCTTCTGTCCACACATCCACAACATCACTAAAAGCGTCTATTTCCACCTTTGTATATCACCGCCTCCACCCCTGCCTCAGCTCATCTGCTGCTGAAACCCTCATCCATGCCATTGTTACCTCATGACTTGAGTATTCTAATGCTCTCCTGGCTGAACGCTGAACTCCCTCCTTGCACCTTCCATAAACTTGAGGTCATCCAAAACACTACCTCTTGTATCTTTGCACCAAGTCCCGTTCACACATTATCCCTGTGCTCACTGACGTACATTAGCTCCCAATTAACCAATGCCTCAATTTTAAAGTTTTCATCCTTATTTTAAAATCTTCCCTGGCATCATCTGTCCCTCTTTTCTCCAGCCTCACAGCCCTCCGAGATATCTGCACTTCTCTAATTCTAGCCTCTTGAGCATCCCCAATTTTAATCGCTCCACCATTGTTGTGCCTTCAGCTGCCATAACCCTAAACTCTGGAATTCCCTCCCTAAACCTTTCTGCCTCTCTACCTTTCTTTCTTCTTTTAAGACACTCCTTAAAACTTACCTCTTTGACCAAGCTTTTGGCCATCTACCCTAATAGCACCTTATGTAGCTCAGTGTTAAATTTTGTTTTATAATGCTCCTGTGAAGAGCCTTGGGATGTTTTATTATGTTAAAGGTGCTGTACAAATACAAGTTGTTGTTGTAACACTGTTCAACTATGCATTTGTTTAAAATGATATCTTGAGATTTAAAGATAAATCAGGGATTCTAAATATTTTATTCTGACACATGTTGTGCCTCAGCTGTATGTACTCCATAGCTGAATAATCAACCTTAGCTCGTTAGCTGATTACAAACTTTGAAAATGAAGTAATTACAAATGCATCGTGGTTGGTTAATTTTTAGTCATTTGCAATATTAAATTTGAATGGAATGAATTTGGATTAGCTGTCAGCCTTAGTTCTGCTGGATATTACTCACCCTTCTCAGTCTAAAGATCATGGGTTCAAACCCTACTCCAGAGTGTACAGCATCTGATTCTTCAATGCAGTACTGATGGTATGCAACATTGTTGGAAGTGCTCTTTCAGATGAGCTATTAAACTAAGGCCCATCTGCTCCATCAAGCAGATGTAACAGATCCCAGGACAGTTCTCCTGTCATCCTAGCCAAGACTTATCATCTCAACCAACGCCATCAAAAACAGATCAACTGGTTGTTATCTCAATATTATTTGTTAGGCTTTGCTGTGTGAAAATTGACTCTCATGTTTGCCTACAAATAACAGTAAGTACAATTCAAAAGTAATTCGCTTGTTGTAAAGTGCTTTGAGACATACTGAGGATGCAATACTAATGCAAGTTCTTTCTCTGAAGTTATCGGGGTAGATCTTATGATTTCATATGCTCAGCACGAATCTATTGAGCTGAATTTTGTCGTTGCGGTGGGAGTCCCGATGACAGGTTAGAAAGCCGGGAGCAATCCCACCTCAGCTGTTTGCAGGACCCCCAGCCTCATTTACCTCTGTCCTGCAATCGATTAGTTGCTTTTGGGGCTGCCATCCCTTTAAACAATGGGCAGCCGCCCAAGGAGCTGCCAGCCAATCGGAGGGTTTGTAGCTCAGCAGTCCCACTCATGGCCCTCCTGCCTTGGGCGCTATGGCGTTGGAAGGATGAATGAGAACGGGCAGAGACTGCTTGAGTTGTGTACCTATCATAACCTCTGCATCACCAACTCGTTCTTTCACACTAAACCCTGTCACCAGGTTTCATGGAGGCACCCAAGATCACGTCGTTGGCACCAGCTGGACCTCATCGTCACAAGGCGAGCCGCCTTAAACAGTGTTCAAATCACACGCAGCTTCCACAGTGCGGACTGCGACACCGACCACTCCCTGGTGTGCAGCAAGGTTAGACTCAGACCAAAGAAGTTGCATCATTCCAAGCAGAAGGGCCACCCGCGCATCAACACGAGCAGAATTTCTCACCCACAGCTGTTACAAAAATTTCTAAATTCACTTGTAACAGCCCTTCAAAACACTCCCACAGGGGATGCTGAGACCAAGTGGGCCCACATCAGAGACGCCATCTATGAGTCAGCTTTGACCACCTACGGCAAAAGTGCGAAGAGAAATGCAGACTGGTTTCAATCTCATAATGAAGAGCTGGAACCTGTCATAGCCGCTAAGCGCATTGCACTTTTGAACTACAAGAAAGCCCCCAGCGATTTAACATCCGCAGCACTTAAAGCAGCCAGAAGTACTGCACAAAGAACAGCTAGGCGTTGCGCAAACGACTACTGGCAACACCTATGCAGTCATATTCAGCTGGCCTCAGACACCGGAAACATCAGAGGAATGTATGATGGCATGAAGAGAGCTCTTGGGCCAACCATCAAGAAGATCACCCCCCTCAAATCTAAATCGGGGGACATAATCACTGACCAACGCAAACAGATGGACCGCTGGGTTGAGCACTACCTAGAACTGTACTCCAGGGAGAATGCTGTCACTGAGACTGCCCTCAATGCAGCCCAGCCTCTACCAGTCATGGATGAGCTGGACATACAGCCAACCAAATCGGAACTCAGTGATGCCATTGATTCCCTAGCCAGCGGAAAAGCCCCTGGAAAGGACAGCATTACCCCTGAAATAATCAAGAGTGCCAAGCCTGCTATACTCTCAGCACTACATGAACTGCTATGCCTGTGCTGGGACGAGGGAGCAGTACCCCAGGACATGCGCGATGCCAACATCATCACCCTCTATAAAAACAAATGTGACCGCGGTGACTGCAACAACTACCGTGGAATCTCCCTGCTCAGCATAGTGGGGAAAGTCTTTGCTCGAGTCGCTCTGAACAGGCTCCAGAAGCTGGCTGAGCGCGTCTACCCTGAGGCACAGTGTGGCTTTCGTGCAGAGAGATCGACTATTGACATGCTGTTCTCCCTTCGTCAGATACAGGAGAAATGCCGTGAACAACAGATGCCCCTCTACATTGCTTTCATTGATCTCACCAAAGCCTTTGACCTCGTCAGCAGACGTGGTCTCTTCAGACTACTAGAAAAGATCGGATGTCCACCAAAGCTACTAAGTATCATCACCTCATTCCATGACAATATGAAAGGCACAATTCAACATGGTGGCTCCTCATCAGAGCCCTTTCCTATCCTGAGTGGTGTGAAACAGGGCTGTGTTCTCGCACCCACACTTTTTGGGATTTTCTTCTCCCTGCTGCTTTCACATGCGTTCAAATCCTCTGAAGAAGGAATTTTCCTCCACACAAGATCAGGGGGCAGGTTGTTCAACCTTGCCCGTCTAAGAGCGAAGTCCAAAGTACGGAAAGTCCTCATCAGAGAACTCCTCTTTGCTGACGATGCTGCTTTAACATCTCACACTGAAGAATGCCTGCAGAGTCTCATCGACAGGTTTGCGTCTGCCTGCAATGAATTTGGCCTAACCATCAGCCTCAAGAAAACGAACATCATGGGGCAGGATGTCAGAAATGCTCCATCCATCAATATTGGCGACCACGCTCTGGAAGTGGTTCAAGAGTTCACCTACCTAGGCTCAACTATCACCAGTAACCTGTCTCTAGATGCAGAAATCAACAAGCGCATGGGTAAGGCTTCCACTGCTATGTTCAGACTGGCCAAGAGAGTGTGGGAAAATGGCGCACTGACACGGAACACAAAAGTCCGAGTGTATCAGGCCTGTGTCCTCAGTACCTTGCTCTACGGCAGCGAGGCCTGGACAACGTATGCCAGCCAAGAGCGACGTCTCAATTCATTCCATCTTCGCTGCCTTCGGAGAATACTTGGCATCAGGTGGCAGGACTATATCTCCAACACAGAAGTCCTTGAAGCGGCCAACATCCCCAGCTTATACACACTACTGAGTCAGCGGCGCTTGAGATGGCTTGGCCATGTGAGCCGCATGGAAGATGGCAGGATCCCCAAAGACACATTGTACAGCGAGCTCGCCACTGGTATCAGACCCACCGGCCGTCCATGTCTCCGTTATAAAGACGTCTGCAAACGCGACATGAAATCGTGTGACATTGATCACAAGTCGTGGGAGTCAGTTGCCAGCATTCGCCAGAGCTGGCGGGCAGCCATAAAGACAGGGCTAAATTGTGGCGAGTCGAAGAGACTTAGTAGTTGGCAGGAAAAAAGACAGAGGCGCAAGGGGAGAGCCAACTGTGCAACAGCCCCAACAAACAAATTTCTCTGCAGCACCTGTGGAAGAGCCTGTCACTCCAGAATTGGCCTTTATAGCCACTCCAGGCGCTGCTTCACAAACCACTGACCACCTCCAGGCGCGTATCCATTGTCTCTCGAGATAAGGAGGCCCAAAAGAAGAAAAAAAAAGAAAGTCCCACCAGTATCACTGGGAGTAGTGGCTGCTGTTGGAACTGCACCTGGAAGAGGACACCATGGAGTCAGGCATGCCCCAGCGAGGGGTCAGTTGGTGAGGTCAGGTGGGGGGGGGCAGTGGGTGTTGTTGCGAAAGTGGCCATTACCGCTGGGGGCCCATTCAGGCCACAGAGTGCCTCCATATGGTGGAGGGCCCACTTGCTGCTGGTAAAATGCCAGCAACGACGGGAAGAAACCCTTAATTGGCCACTTAAGTGTCACAATTGCCTCTGGGTGGGTGGGCCGTCCTCCACTTTCCCTGCTGAGGGTAAAATGGCATGGCAGCAGGAGGACGAGGGACACTCCATCCCCCCCACCTTCCCTCACTGTTTTACAGGCCCTTCCACCTTCCAGCCTGTCCCTGGAGGGCTGGTAAAATCCAACCCATTGTGTGCCAGCCATATTGAGAATTTGGGTGCAGAAGTCATCATACCTTGAAGAATTATAGGAATTGCTACATGAAAAAAGACCAAGGTCCAACTAGTTCACCTTCTGCCATCACGGCAGTCACATGATACAATAATAATAGAATTGTTGACTAACAGTCTACAATAGACCAGGGCATAACATGAGAAAAATCACAGTAGTGGAGAGGTTTTCTTCCCAAGCATGCTCCACTTACCACATGCCATGTCTCAAATTGCCCATGTACTGTATCCTAAAATATTATTCTTTAAAAGAAATCAATTTGCATTTGAATAATTTAGTAATAATTGCTTCTACTGTCTCCATAGAAAGTCTTTTCCTTAGATTGACCATTCACTGAAATGTTGTTTTCGCTGATTAGTTCTGAATTTGCCCCCTTTGAGTGAACGGTGTGTCCTCTGGATCTCCTGTTCTGGACAAGGTGAATTAACTTCTCATGGTCTACATTATCTAGTCTATTTAGAATCCTAAAAACTGTAAATATATCACCTCTCAACCTTCCCTTTTCCAGTGAGAACAATATCAATTGACAAATTGCCCCTCATAATCCAATCCCTCCAAATCGTCAATCATTCTGATTGCTCTCTTTTGTATCCTTCCAATGGCTGCAGTATTCTTTATGTGCTGTGGTGAGAAGAACTGTACACAGTACTCTTAAGTGCGGTGACACAAATGATCTATAAAGTGGGAGGATTACATTACTGTTTTGGCCTAATATTGTCCTTTAAATACATCCCAGCATCTGATTTAAAAACAAGAAATGCTGGAACCACTCAGCAGGTCTGGCAGCATCTGTGGAAAGAGAAGCAGAGTTAACATTTCAGGTCAGTGACACTTCTTCGGAACTAGCAAATATTAGAAATGTCAAAGGTTATAAGCAAGTGAGGCGGGGGTGGGGCAAGAGGTAACAAAGGAGAAGGTGTAGATTGGACAAGGCCACATAGCTGACCAAAAGGTCATGGAGCAAAGGCCAACAATATGTTAATAGTGTGTTGAAAGACAAAGCATTAGTACAAATCGGGTGTTAACGGACTGAAGATTGAACAGCAGCAAGTACAAACATAAAAAAAAACAGCATCTGATTTGCTTTATTCACTACTGCCGAGCATTGTTGCAAAAACTTCAATTTATTGTCAATCAACCTCACAGGTTTTTTTATTTTCCATACATATTATTTTCTTTTCATTTAAGTAATAGTCCCTTCATGGATCTTTTGTCCCAATGTGAAGCACTTTTCATTTCTCTGCAATGAATTTCATCTGCCACTTGGCTGCCCAATTCCCACGCATATTCACATCTTCCTGTAACTTATCCTGTTCTGCTTTGGCATCTACTATCTTCATCAGCTTTGTATCATCTGCAAAATTAGCCATTCATTAATTCTCAATCAATCCTAATGTTTGTAGCTACAGTAAAGTGCTTTTGGTTTGTGGCTGCTAATCGCAAAATAGATTCCTTGGATTCTCGGTTTTCTTTTCTCTCCAACAAATTTACAATTTGATTTTGTGAACTCAGTGTTGGAGCTTATCACTTTTATTAATTTTCACATTGTTTCACCATTGTTAGCTCTGCTATAAAGTTTAAAATGTTTGATAACTTGATCTCTTGATCCATTTATACCAGCATTTTGCTTTGCACATGTCCATAGACCTTGCTTCGACAAGATGAAAACAACAAAATGATCCCCAAAGCTTAGTGAATGCTAATACCAAGTCTCATCTGTGCTGTTTTAGAATTATGCACATATCACAAAAAACTAGCAAAAGGCTTTGATATTATATGCAACTAACCATATTAATACCATTAAAAATAGAGTCAACTTATAATTTATTGTATGTACAGTAAATACGCCTATAATTTCAAGCCCTTCTCCAGGACTAGAGTACATAATCCAGGCTAAAACTTCCATTCAGTTTTGTAAGAAAACCTCATTTTTGGAGTTACCATCCTTTGGATGAAACTTAATAGCCAAATGTCTATCCTGCTGGTTCAGATGAATATTAACAATTTTATGGCATTAGACAAGAAATATTAGGGAGTTTTACCTGTGTCCTGGTCAACATTCCTCCCTTAACCAACACCACTGAAAACTGATTTTAATACCAAAAAAATAAAAAGGGGAGGCTTATGGCAGATTCAGAGCGCTAAAAACAGCAGAGGCACTAGAGGAGTATAGAAAGTGTAGGGGGGGTACTTAAAAAAGTAATTAGGAGAGCTAAGAGGGGACATTAGAAAACACTGGCAGGCAAGAAAAAGGGAAACTCCTAAAGTGTTTTATAAGTATATTAAGGGCAAGAGGATAATTAGGGAAAGAGTAGTGCCCATTAGGGAGCAAAGTGGCAATCTGTGTGTGGAGCCGGAGGACATAGATGAGGTTTTAAATGATTGCATTGCACCTGTGTTCACTATGGAGAAGGACGATGTGGGTTTAGAGATCAGGGAGCGGGATTGAGATATACTTGAACATATTAGCATTGAAAGGGATGAAGTATGAGCTGTTTTAGCGGGCTTAAAAGTGGATAAATCCCCAGGCCCAAATGAGATTTATCCCAGGCTGTTATGTGATGCAAGGGAGGAGATAGCAGGGGCTATGACAAAAATGATCAAATCCTCTCTGGCCACAGGAGAGGTACCAGAGGACTGGAGGACAGAGAATGTGGTACCATTATTCAAGAAGGGTAGCAGGAATAAACCAGGTAATTACAGGCCAGTGAGTCTAACATCAGTGGTTGGGAAAATATTGGAAAAAATTCTGAGGGACAGGATTAATCTCCACTTGGAGTGGCTGGGATTAATCAGCCTGATGTCGGTAGTGGGGAAACTTCTAGAGTCCATTATCAAAGATTTTATAGCAGAGCACTTAGAGAACAGTGGTAGAATCGGGCAGAGTCAGCATGGATTTATGAAAGGGAAATCATGCTTGACAAATCTACTAGAATTCTTCAAGGATGTAACTAGTAGAGTTGATGAGGGGGAGCCAGTGGATGTGGTTTATTTGGACTTTCAGAAGGCTTTCGACAAAGAGATTAGCATGTAAAATTAAAGCGCATGGGATTGGGGGTAGTGTATTGTGATGCATAGAAAATTGGTTGGCAGACAGGAAACAAAGAGTAGGGATAAATGGGTCTTTTTCCGAATGGCAGGCAGTGACTTGTGGGGTACCGCAGGGATCAGTACTAGGACCCCAGCTATTCACAATATATATTAATGATTTAGATGAGGGAACTAAATGTCATATCTCCAAATTTGCAGATGACACAAAACTGGGTCAGAGGGTGAATTGTGAGGAGGATGCAGAGAGGCTTCAGAGTGATTTGGACAAGTTGAGTGAGTGGGCCAATGCATGGCAGATGCAGTATAATGCAGATAAATGTGAGGTTATCCACTTTGGTAGCAAAAACAGGAAGGCAGATTATTATCTGAACGGCTATAAACTGAGAGAGGGGATTATGCACCGAGACCTGGGTGTTCTCGTACACCAGTCACTGAAGGTAAGCATGCAGGTCCAACAGGCAGTAAAAAAGACAAATGATACGTTGGCCTTCATAGCGAGAGGATTCGAGTACAGGAGCAGGGATGGCTTGCTGCAATTATACAGGGCATTGGTGAGGCCACACCTAGAATATTGTGTGCAGTTTTGGTCTCTTTATCTGAGGAAGGATGTTCTGGCTATAGAGGGAGTGCAGCAAAGGTTTACCAGACTGATTCCTGGGATGGCGGGACTGACGTATGAGGAGAGATTGAGTCGGTTAGGATTATATTCGCTGGAGTTCAGAAGAGTGAGAGGGGATCTCATAGAAACCTATAAAATTCTAACAGGACTTGACAGGGTAGATGCAGGAAGGATGTTCCCGATGGCGGGGGAGTCCAGAACCAGGGGTCATAGTCTAAGGATACAGGTAAACCTTTCAGGACTGAGATGAGAGAAATTTCTCCACCCAGAGAGTGGTGAGCCTGTGGAATTCGTTACCACAGAAAGCAGTTGAGGCCAAAACATTGTATGTTTTCAAGAAGGAGTTAGATATAGCTCTTGGCTCTAAAGGGATAAAAGGGTATGGGGAGAAAGCGGGAACAGGTTACTGATCATAATGAATGGTGGAGCAGGCTCGAAGGGCCGAATGGCCTACTCCTGCTCCTATTTTCTATGTTTTTATGTTTCTATCAGGAATAGTCAGCATGGCTTTGTCAGGGGGAGATCGAACTAACTAACTTGATTGAATTTTTCAAGGCAGTGACTAGATGTGTAGATGAGGGTAAAGCAGTTGATGTAGTCTACATGGACTTTAGTAAGGCTTTTGATAAAGTCCTGCATGGGAGATTGGTTAAGAAGGTAAGAGCCCGTGGGATCCAGGGCAATTTGGCAAAGTGGCAGGACGCAGAGGGTGATGGTCAAGGGTTGATTTTGCGAGTGGAAGCCTGTGACCAGTGGTGTACCGCAGGGATGGTGCTGGGACCCTTGCTGTTTGTAGTGTACATTAATGATTTAGACCTGACTATTGGAGGTATGATAAGTAAGATCGCAGATGTCATGAAAATTGGTCATGTCGTAAATAGTGAGGAGGAAAGCCTTAGATTACAGGACGATATAGATGGGCTGGTAAGATGGGCAGAACAGTGGCAAATGGAATTTAATCCTGAGAAGTGTGAGGTAATGCATTTTGGGAGGACGAACAAGGCAAGGGAAGATACAATGGATGGTAGGACTCTTGGAAGTACGGAAGGTCAGAGGGATCTTGGTGTACTTCTCCATAGATCACTGAAGGCAGCAGCACAGGTAGATAAAGTGGTTAAGAAGGCATATGGGATACTTGCCTTTAATAGCTGGGGCATAGAATATAAGAGCAGGGAGGTTATGATGGAGCTATATAAAAAGTTAGTGAGGAAATAGCTGGAGTACTGTGTACAGTTCTGGTCACCACACAATAGGAAGGATGTAATTGCACTGGAAAGGGTGCAGAGGAGATTCACCAGGATGTTGCCTGGGCTCGAGCATTTCAGCTATGAAGAGAGACTGAAAAGGCTAGGGTTGTTTTCCTTAATGCAGGGAAGGCTGAGGGGCGACATGATTGAGGTATACAAAATTATGAGGGGCATTGATAGGTTAGATAGGAAGAAACTTTTTCCCTTAGCAGAGGGTTCAATAACCAGGGGGCATAGAAGGAATTTGAGGAAACAAATTTTCACCCAGAGGGTGGTTGGAATCTGGAACGCACTGCCTGAAGAGGTGGTAGAGGCAGGAACCGTCACAATATTTAAGAAGTATTTAGATGAGCACTTGAAATGCCATAGCATGCAAGGCTACGGGCGTAGTGCTGAAAAATGGGATTAGAATAGTTAGATACTTGATGGCCAGCACGGACACGATGGGCCAAAGGGCCTGTTTCTGTGCTGTATAACTCTATGACTTTACTGTATAGATTGTTTTGTGGAGCATCTTGCAGTTCAAAAATTAAATCTACATTTGGAAAAGCCAAACAAAGAAACAAAAACACTCTACTTCAAAGTCAATCATTGTCCGCTTTGAGATATTTCTGAGATGTGATGAACTGCTAAATAAATGTAAGTCTTTCTTAAAATCTAGTTCTGATATGTATATCATTTGGGAATAAATTTCACAAAATTTTCAGGGAGATATTCCATTTATTACACTGTTTTACTTGCAAGGGATGATGATGAAATGAATACCAGATCATCTGCCTTTGTCACTAGAACTTGTACAAGACATGCAGGACCCAGCTGAGTGGACTGTCAGACTATAGCCATTGCTCACTGTAACTTCTACAAAAAATTATTCTCAAACTATTTGCTAATGGGCTGATGTAGAAATCATTACCAAAGTATATTGTCGTAACATTATTGCTTCAAAAATATTAGCAATTTTTTGTCAAAGGTTTTCCTCTTTTTTGCTCACAGGCACTGATTTTTCTGTTCATTAAAATAAATGAGGAGCAGAATCACAGGCTGGTGAAACCCCAGTCATTTGTGTCCAATGAAATAATATCAGTTACTTCCATTGTATGTTCTAGCAGTATGTATAATTTTGTAACAGATCAGGTATTTACAAAAGAAGCAGATTAACTTTTACTGCTTAAATATTTGGCTTTATAGACGTATTCAATGAAAAATGTCAAAAAGATTTTGGCCCCAGAAATCTAACGGCAGCACATATTGTATGAGCGCCAAGATATGCCCACCAAAGTTCATGGGGTGAGGGGGTGTCTTGTTATTCGTATACTTTTGGCAAGCTGAAGGTACATCTGGGGCATTCCTCCATACTGAAGAGGCTGGAAAGTCCAGTTATATAGCTTTGAGCTGGGGACAGTGGGGGGCATGCCAGGTCTTTGCTTGGAAGAAAACTAAAGCTGCCCTGCGGCTCCTGGTACAAAGGAAGTCAGCCTTTAGGGATTGCATATCCAGCCTGGAACTCTGACAGGCCCTACAATATCTGCTGGTTGGTCAGTTCGTGCACCTGCTCTTATCAGAGTCAATGTTCAGAGTTCTCACTCCCTTACCTCATAGCTTTCGAATGGCAGTGGACAGAGGCTCTGACCCTAAAAAGCCATCCAGAAAACCTTTGTGCTAGATCAACATAACCAGTTCCTGACCTAGCTTCTAGTATCCTGACGGACTCCCACTGAAATTATGGTGTGAGTGTTGGAATGGCTGCGAATTTTCAAGGCCATTTTATTTAAAAATGTTATCAGCCTTACGAAAATGCAAAGACCCATTGAGGGGAATTTTATGCTCGCCCCCTTGGCAGGTTTGGAGGTGGGGAGAGCATATAATCGAGTGGGATAGTTGCAGGGGGACCCCGTCACCTTCCCACCTCGGCCAAAATTAAGTCTGGGGTGGGAAGGCCTGTGAACAGCCTTCCTGCCCCACCACCAATTGTGGCCCTTAACTGAGCAATTAATGCCCAACTAGGGGTCTCATCCCACCGACGCTTCAATTAGCCAAGCACTGGGCCAGCCTGTCACCGCACAAGAAACACGGCAAGGAAAACAGTGCTGGCTAGCTGCCGGATCCGCGGTGGTGGGGGGGGGAGGGGGTGATCCCTCACTGAAAGACCTTTACTGCCGGAATGAGGGACCCAGCATCGGGAAGGGGGTGGGCCCTCTGAGAGCCACTCCATTGCCCTTGCTGCTGACTCCCCCTACAACCTCCTCCCCTGTGACCCCCCCACCCCGAGAGATCACTCCTGCCTGGACCTACCTGTGGCATGGGTCCAGAGCACTCCTCAGCCTTGAGTGGATGCTCCACTGGCAGCAGCCACCGCCTCCACAGTGGAGTTGCTCAGTTAAAGAGCTGCCAGCCTCTGGCCGGTAGCTCTCAGAGGGCAGGACCTCCATGGCTGGAGTCCTTGATCCCATGGAAGGCCCACCGCTGTCCAGTTAAGTACCTAATTGACACTTGATTTGGTGGGCCATCCACAGAAGGGGCAACGAGGGATTCTTGGTAGTGCTTTTGCCAGAGGTCAAGACCCCCGTCGCTCAGATAAAATCCAGGCCATAGTCCAACATTGCAGTCCTCATCAAAAAGCATCATGGCTTTAATGATCATGGCGTTATAATGGTGAAGCATGGTTATAGCCCCTCGCTTTGTCTGAACTGGAAAAAGGATTGCTAAATTAGTTTACCAATGTTTTCATGAAGATAATGCTCTGTAGATTATGCAAAGATACTGTACTAAAATTAGATGCAATATAGTTAGTTATGCTTTGTTGATGAGTTGAAATGAAATTTTAAATTTTGTGATAGTTAATTTAATAAATAGACTTTTGTTCTGTTTAAATTCAACCCGACTCACATTGAATATAATTAATGAGCTACCAGAACTCCTCATAGCTTCTTCCTGTGGATAACAATGTTTCTGATAAATTCTATAGCTCTGTGTTAGTATTCTCGCCTCTGAGATGAAGGTTGTGTGTTCAAGTTCCACTGCAGAAACATGAACACACAATCTGGACTAGCACTCGAATGCAGTTCTGATGGAGTGTTGCACTGTTGAAGTTCTGATATGTTAAACTAGACCCTGTCTGCCCTCTCACATGGGTGCAGAAGATCCCATGGCATTATTTCGAAGAAGAGCGGGGGAGTTCTCCAAAGTTTCCTGCCTGGCCAATACTTATCCCTCAACCAACCTCACTAAAACAGTAATCAAGGAAAAAATCAAAAGGCACTTGGAGAGGTTTGAGTTAATTTGGAAGAGCCAGCATGGATTTGTAAAAGGTAGATTGTGTTTGACTAATTAAATTGAATTTTTTGATGAAGTAACAGAGAAGGTTGATGAAGGGCATGTAATGCATTTAAGAAAGTGCTTGACAAAGTACTACATAAGAGGCTGATGAGTAAAATTGAGGCTCATGGAATAGGAGGGTCAGTGTCAGCTTGGATAAAAAATTGGCTTAAGGACAGAAAACAGCAAGTCGTGGTAAATGGTTGTTTTTCAGACTGGAGGGTGGTAGATAATGGTGTTCCCCAAGGTTTTGTGCTGGGACCTCTGCTTTTTTTATACATATAAATGAATTGGATATTGGAATGCAGAGTAAAATTTCAAAATTTGCTGATGATACCAAACTTGGAGGTGTGGCAGACAGTGAGGATGATACCAATTTACTGCAACATAACAGCTCGCAGATTGGGCAGACAAGTGGCAGATGGAATTTAACACAGAGAGGTGTGATGTGATACATTTTGGCAGAAGGGATAGGGAAAGGCAATATAAACTCAATGGCATAGCTCTAAAGAGTGTGCAGGGACAGAAATACCTGGGGGTTCATGTTCTTAGATCTTTGAAGATGGGAGGAATATTGAGAGAGTAGTTAGAAAAGCATATGGGATCTTGGGCTTCATTAGTAGAAGCAGCGAAGTTTTGCTGAACTTTGTAAATTTCTGGTTATGCCAAAACTAGAGTATTGTGTCCAGTTCTGGTTACCACACTTTAGGAAGGATAGGAGGGTCCTTGAGAGGGGGCAGAGGAGATTTAACAGAATGTTGCCAGGGATGAGGGATTTTAGCTATAAGGTTAGGTTGGAGAGGATGGGTTTGTTCTCCTTGGAGCAAAGGAGATTGAGTGGGGATTTGGTAGAGATGTACAAAATTAGATAAGGTAGACAAAGAAAAGCTGTTTTCTTTAACTGATGGTACAAGGATGGGGAGACACAGATATAAGTTTTTTGGCAGGAAGTGCAGGGGCATGTGAGGAGGAACTTTTTTATGCCGCAAGTGGTAATGACCTGGAACTCACTCCCTTCAAGGGTGGTGGAAGCGGAGACAATCGAGAATTTCAAAAGGAAATTGGATGGGTACTTGAGAGAAATAAACTTGCAGGGCTACAGGGATAGGGGAGAGGAATGGGAATGATTGGACTGCTCTACAGAGAGTCAGCATGTACTTGATGGGCCGAATGGACTCATTCTGAGCATTATGACACTATGGGTCACAGTTTATTCTGGCAATGGGGGTCCTGGTGGTGGGCTGAAAGGTGGGGGGAGCCTGCCTCAAGCCCTCCATCAGACCCCACCATAGCTATTTAACAGCCGGTAGCCAATTAACTGCCCGCTGTCTGGGATACCATCCCTTTACGGAACAAGCTCCCACCTCCAGAAGCTGCTGGCCAATCAGAAGGCCAGCAGCTCTGCAGAATCAGCAGTGCCTCTGAGAGCAATACTGAAGAGAGGAGAAGACCCCAAGATAGTGGGGTCAGGGTTGCTGGGGCCTTTCAGGCAGGCCCCTTTGATGGGGTGCTGGGTGGCTTGGTGAGGGTGGGCGGAGGTCTTCCTTCAGTGATTACCACCGGTGGGGGGGGCCCTCTGGGGACCTTCGATTGCCCCTAAAGGAGGGACCCCACCAACCCTGCTAGGAGGGAACCAGGCTATACCTGGAGCATTTCCGCATGGCAACGGGCTCCTCCACCTTCAATAAAATTGAAGTGGGGCAGGAAGAAGCCCTTAAGTGGCAAGGGCCTCAATTGGCTTGGAGCATGAAGACCATCCTTGGCCTTTACCACCCCAGAAAAAATGGCAGGGGGTCCAGGAAACGTCAGGAATGGTGCTCCATGCCATTTTGTTTGCCCCCCTCCTCCGTTCTGTCTCCGAGAGCAGAATAAAAGCCTGCCCTATGACTCTGACCAAAGGTTACTAAAGATTTCTACATCTATTCCATTTTTTGGTCTTACAGAATATTTGGGTTGAAAACAAAGCACAGTCATTTAGAATTTAATGGTCACTTCTGGCAGCAGTGAGAGGGATGATGAACCAACTGCAATGTACCTTTCTGTACCAATGATTCTGTGAATGGTACTCAGTTCTCTATGTTTCTTAGCTACATATGGATGCTTTCTTTTAGGCACAAAAGCAGAAAATGCTGGAAATACTCAGCAGGTCAGGCAGTATCTGTGGAGAGAAAAACAGTTATGTTGATGACTCATCAACCTGAAACATTAATTCTGGCCAGAATTTTATGTCCACACCCTCCCCCCCACTCCCCCGCCCCAAAGAACGGGCTGGTGACGGGGCGTGGGGGGCGTAAAATGGAGTGGGAGGCTCGCGGGGGGGGGGGCCCTCCTGACCTGGTCCCACCTCCGCTGCCAATTTATGCGGGGCAGCGACGGCGCGAAACGGCCCACCTGCAGCAGGCCAATCAAGGTCCTTAAGTGGCCAATTAACAGCCACTTAAGGGCTTCTGCCTGCCGCCATGGGGATTTTAAGGTTGGCAGGCGGGCAGCCCAGGCCTCAGAAAAGCTGCCTGATAACAGTAAGCAGCCTTCTGACAGCCTGGGGGTGGGGGTCCTCCTGATCGTGCACCCTATGCCCGACAGAAGGCTGCCCTCGATGCCCCAAACACCCCCAACACCCAACACGCACCCCCCCACCCCCCCAACCGACCAATGTTGTGTCGCTGGGGCCTAACCGATCATCCCTGGCGAGGCCCCGAAAGCTTATCCCTTCTACGTTGCTCCCCGACATCGTCATTCTTCAGCTGGGTGTAGTCCCAGCAGTGGCCACCGCTCCCAGTGGCGCTATTGGGACTAAGAGCTGCCAGCCTGCTGATTGGCCGGCAGCTCCATCAAGCGAGACTTTCTGCCTCAACGAGGTGGAAGTCCCACCTCAGGCCAGTTAAGGGCTTGGGGAACCAGACCAGATTTTAAGGCAGACACGTGATGGCCACCAACTTTTCGGTTGGTGGACGGCTCCCCTCTGCCCACTGTAAAATTACGACGTCTGTCTTTTTCTCCACAGATGCTGCCTGTTGGATTACATCCAACATTTTCTGTTTTGTTTCAAATTTCCAGCATCCGCAGTATTTTGCTATTGTATGAGTGCTTCCTTTAAGGTTGCTTAAGCTACAAATTCAATTCCATTGTGGTTATCTTCAAAAATGACTTGATTCTAACAGAGACTTAAATAGATATTCAAACAATGATTTTGTACTTTATGATCTAAACATGCTTTCAAGAGGTAATAGAATTGAAAAGTCAATTTTGATAATCTATGTTTGTAAGTATAGCTTCATGAGAGAGACTGAGGACAGGCAATGAATTATTTGGATATATTTAGCAGGCACAGTGTTAAAGATCAATTTGGGCCTCTTAACATTGAGTAGTAAAACCGTTAAAGAGGAATGCACTATGGCAGAAATATTTTACAGTCATTTTTTATATTTTGTGCTGTATTCTAACCAATATTTAAAGAAATAGGAGATGCATATGGGATTCACAGGAAAAATGGAGACTACAAATTAAATGATAATTGAAAACCAAGTAGTAGAATATTCATAAGACAACAGGACCAAATAGAATCCACCCAAGAGCACGTGAGGGAATGTAGGCAGAAATAAAAAATGTTGTAGTTGGAAGTTTTGACAGTTCATTAAATACCTAATACCAGATATTACCAGGAGACTGGAAAATAGCTACTGTTCTTCTATTTCAAAGGTGTCAGAAGCATAATCATGGGAATTATTGTAGTAGAAAAATATGATTTATCATTATTCAAGCAATTCATGCACATTTAACAGGAATAATGGTGAAAATTTCAAGCCAGAGTGTATTGTGAAAGGCAGATCATGGCTAACAAATTTATTGGTATTCTCTGAGGATAAAACAGAATTGGAGAATTATCATAATGTACGAGATATGATACATCTTGATTTTCATAAAACATTTGATCAAACACCTCACAAGAGGCTTGACTTAAAGTCAAAGCTCTTTGTATCAACAGAATAAATAAATTGACTAAATGATAATACACACATGGTAGGATTAGCTAAAATAATTCTAATTGAATATCTGTGACTAGCAAATCGGCTCAATGTCCACATGATGAATGTTACACGTTGGCTTAAAAACATAGAAACATAGAAAAATTTACGGCACGGAAGGAAGCCATTCAGCCCATCACGTCTATCCAATCTAATCCCACCTTCCAGCTCTTGATCCAAACATTTTATCATGGAGCCAGTGGGTCTATTTCCATCCTTGTTTTTGAGTGTGGTCAGGGTGGTAGCAGGTTGAAAATCATGCAATGATGCAATATTACCACCCGTTCCCACAAACTTGCTGCCCATCGATGCAATTTTGGAGTCGGCTAGAATACAACTGAGTGATGCTCCCACCACAAACTGCGAGAAATCTACTTGAACATGCAAATCTGTAGGACTCCAATGCAAACCTGGTGTTCCACGTGTGTCAAGTGGAACTCAGTGTGTAGCGACATAACTGGCAGTTCTTAAAGGCACCATTCTGTGCTACAATTTTGCCCTGGAAACATTGGAGATACATTTTACTCAATGATTTTTATCTGGATGCTCTTCCTAACCCACAAAAGTCTTCCCACTCAATGCCGCTCCCTCTGCGCCCCCTCTTTTCACCCGTGATTGCCCTCCCCCACCACATAAGATCCTACTTCTGGCTTGTCCTTGCAGAAGAGTTGCCAAACTTCCACTCTGAAATGGCAATCATTCTGTTCTCCCAATGCGCACCTAAAATGAAAATCAATCCTAGTGCCTCATTCATAAAGAATTTGAGGTTCCCTTTTGTGGTTTATGATATCATCTCAACTGCCTCCATGTATTATTACACTGTAAAATACACTGGCATACATGTGACACACTTAATCTCAGAATGTCATGTGCAATTTTCTTTACACGTCAAGGCAATGCAAGTCAGGTGCCTGCTTAGTAAATACAACAGCCTGGATTTCTACTATGTGATAGTTGTAATGCATTGGTTGGCAGATTTACACAATATTCCATTTTCACTAATTTAGTGTAATTTCAAAATACATGAGTCAAAATAGTGAAAAGAGAAATTTCACATAAATGCCTTAAGCACTGCATTATAAATACCACAGCACAGGTCTTCAACCACACAGGAGATCCTTATTTAGGGAAAACACTTCAACTAAATGTAGGGCAAGTTCACAGCAGAAGAGTTTTTCTGGGCTTCAGACTGACAGACAGTCAAGGTTGGTTCTTTGAGATTACAATTATGGCAATTAATTTTAAAATACATCATTACTTCATGCAAAACATTTAATTAACAAATTAAAACCCCTATAGCTTCCACACATGCCACCTGAGTCCAAGGTGGCTACCACTGAGAGTCAGCCATCAGCCAACACACAATTCTTCCAGAGAAAAGTCATTTAGAGAAAGTCACAGGTCAGGTTTTGGAAGCTTAGCTTAGCACTCAGTACAACTGATGTGAGTAAAGTCACTAACATCACTGACACATGACACAAAGCAGTATTATAGTATATTTAAACCTGGCACAGAGAATTCATTTTTAATTGAGAGATAAGGTAGCAACTCAGAAAATGATGATCATAGATATTAGTTGAGGAAGGACAGTTTGGCAGATGGTGCTATTAGTCTCTTGCTCAGTGCTATGGAACAGCAGAGTTCCTAAAGGGACAGCTCAGGCACTTAGCTAAATGACTCTTGGAGGAACACTTGCTGCAATAGTCTTGTTGGCTGCAGAGATGTGAGGGAGATTGGGGGTCATGGAGCATGGAGGTTGGAGCAGAGGGTGATGAGGGAGGCGAATCAGGGAGCTCAGAGGTCATGACCACGGTGCGGGGCGGGGGGTGGGGGGTGGTGGGAAGGGAATGGAGGAGTGGGGAGGGAGAGATCAAACGTTGGAGAGCGTGGATATCAGGGCCTCCAGGAGTTATCTTTATTGTTGTTGTAATGAGTTCTTTTACATTGTCTGATGCAACAGAAATGAGACGTGTGGAGTCCAGTTTTGCTTAAGATCTCAAACAGGTTTATTACAGCTAACTTATTATATACAGTACAGAGCTAACTACTTACAGAACCTTACTCTTGGTATTACAGTTGCAGAGTGAATCTGGCTCTGAGTCATATGACTGCATCCTGGTACTTGGCTTATTAGCATACTAAGATCTTAAAGGGACATCACTCTTAAAGGCAATCATACAACAGTAGTGAGCCCGCGCTGATCGCCCGTCACTGAGCCGCCACGCTATTTCATGCGGGGTCTCATTTAAATGGAGGGGCCAGAACGGCAGCCCCTGAAGAAGTAGAGGGGGCAGCTGCTCCGTCCCCAGCAATGGCTTCGGGCGCAACTGCACAGGCATGGCGCCATTTTTAAAGAGCTTCAACCTTTCAGGTAGATTTAAATTTTTAAAGGAGCCACCGCACAAAAATCAGAAATAAAATTTCAGTTAAATATTCACTCCCCTGTCCCACCACCCCATCCCCTGCTGATTTCTCAATAAATAAAATAACCTACTCCCCCCACCACCACCGCCCCCCCCCCGAAAACCAGTTTTTTAAAATGATGAAGTTTTTGCCCCCAGCTTCAGCACTTTTGACCTTCAACTCCTTCCCACCATCCCCACAACCAATTGGAGTGGTTTCCCCCACTTCCCCCCCACTCCCCACCGCCAAGCAAATTTCACTCCACCTGTCCCCCCCTGCCCACCAGTGTCACTCCTCAGACCTCCATACGGAGATCTGAAGGCACGGGAGCTCCGGCCAGTGGCCGGAATATTGGCGTGGGATGGCCGTCGCTACCAGGTAAGTGTTTATACATTCATTTTAATTTCATTAGTACAAGTAGATTAAGGCTCTGCCGCCCAGCAGCAGGGGTCTGCATCAAGGCCTCGCCACCCCCAGTAAAATTCGGCGGGGCCTTCCTGGCGTTAGGGGTCGTGGCAAGCCTCTCCCGGAAGAATTTTCTGGGCCCCCCCACCATGACTCTCGACGTCAGAGGGCTAATAAACCTCAGCCCATATATTTCCTATAAATTGATTATAGTGCTAAATGATAGTACAAATACAGCCTTTTAAAAGGACTAATGCTGCAGTTGTCCTTATTAACCCCTGTAAATCTTACTTAGTGCAAACAGATTATTAATTCTAATAATGCTTTTCTGTAATGAATTCAGCTCATGTTATATTTGTGCACATTATACAATCTGTCTAGTGCATCCGTATGGAAGTGCCAAGTAATACTGCATTGAAACATTTGAGGTTAATTTGAAAAGTGAGTCTTTAAAAACAAAGGGGGTAATTTTAACCCAACTGACCTTGCAAGAGCAGGGTGTTTTAGGTCAGAGGCCTGTTTACACCTAGCCTGATTTTAAGCTCCATTGAGCCCAAAGTTTTTGAACAAAGCTAAGTTTTTATGCTGACATATAATTGCTGCCCCACAATTAATGAGAATTGGTTCATATCTGTTTGAGTGAAAGAAAAGATGAAATTGACTGGCTAACATACAATACATAAATAAAACAATTCTATCCCTTGGCACACCGGTACCATTACTTCTCACATAATTTCAATCTACAGCTCAGTAACTGACCACGTGAAGCAGTTTGAGTCCTCTGCTGCAATGTGTCAGAGCAAGCTCCTATGAGACAGGGTGCTGAAATATTTAAAATAAGTATGAATTTTGTAGGACTGAGAACTAGAATCAATCAGCTTACGATCGATTCAGTTGTGAGGGCCCTTAGGGCCCTTTAAAATTGAATTCCTCCCCTTCCATACTGGCTGCCAGGGATGGACAGGCAATTTAGATGATGTATTCCCCTTATTTCCATGCCCGTTGAATAGCTTGCCTATGTTTGAGGAGATATTTTCTAAGACCTCCATCACTTCCCAGAAGTGACACAGAAACGGGAAGAATTTCCTGCTATGGTCACTCAGGTTGTGCTAAGGTCCTGGATAACTCCAGTAGAAAATCCCACCTTATAAAATCCCATCTTATTATGGATACAGTACATATGAAAATATTCATAAATATCACAAAGGGTTCAAAGAGAGGCAGCAAGGGCGATGCCAGTGATGTGTGAAGAAAAGGTAAGAAAAAACTGAGTGAACATAATCTAGGGCTTTAAGATCATATAGGAAATTAATATCATGGATGCGTGATGGTTAGGTGAACAGAACAAGAGAACGAAAAGTAAAGTTAAATGAAAATATTCCTTAAAGAGTAACTGACATACAAATCCCAAACTAAATACTATAAATTCTTGACCTGTTCCAATACGTTTTAACTGCAGAAGCTCAACACTATGAATACATTCAATAACAGAAATAACTAAATGTCTAGAATTCAGATCCTGGAAACTGGTTCAATTCCTTTAGGTTACTGCTGAAGAGCTGTTTTGGTCACTTTAGAGTAGAAAACTTACAAAGGTATTTGACAAGCTCAATCTTGTGTTTGCTTATGCAGTTACAGGATTGAAATCCTGGCATCAGAATCCCTTTAATGGTGATCGAAATTAAAGAAAAAATCGAAACAGGCTGTGAAAAGAATGTTATTTTTCTAAAAGATATCACAAAGGAATCTGACAGTTTGGAATTTTTCTTGCTTTTAAGAATTATGGGTCATCACTTCAATATTTTGAAGTCAGAGTATACAGCACAGAAACAGGCCCTTCGGCCCATCGTGTCCATGCCAGCCATCAAGCACCTATCTATTCTAATCCCATTTTTCAGCACTTGACCCGTAGCCTTGTATGCTATGGAGTTTCAAGTGCTCATCTAAATACCTCTTAAATGTTGTGAAATATTCATGTATTGCAAGTCATAGTACGTGTAATGGAAATAAAGTATTGTTAGAAACTTGAGGGACTAAAATCTGACAAGTCCCCGGGACCAGATGGCCTACATCCTAAGGTTCTAAAAGAGATAGCTGCAGAGATAGTGGATGCGCTGGCTATGATTTTACAGAATTCCTCAGATTCAGGAATGGTCCCATAAGATTGGAAGTTGGCAAATGTTATGCCACTTTTCAAGAAAGGAGGTAGAGAGAAAACAGGGAACTACAGGCCAGTCAGCCTAACATCAGTCATTGAGCAGATGCTGGAGGCTATTATTAGGGAAGTCTTAACATTGCACTTGGAAAAGCATAGCATAATTAGAACAAGTCAGCATGGTTTTACTAAAGGGAGATCCTGTTTGACAAATTTATTCGAGTTGTTTGAGGATGTAGCTAGTAGGATAGATAAAGGGGAACCAGTAGATGTCGTATACCTGGATTTTCAAAAGGCATTCGATAAGGTGCCAGATAAAAGATTAATAGGCAAGATTGGGGCTCATGGTGCTGGGGGTAATATATTAGCGTGGATAAAGTATTGGTTAACAGATAGGAAGCAGAGAGTGGGCATAAATGGGGCACTTTCAAGTTGGCAGGCTGTGAATATTGGGGTGCCACAAGGATCAGTGCTGGGGCCTCAGCTATTTACACTCAACATTAATGACTTGGATGAAGAGACAGAGAGTAATGTATCTTGGTTTGGTGATGATACAAAGCTCGGTGGAAAGGTAAGCTGTGGGGAGGATGTAGAGAGGCTGCAAAGAGATATAGACAGTTTAACGGCACTTTAGGTTGACTTTCAAGTGCAGTACTGAGGGCTATGCCATCTTCGGGCGGCACAGTGGCGCAGTGGTTAGCACCCCAGCCTCACAGCTCCAGCGACCTGGATTCGGTTCTAGGTACCGCCTGTGCAGAGTTTGCAAGTTCTCCCTGTGACCGCGTGGGTTTCTGCCGGGTGCTCCAGTTTCCTCCCACAGCCAAAGACTTGCAGGTTGATAAGTAAATTGGCCATTGTAAATTGCCCCTAGTGTAGGTAGGTGGTGGGAGAATTGAGGGAAGGTGGGGATGTGGTATTGGATTAATGTAGGATTAGTATAAATGGGTGGTTGATGGTCAGCACAGACTCGGTGGGCCGAAGGGCCTGTTTCAGTGCTGTATCTCTCTATAACTCGAAGTGAGTGGGCAACATGATGGCAAATGGAGTAAAATGTAGGGAAGTGTGAAGTTGTTCACTTTGGTTGTAAAAATAGAAAAGCAGAATATTTTTTAAAAGATGTGAAACTGGTAAATGTTGATGTTCAGACAGACTTGGGGATACTCGTACAAGGAATGCACAAAGTTAACATGCAGGTGCAGCAGTCTACTCGGAAGGCAAATGGCATGTTGGCCTTTATTGCAAGGGGATTGGAGTACAGGAATAAAGAAGTCTTACTGAAATTGTACAGGGCTTTGGTGAGACTGCACCCGGAATGCTGTGTGCAGTTTTGGTCTCCACATTTAAGAAAGGATATACTTGCACTGGAGGCAGTGCAGCAAAGATTTACTAAATTGGTCCCTGGGATGATGGGGTTGTCTTATGATGACAGGCTGAGTAAATTGGGCCTATATCCTCTGGAGTTTAGAAGAATGAGAGGCGATCTAATTGAGACATACAAAGTTCTGAAAGGGCTTGATAGGGTAGAAGTTGAGAGATTGTTCCCACTGGTCAGGGAGCCTAGACATGGGGACACAGTCTCAGGATAAGGGGCCAATCATTCAGGACTGAGATGAGGGGAAATTGCTTCACTCAAAGGGTTGTGAATCTTTGGAATTCTCTACCCCAGAGAGTTGTGGGTGCTCCATCATTAAATGCATTAACGGCTGGAATAGATAGATTTTTCGCCTTGCAGGGATTCAAGGGATATGGGGAGTGGGCAGGAAAGTGGAATTGAAGCCCAAGATCAGCCATGATTGTATTGAATTGCGGAGCAGGTTCGATGGGCCGTATGGTCTATGACTATTTCTCGTGTTCTTGTGTTCTTCTTCTTCTTGACCTCAATTTGTAGATTTTCTTTTTTGTGAATAAAATGGTAAATTTGACACTCAGCAAAGTGAAAAAAAGTAAAAGATGGGAAATGGCTTTTTTCCCATTCACCATTTTACTTTTATATTTGATGGGTTCAAAAAAGCTAAATAAAGCTTTTTATGCTTCTATTTTTTATTTTTTAAATCCTGAGCCTTTGTCATTTGAATATAATGTGAAAGATTGTGTTAAGTGATCCAAATAATTGGAAATCATGATGTGTGTTTTGCTGTTCCTTTTTAAATCACTGCCTTTCTTTAAACTAAACTGATCAGCTCTGTACTGACCTTATTTTGTTATATCAGCCAAAGGCTTTTCTGAAAAATGCGGGAAACTTTTTCCAAGTTGTGCTAAAGTAGTTGGCTAAGAAGGCAAAAATCCACTTTAATCAATTAGTAACAATATTTAAGCGCATTCTAATTTCATTATATATAATTAACATTACAGAGGTCCATGGAACGAATTATGAAACTGTTAGTCATTTATTTTAAGAAAACTGGTTTGCATTATATTATATATATCACTTATATGAATGTGTCAAAGCCCTGTGATCTGCTATTTCATCTCAAATCAATCATTCATAAATCCCATTTAAAATCCTTGTTGTGTGCATTAGATTTTTATTTTAAAGAAATAATATCCATGAAATTAAAGTTGGCAGCTAAGTAATTTCAAGTAAGTTCTTTGGATCCTGGTGTTTTGTTTCAGTTCTATGTCGAATTATTTGCCAATTAGTTTATAAAGAAGGTTGCTGTGCATTGCATTTTCTGATGAGATTGTGTTGAACAATTCTAGGATTATTTAATTGTTACTATTTTATGAAAAAGTACTTGATCAAATTATTGCTGAAACAAGACATTCTCTAACAGCTTTGTGTAAATAATCCAGTTAACTGTGATAAGTTTATTTTCATTAAGCCCTGTAGAGGAACTGTTATAATATGCTTTTATCATGAATTTTACATAATACATTCTAGAGTATAATTTTGGACTAGGGAGACAGGAAAGAAAATTCAAATAACCTCTAACTTTAGAAGACCTTTTCAATGGTAAAAGTTGGCTTAAAATCCTGAGGATTCTAACATCTTGTCCTTCATGGTAAGCATCATAAAAATACTGGAACTTAGCTCTTCTTTAGGTTTATAATTATGCATTCTTAATGTTAAGAATATTGCAGAAGATTAGTGAGATAGTGGCATCCATTATATTCATTAGAATTAATATTCAGTATCAGATCTTTCTCTTACTGTAGTTGGCATAAAGGATCCCCTCTAGGCACAAGTGCATAGAGGAAAATCAGGAAGGAGGATTACAAGCACTGGATACAGCAAAGGCTAACGGCCCGACAACATCCCGGATATAGTGGTGAAAACTTGTGCTCCAGAATTAGCCATGCCCCAGCCAAACTGTTCCAGTTTGGGTTTTCCCAGGAGTAATGTTCCCTCTAGTTTTTTGTGGCATGCACAGGCGATTTATTTAAATGTGTCACTCACTTTAAAACTTTTTATGCAGCCATGCACATGCGGTAATTTAAAAGGGCCAACCTACGTGTGAACTGCATGGAACTTTTGGGATGCCAGCCATGCAGCTTAGCTAGAACATTGCATAGGATCACTCAGCTCCAGACCTCATTTCAGCTTTGGCCCAGACTTAGGGTGGCACAGTGGTGCAGTGGTTAGAACCCCAGCTTCACAGCTCCAGCGACCTGGCTTCAGTTCTGGGTACTGCCTGTGCGGAGTTTACAAGTTCTTCCTGTGACTGTGTGGGTTTCTGCTGGGTGCTCTGGTTTCCTCCCACAGCCAAAGACTTGCAGGTTGATAGGTAAATTGGCCATTGTAAACTGCCCCTAGTGTTGGTAGGTGGTAGGAGAATTATGGGGATATGGGATTAGTGTAAATGGGTGGTTGATGGTTGGCACAGACTTGGTGGGCTGAAGGGCCTGTTTCAGTGCTGTATCTCTCTCTCTCTCTCTCTATGACATAGACAAAAGAGCTGAGTTCCAGAGGTAAGGTGAGAGCGACTGCCCTTAATATATGAAGGCAGCATTTGACTGAGTGTGACATCAAGAAGTGCTAGTAAAACTGAAGCCAATGAGAATTGGGGGAAACTCTCCACTGGCCTTGCACAAAGGAAGATGGCTGTGGTTGTTGGAGGCCAATCATTTCAGCCCCAGGACATTGCTGCAGGAGTTCCTCAGGATAGTGTCCTAGATCCAACCGCCTTCTACTGCTTCATCTAGTCTTGTGTGGAGTTGATCTCATAACCATTAAATGCATTGCCAGCATATTAGCCCATTGAGTAGAGTGATCTGCACACAATTTTTTTAGCATTATTTTCAGAGTTCTATTTCCCCTTTCCACTACCCCCGATGACTGAGGGTGGTGTGATATGTGCAATTTCTGTTTTATCCCCATCAGCTCTTGCAGATGGGTAAAACTTTTCCCAGTAGAGTGTGACCGCTGATCACTGTCAACCTGATTTGGCATTCCCCGCCTGCCGATCACCTCACTAATAAAAGTTTTGCAGGGGTCAAAGCAGTGCTTGTTCAACAAGGGAATGCCTCCATCCACTTAGTGAACTGGTCCACAATGACCAAAGCATACGAGTAGTTGTTCTGTGTTTTGGGGAGGGACCTGATAAAATCAATCTGCAAATGTGTCCATTGACCTTCGGGTGAGGAGCACTCAGTAGGTAAGCATGATTGGAGTTGAGAGACGGATTATGTTGCAAGTACACGAGGCACCTAACAACTTTCCTCGAGATGTCTGCCATCATTTCTGGCCACCATGCCATTTTGGCAATTTTGTGAGTGATGCTGTCTGCCGAATATTGCCCTCCCACTGCATGAGAGTGAAACAGCTCAAATAGCTCATGACCCACTGCTGGGGAGCACATACCTTGGGTAAGGATGATGCATCAGGATGCTGCATGAGAATGGCATTGTCAGGGCCATTTGGTGATGTCAGGATCATCTCATGTGCCCAGGCAGTAGGCTGCAGAAGGGGTGTACCCTCCTGGTGCCAGTGAGACACTATCGAGAACGAAGGGTACTCCAACTGATTGGAGGCCAAATCTAACTGGGGTAGTAGGGAACTGGTGAGCTTACAAGTCACGCCCTGAGCCAACACATTGTCTGGGTTCCTAGACAGGGCAGCCTGTTTGGCAGCTCAATCCGCCTGGTTGTTCCCCTCATGGTGGGGGCCACTCTTCTTATGGGCCTGTACCTTTCCCATAAAGCACAACTGTGCGCACTTCTGTAAGGCTTCCCATAGCAACGTAAAGAGTGACCCATGGGTTCATGGTTTACTGTCTGCCATGCGATACTCTTTTCTATGGTACAAGGCGACAGACAGCATGGTGTTGATAGCAGAGGCACCAACGGCCCAAATATTAACGGGTTGATTAGAGGTTTCAATGATGGCAGTTATTAGAGCAGCAATCTCTGTGTACTGGGCTGAATGAGGCAAACATTTTTGCTGGATAACTCGATCAGATAGCACAAAGGCGAAACCTATATGGGGTGAACCCAATAGGTGGTATGATGACTCGTCTGCGTAGACGTCAGGTTCTCCTTCTGTTGGGACTCATAAAACAGGGTGTGGTTCAAAGTGCAAGAGTGGCAGGGGACACTTGTGTGGGTCGCCAGAATACTGGAGGAGCTGAGGCAGCAACACAGTCTGATAAGGAGTAATATCGATATCATGCTGCATCAGGGTCAATGTCCATTTGCTAAGGCATTGGGAGGAGACAAGTGAGTCTCCCGGTCTTATCAATAGATTTAAAGGAGTGTGCAGAAAGTGCAGGATCAAGCTCAGGAGGCTAGTAATAAAGGTAAAATGCTGTACTGCTATAAAAGGTCGGCAGCAGATGTTGTTCACAAGGGTTCTACGTCTTCTCGACACTTCTTAGGATTCTTGAGGCAAAAGCTATGGGCAAAGGGAGGGAAAAATTAGAGTATGAGAGAAAGCTGGCAAGAAATATAAAGACAGATAGTAAGAGTTTCTATAGATATCACAGAATCACAGAATTGTTACAGCGCAGAAGGAGGCCATTTGGAACATTGTGTCCACACTGGCTCTCTGAAAGAGAAATTCCCTCAGTTCCATTCCCCTGCCTTCTCCCCATAATCCTTCACATTCTTCCTTTTCATATAACTGTCTTGCTCCCTTTTGAATGCTTCAATTGAACCTGCCTCCATTATTTCTCAGACAGCGCATTCCAGACCTTAACCACTTGCTGCATGAAAAGTTTTTCCTCATGTCACTTTTGCTTTTCTTACCAAATATTTTAAATCTCTGCCCTTTTGTTCTCGATCCTTTCATGAGAGGGAACAGTTTCTCTCTATCTACTCTGTCCAGACCCTTCATGATTTTGAATTCCTCCATCAAATCACCTCTCAGCCTTCTCTTCTCCAAGGAAAACAGCCCCAACTTCTCCAGTCTAGCTTCATAACTGAAATTCCTCATCACTGGAACCATTCTTGTGAATCTCTTCTGTACTCTCTCCAATGCCCTCACATCTTTCCCCAGAATTGGATGAAATATTCCAGCTGAGGCCGAACTAGTGTCTTATACAAGTTCAACATAACCTCCTTGCTCTTGTACTCTATACCCCTATTAATAAATCCCAGGATACTGTATGCTTTTTTAACTGCTCTCTCAACCTGTACTGCCACTTTTAATAAAAGCAAAATACTGCGGATGCTGGAAATCTGAAACAAAAACAAGAAATGCTGGATTTACTCAGCAGGTCTGGCAGCATCTGTGGAAAGAGAAGCAGAGTTAACGTTTCGGGTCAGTGACCCTTCTTCGGAACTGACAAATATTAGAAAAGTCACAGATTATAAACAAGTGAGGTGGGGGTTGGGCAAGAGATAACAAAGGAGAAGGTGCAGATTGGACCAGGCCACATAGCTGACCAAAAGGTCACGGAGCAAAGGCAAACAATATGTTAATGGTGTTTTGAAAGACAAAGCATTAGTACAGATTAGGTGTGAATATACTGAATATAGAACATCAGCAAGTGCAAACCTGAAGAAAAACAACCTGAAAAAAACAGTGGGTAAGCAAACTGAACAAACTAAGATGAAATGAAATAAATGCAAAAAATTTAAAAAGGAATGCAAAAAAAAGGAAGAAAAAATAACTAAAAATGACTAAAAATGAAAGTAAAGTGGGGGGCTGTCATGCTCTGAAATTATTGAACTCAATGTTCAGTCCGGCAGGCTGTAGTGTGCCTAATCGGTAGATGAGATGCTGTTCCTCGAGCTTGCGTTGATGTTCACTGGAACACTGCAGCAATCCCAGGACAGAGATGTGAGCATGAGAGCAGGGGGGAGTGTTGAAATGGCAAGCAACCGGAAGCTCAGGGTCCTGCTTGCGGACTGAGCGGAGATGTTCCGCAAAGCGGTCACCCAGTCTGCGCTTGGTCTCCCCAATGTAGAGGAGACCACACTGTGAGCAGCGAATACAGTATACTACATTGAAAGAAGTACAAGTAAATCGCTGCTTCACCTGAAAGGAGTGTTTGGGGCCTGGGATAGTGAGGAGAGAGGAGGTAAATGGGCAGGTATTACACCTCCTGCGATTGCAAGGGAAGGTGCCCTGGGACGGGGACGAGGTGGTGGGGGTAATGGAGGAGTGGACCAGGGTGTCGCGGAGGGAACGATCCCTTCGGAATGCTGACAGGGGAAGGGAGGGGAAGATGCGACTGGTAGTGGCATCACGCTGGAGGTGGCGAAAATGGCGGAGGATGATCCTTTGGATATGGAGGCTGGTGGGATGAAAAGTGAGGACAAGGGGAACCCTGTCACGGTTCTGGGAGGGAGGGGAAGGGGTGAGGGTAGAGGTGCGGGGAATGGGTCGGACACGGTTGAGGGCCCTGTCAACCACAGTGGGGGGAAATCCTCGGTTGAGGAAAAAGGAGGTCATATCAGAAGCACCGTCATTCTGCACTGCCACTTTTAATGACTCATGCACCGATACACCTCAGTCTCTCTGCTCCTGCACCCCCTTTAGAATTGTGCTCTTTATTCTATATTGTCTCTCCATGTTCTTCCTACTAAAATGAATCACTTCACATTTCTCTGCATTGAATTTCATCCGCCACCTGTCTGCCCATTCCATCAACTTGTCTATGTCCCTTTGAAGTTCTACACTATCCTCCTCACAGTTCACATCGCTTCCAAGTTTTGTATCATCTGCAAACTTTGAAATTGTGCCCTGTACACCAAGATCTAGGTCATTAATATATACCAGGAAAAGCAAGGGTCCCAACATTGATCCCTGTGGAACTCCACCTTCCTCCAGCCCGAAAAACATCCATTAACCACTAATCTTTGTTTCCTGGCACTCAGCCAATTTCGTATCCATGTTGCTACCATCCCTTTTATTCCATGGGCTACGAGTTTGCACACAAGTCTGTTGTGTGGCATTGTATCAACTGCCTTTTGAAAGTCCATGTACAACACATCAACAGCATTGCCCTCATCAACCCTCTCTGTTACCTCCTCAAGTTAGTTATACTCCAGCAAGTTAGTTAAACATGATTTTAGTTAAGAAATCCATGCTGGCTTTCCTTAATTAACTTGCATTTGTCCATGTGACTATTGATTTTGTCCCGAATTACTTTTTCTAGACGTTTTCCCATCACCGAAGTTAAACTGACTGGCCTGTAATTCCTGAGCTTATCTTTACACGCTTTTTGAACTAGGGTGTAATGTTTGCAATTCTCCAGTCCTCTGGCATCACCCCTGAGTCTAAGGAAGACTGAAAAATTATGGCCAGCGCCTCTGCAATTTCCACCCTCACTTCCCTCTGTATGCTTGGATGCATCTCATCCGGTCCTGGTGTTTTATCCACTTTAAGTACAGACAGCCTATCTAATACTTCCTCTTTATCAATTTTAAACCCCTCTAGTGTCTAACTTACCTCCTCTTTCAACATTGCCTGGGTTGCATCTTATTCCTTGGTAAAGACAGATGCAAAGTATTAATTTAATACCTCAGCTATGCCCTCTGCCTCCATGTGTAAATCCCCTATCTGGTCCATAATTGGTCCCACTCCTCCTTTTACCACCCTTTTACTATTTATATATCTATAGAAAACTTTGGGACTTCCTTTAATGCTAGCTGCCAGTCTCTTCTCATGCTCTGTCTTTGCTTCTCTTATTTGCTTTTTGACTTCCCCTCTGGATCTTCTATATTAAGCCTGGTTCTCGATAGTATCTTCTACCTGGCATCTGTCATAAACACACTTTTTCTTCTTTATCTTAATCTCTACCTCTTTTGTCATCCAGGGAGCTCTGGATTTGTTTGCTCTACTTTTCCCCTTTTAGGGAACAAACCTCGACTGTGCCCGAACTATCTCTTCTTTGAAGGTAGCCCATTGTTCATCTACCAGTTTTCCTGCCAGCTTTTGACTCCAATGTATTCATCTAGCTCTTTTCTTACCCCATTGAAGTTGGCCTTCCCCCAGTTAATTACTCTTACCCTGGATTGCTCTTTGTCCTTTTCCATAGTCAGCCTAAACCTTATGATACAATGATCACTATCCCCTAAATGCTTTCCTACTGATACTTGATCCACTTGGCCCACGTCATTCCCAAGAACCAGGTCTAGCAGTGCCTCCTTTCTTGCTGGACTAGCAACATACTGTTGTAGAAATTTTTCCTGAATACACTCTAGGAGCTCTTGCCTTTCACTGCCCTTTACACTACTATTATCCCAGTCTATGTTTGGATAATTAAAGTCCCCCATTAAAAATACCCTATAATTTTTGGACCTCTCTGTAATTTCCTTGCAAGTTTGTTCCTCCACTTCCTTCCCACTAGCTAGTGGCCTATTAACAACAACGAGCAATGTAACTGCACCTTTTCTGTTCCTTAGCTCTAGCCAAATTGATTCTGTCCTCGACCCCTCTAGGACATTCTTTTTCTCCAGCATTGCAACATTCTCCTTAATCAATACCGCCACCCCTCCCCCTTTTTCCCCTTTCCTATCTTTCCTGAACACCTTGTATCCAGGAATATTTAACACCCAGTCCTGCCCTACTTTGAGCCAGGTCTCTGTTATAGCCACAACATCATATTTCCACATGCTAATCTGCACCTGTAGCTCACCAGTCTTATTACCCACACTCCGTGCATTCACATACATGCACATTAACCCTGATTCAGACTTTATTACTTTATCCCTTACTCTGACCCCACCTAATAACATACTATTCCCTACTCTCGTGCTATCTATCTCCCCCAGTATTCTGTGCACCTTGGTATGCCTCTCTAATACTTGCTCCTGGTTCCCACACCCCTGACTAGTTACCATTTTTACTTCCCTCCAATCTGAGCTCCCTCTCAGGTTCCCATTCCCCTGACAATTTAGTTTAAACACTCCCAACAGCACTAGCAAATCTCCCTGCAAGGATATTTCTCCCAGTCCTGCTAAGATGCAACCCGTCCATCTTGTAGAGGTCCCACCTACCCCAGAACCTGTCCCAATGTCTTAGAAATCTGATGCCCTCTCTCCTACAGGAGTACTTCAGTCACATTTTCACATAGTTCAAAACAAACGAGTTAACAAAGTGAACTCTGGTCCTATAGGAAATGAGTCTGGGAATTAATAATGGAAAATAAGGAGATGGCAGATGAATTGAATGGGTATCTTGATTCAGTCTTCACCATAGAGGATACAAGTAACATCCCAGAAATAGCTGGAAATCAGGAATTGGAAGGGAGGGAAGAACTCAAGAAAATTACAAACACCAGGGAAGTGGTATTGAGCAATTTGTTGGCGCTGAGGGCTAACAAGCCCCTGGCTCCTGATGGACTTCATCCTAGTGTCTTAAAAGAAGTGGCTAGTGAGATAGTTGATGCATTGGTTCTGATTTTCCAAAATTCCCTCGATTCAGGAAAGATTTCATTAGATTGGAAAATAGCCAATGTAACTCCTTTATTCAAAAAGGGAGGAAGACAGAAAGCAGGAAACAACAGGCCAGTTAGCTTAACATCTGTCATAGGGAAAATGTTAGAAGCTATTATCAAAGACGTTATAGCAGGGAACTTAAGAAAAATTCAAGGTAATCAGGCAGAGTCAACATGGTTTTGTGAAAGGGAAATCATGTCTAAGCAATTTATTGGAGTTATTTGAAGAAGTAACATGTGCTGTGGATAAAGGGGAACCGGTGGATGTACTGTACTTAGATTTCCAGAAGGCATTTAATAAGGTGTCATATCAAAGGTCATTGCGGAAAATGAAAGCTCATGGTGTAGGGGGTAACATTTTGGCATGGATAGAAGATTGGCTAGCTAACAGGAAACAGAGAGTAGGCATAAATGGATCATTTTCACTGGTTGGCAAGAAGTAACAAGTGGTGTGCTGCAGGGATCTGTGCTGGGGCCTCAACTTTTAACAATTTATATGAATGACCCGGATGAAGGGACTGAAGGTATGGTTGCTAAATTTGCTGATAACACAAAGATAGGTAGGAAAATAAGTTGTGAAGAGGACTTAAGGGGGCTACAAAGGGATATAGAGAGGTTAAGTGAGTGGGCAAAGATCTGATAAATGGAGTGTAATGTGGGAAAATGTGAAATTGTCCATTTTGGCAGGAAGAATAAAAAGAAGCATATTATCTAAATGGTGTGAGATTGCAGAGCTCTGAGATGAAGAGGGATCTAGGTGTCCTAGTGCATGAAAGGTTAGTATGCAGTACAGCAAGTAATTAGGAAAGCTAGTAAAATGTTATCATTTATTGCGAGGGGAATTGAATATAAAAATAGGTTATGCTTCAGCTATACTGGGCATTGGTGAAACCGCATCTGGAGTACTATGTAGGGTATTGGTCTCCTTATTTAAAGAAAGATGTAAATGTGTTGGAAGCAGTTCAAAGAAGTACTAGATGAATACCTAGAATGGGTGGGATGTCTTATGAAGAAAGGTTGGACAGGCTAGGCTTGTATCTGCTGGAATTTAGAAGAGTAAGAGGCAACTTGATTGAAACATATAAGATTCTGAGGATATTCTGAGGAACCCCGACATGGTCATCAAACCTGCAGACAAGGGTTGTGCTGTTGTTGTATGGCGTACCAACCTCTACCTTGCAGAGGCTCAGCACCAACTCTCAGACACTTCTTCCTACCTCCCTCTGGACCATGACCCCAACACCGAACATTAAGCTACTGTCCACAGGACTGTCACTAACCTCATCACCTCTGGAGATCTTCCCTCTACAGCTTCCAACCTCATAGACCCACAGCCCCAGACAGCCTGCTTCTACCTCCTTCCCAAAATCCACAAACAGGACTGTCCCGGCAGACCCATTATGTCAGCCTGCTCCTGCCCCACTGAACTTATTTCTTCCTATCTCAAGTCTATCTTTTCTCTGCTGGTCCAGTCTCTTCCCACCTACATCCGTGACTCTTCTGATGCCCTACGTCATTTTGACAAATTCCAGTTTCCTGGCCCAACCGCCTCCTCTTCACTATGGACGTCCAATCTCTCTACATCTCCATCCCCCACCAGGATGGTTTGAGGGCTCTCCGCTTCTTCCTTGAACAGAGACCTAACCAATCCCCATCCACCACTACCCTCCTGCGCCTGGCTGAACTTGTTCTCACATTGAACAACTTCTTCTTCAACTCCACTCACTTCCTTCAAGTAAAAGGTGTTGCTATGGGTACCCGCATGGGTCCTAGTTATGCCTGTCTTTTTGTGGGATATGTCGAACATTCCTTGTTCCAGTCCTACACAGGTCCCCTCCCCCAACTCCTTTTCCGGTACATTGTCGACTGTATCAGTGCCATTTCCTGCTCCCGCCCTGAACTGGAAAACTTTATCAACTTTGCTTCTAGTTTCCACCCTTCTGTCACCTTTACATGGTCCATCTCCGACACTTCCCTTCCCTTCCTCGACTTCTCTATCTCCATCTCTGGGGATAGGCTATCTACTAATATCCATTATAAGCCCACCGGCTCCCACAGCTACCTCGACTACACTTCTTCACACCCTGCCTCCTGTAAGGACTCCATTCCATTCTCCCAGTTCCTCTGTCCCCGATGCATCTGCTCTGATGATGCTACTTTCCATGACAGTGCTTCTGATATGTCTTCCTTTTACCTCAACTGAGGATTCCCCCCCACTGTTGTTGACAGGGCCCTCAACCATGTCCAGCCCATTTCTCGCACCTCTACCCTCACCCCTTCCCCTCCCTCCCAGAACTGCGACAGGGTTCCCCTTGTCCTCACTTACCACCCCATCAGCCTCCATATCCAAAGGATCATCCTCCGCCATTTCCTCCACCTCCAGCGTGATGCCACTACCAAACGCATCTTCCCCTCCCTTCCCCTGTCAGCATTCCGAATGGATCATTCCCTCCGTGACACCCTGGTCCACTCCTCCATTACCCCCACCACCTCATCCCCTTCCCATGGCGCCTTCCCCTGCAATCGCAGGAGGTGTAATACCTGCCCATTTACCTCCTCTCTCCTCACTATCCAAGGCACCAAACACTCCTTTCAGGTAAAGCAGCGATTTACTTGTACTTCTTTCAATGTAGTACACTGTATTCGCTGCTCACAATGCGGTCTCCTCTACACTGGGGAGACCAAACGCAGACTGGGTGACCGCTTTGCAGAACACCTCCGCTCAGTCCGCAAGCAGGACCCCAAGCTTCCATTTCAGCAACCCCCCCCCCCACCCCCCCTTGCTCTTATGCCACATCTCTGTCCTGGGCTTGCTGCAGTGTTCCAGTGAACATCAACGCAAGCTCAAGGAACAGCATCTCATTTACCGATTAGGCACACTACTGCCTGCCGGACTGAACATTGAGTTCAATAATTTCAGCGCATGACAAGCCCCCCATTTTACTTTTATTTTTAGTTATTTTTTCTTTTTCCTTTTTTTATATATTTTTTGTGTTTATTTTATTTTATTTCATCTTAGTTTGTTCAGTTTGCTTACCCGCTGTTTTTTTTTCATATTTGTACTTGCGGCTGTTCAATTTTCAGTCTGTTGACACCCTATCTGTACTAATGCTTTGTTTTTCAACACACCATTAACAATATTGTTTGCCTTTGCTCCACGACCTTCTAGTCAGCTATTCTGTGACCTTGTCCTATCTAAACCTTCTCCTTTGTTATCTCTTGCCCCACTCCGGCTTTACTTGCTTATAACCTTTTACGTTTCTAATATTTGCCAGTTCTGAAGAATGGTCACTGACCTGAAAGGTTAACTCTGCTTCTCTCTCCACAGATGCTGCCAGACCTGCTGAGTATTTCCAGCATTTCTTGTTTTTATTTCAGATTTCCAGCATCCGCAGTATTTTGCTTTTATTAAGATTCTGATGAATCTTGATAGGGTGGATGTGGAAAGGATGTTTCCTCTTGTGGAAGAATCTAGAACGAGGGGTCACTGTTTAAAAATAAGGGGTCGCCCATGGAAGACAGAGAAGAGGAGAAATTTTTTTCTCTCAGAGGGTCGTGAGTCTTTGGAACTCTTTTCCTCAAAAGGCGGTGGAAGCAGAGTCTTTAGATATTTTTAAGGAAGAGGTAGATAGATTCTTGATAAGCAAGGAGGTGAAAGGTTATTGGAGGTAGGCGGGAATGGGGAGTTGAGGTTACAATCAGATCAGCCATGATCTTATTGAATGGCGGATAGTCTAGAGGTGCTGAGTAGCCTACTCCTGCTCCAAATTCGTATGTTTGTATGTTAGTATGTAAAACGTACCCTGTAACTTCTCACACAGTACTGCAGAAATACTCTGATTGGTAGCCCACACCTCAAAGTTGGGATCAGGTGCTATCAACCACATGGCCTGCAAGACAGCTTCTTAGATGTTGAACAGCCTTGGTACGTTGGTCCAGCCACGCAGAACACACATGGTCATCATCTCCCTTCAACAAGTCATACAATGGTTTTGCGAGCTCCACAAAGCCTGGGATAAAGTTCCTTTGATAGCCTACTAGTCCGAAAAAGGAGTGGAATGATGTCTTAGAGACAGGTAACAGCAGCCTCTGGATAATGTTGCCTTTGTGTCTGTCAGGCATCTGGTTGTGTGGCAAGAAAGTGATGCCCAGGAAGGTGGCCTGTTCTTGCAGCAACTGGACCTTCTACGGGTTGACTTTCAGACCCATGCATTTCAGAGTAGCTAGCAGTTCATCCAACCAAACTAAATGTTCTTCCACAGTTGTAGCTCACAACAGGCCATCGACATATTGGAACAAACAATCAGGACTCGAAAAGTCTTTCAGGACTTGCATAATAAGCTTGTGAAAGGTGTTGGGACCTCAGTACCTTGCTCTACGGCAGCGAGGCCTGGACAACGTATGCCAGCCAAGAGCGACGTCTCAATTCATTCCATCTTCGCTGCCTTCGGAGAATACTTGGCATCAGGTGGCAGGACTATATCTCCAACACAGAAGTCCTTGAAGCGGCCAACATCCCCAGCTTATACACACTACTGAGTCAGCGGCGCTTGAGATGGCTTGGCCATGTGAGCCGCATGGAAGATGGCAGGATCCCCAAAGACACATTGTACAGCGAGCTCGCCACTGGTATCAGACCCACCGGCCGTCCATGTCTCCGTTATAAAGACGTCTGCAAACGCGACATGAAATCGTGTGACATTGATCACAAGTCGTGGGAGTCAGTTGCCAGCATTCGCCAGAGCTGGCGGGCAGCCATAAAGACAGGGCTAAATTGTGGCGAGTCGAAGAGACTTAGTAGTTGGCAGGAAAAAAGACAGAGGCGCAAGGGGAGAGCCAACTGTGCAACAGCCCCAACAAACAAATTTCTCTGCAGCACCTGTGGAAGAGCCTGTCACTCCAGAATTGGCCTTTATAGCCACTCCAGGCGCTGCTTCACAAACCACTGACCACCTCCAGGCGCGTATCCATTGTCTCTCGAGATAAGGAGGCCCAAAAAGAAAGGGGGGGGGTGTTGGGACATTATGGAAACCCTGGGGCAAACATGTCCATGTATAGCTCTGTTCTTCAAAGGTAAACACAAACTTGTATTGATCATCCTTCCTGACCTCCAAAACCCATTTGAAATATCCAGTGTAGAAACATATTTAGACCCGGTTACTATCTGTGATAGAAGTGTCGATGTCTCCCTCTCGACTAGGGAGCAGGCTGGCGTTACAGAGTTAAACCTGTGATAATCAATGGTCAACCTCAAACTGCCGTCTGGTTTCTTTACAGGCCAATGAGGTGAACTGATCATGAAAGTGCCAAGTCTAACAACACCCAACTGAAGGAGAGATTGAATTATGTCCCTAAGGTAGGGGAGGTTTTCCCTAAGAATGGGATATTGTTTAGCCAGTGAGTGTGGGGGCCCATTAATGGACTCCTCCCCCTGCCATTCGACTGCAATTCTACTTACCAGTGACGATCACGAAAAGATGTTTCTGGATTAGTCTCATTACCCTGGCGTCCTCATGTTTCGGGGGGTCATCAACTAACGGCTTTTTCATCGCAAAAATAGAAAGGGCATCTGAAATCTCTACAGCACTCATGTTCCTATCAACTGAAGAAGTCAGCCATAAGTAATAATTATTAGAGTCAGTTATTGCCGTGTACTGGTTCAGTGTATCAGTTCCCAGAATTCGCTTTCAATCTGGAGTTTTCGTTAAAACAAGCATTAACAGTCTACAAGTGAGGCCTCCCATTTGTAATTGAGAGGTGTCACTCATATATGCAATGCTATTCTTCCTGTCAAAGCCCTTAAGCATTAAGCAACTTTTTCCCACCACAGCATGGCGTTCAGGGTGTGGGCTATGTATGATGGTAACAGATGAACAAGTGTTGACTAACATGGTATGTTGTTGGTCCCCTTTTAACACTACAGGGATCACTGGTTGTCTGTGACCATCCCGTCAGAACCCCATTTCTGGCTAACCGAAGGGGGCCAAACCTCTTTATTGTGGGGAGGAGGGACTGGGACTCAGAATATTTGGAAAGAGCCCTTCAGTTGCCAGCGCGGCGGTGGGATCTGAAACCATACACACTGGTTAATCCTGTCTCCCCTGTCTTCCGACAACGGTCTGGGTTTTCATGGAATTAACTGGGCCAACTGCTGTCTGACCCCGGATGGCTTCGGGTCAGGCTGGGGGAGGATATATCATGGTGGTGGGTCCTTTCAAGCGTGGAGAGCATGGAAATGCCTGGATAAATGTCCTTTTTTCCCACAATTTTTGCAAGGACTAGAGCCATGCCTTGGTCCCTCCACTACGGCCATAGATTTTGTTTGTGCTCACCCTTTTTGTGGCTCCAGTCTTAAATTGTTCTTCACCACCTCATATACCCTCACTGTGTTGGTCTCCATTATAGCCCACAGCTCTGTAGGGCCAGTACGTATACTCAATGCTGTTTTCACTGAGGGCTGCAATAGAGCCAGGACCATGGTCTTGTATTGGGCATGATCTCGCCCGTTATTTTCAACGGCCACATGTTGGAGCAGTTCATATTGATCATACAAGCCATTACCAAAAGCCCGTGGTGTTTGGTTGGAGCGCTGGTGGATCTGGCTACACAATACCACTAGATTTAGGTTTCTGATCCCCAAGTAATTAAGGATTGTCAGGATGATATTATTAGAGTTTTGCTGGAAGACTGCACTGGGGAGATTGCCCTGAATGTTACTGGTGAGGGTCATGAACATAATCCTTTCAAGGTCAATTTTCTCTAGTTCAGGGCAACCCCTCTGAAAATCGACTCATCGCCGATTGACCTTGATGGGATCATCCTGGTCCTTAATAGGGCCTAGCTCTCAGCTGCAAGCTTCAGCCTCTGTGTTATTGATAACCTGGGAATCCATATGGGTGCTAGTGATAGCGCCCTGGCCATTACGCCAGGTTGACGTAGTTATTACGACCACTGGCGATTCTGATGAACCTAACAGTCCCATGACCAGCCATCATCCTGATTGTACTGGCTAGCTTCCTCCTCCAGAGTAGTCTCCACCTCTCTCATCTCCAATTTCTACTTCCACAACAGCCCTGGTTGTTACAGCAGACACCACTGCCTGCTGCCATCCTATTTTTTCCCTGTAAATGGAGTAATTTTAATTTATACAGGGAGTGGTAAGCCTCCCAGTGAGGCTGTTTCACCACCTCTCTTAGGGCTCCCCTGGCATCTGTCTCCTGCACTGCTTTAACTGTACTTTAGTTTCTTGTGCATTAATCACGACTGCGTTAGCACTCAGGCTGGAGACATGTTGCTGTTGCAACAAAGCTGTTGTCTAGTGGTTGCACAGCTCCAAGTCCTTGACTTCTTGCTTCAAAAATTCTATCACCTGTTTCAGTTTATTTACTTGCTTATCTTCTGTGTAATAATCCCAACATCTCTCAGAGCACAGAAATGGGCAGCATTCACCAGAAGGTGCCTTTCTTTTTGTCTGTTTGCCTCTGAATAAATTCCATAACTGCATTATACAGCATCCAGTCATCTCCAGTCAGGCATCTGGTCATCAGTTCCTATATATCAGTGTTCAGAAGTTTACTCAATTTATCCTCTAATGCCTCCCGAGCGTTCTTAGACATTCTCTACATCCTCTATTCTAGACTATGCTATGTGTCTTTAATCGCTAGTGGGTTTAGTTAGTCTCACAAACCCAATCGGGTTTTCCCTCCTGGACTGTGTGCCGGCCAAACTCACTAACCCTGAGATCCTTGTTTCTTGCCAAAGAATTTAAAACTTAGTCATGTCCTCCCATGGTCACCACTTTGTAGGGGTAAGGACTCGGCGTGACTATACCAATTGGCAAGTTGCGTTACTTTATTGAGAAACAAGAGACAAATCCAAGTAGCACACTATTATAGATTCAGGCGGTGATTTACAGAACTACCCAAGCTATATACTTCTGATGTTGCAGTTGGACATCGGAACACACTGTGTCTTTGTTCAGTCTTCTGTTCTCTTCTGCCTTCCCCTGTATCCTTCTTCTCCTCTCTTGAGTCTTTTCTCTGTCGGTTATCGTGGAGGGTCCTCTTTTATCTCTCAGTGGTCCTGCCAATTTTAGTCAGCGCTCCTATCAGGGATAGCCCCGTCCGTTTCTAATCCAATTATTGCTGTTCACATTTGTCCTCTATCTCCTGTGATTCAATTTACGTACATTCTAATGAGCTTGTGGCCCCTTTTGTTCTCCAGTTCCTTCTCATTACAATGTGTCTCACCATGTGGTTACACAACTTGTTTCTGCTTACACTGTGGTTTCAACCTAATCCACGGTCTTGGCACTGAAAACTTTTTAACAACTGTAGCATGAGAAGCTTCTAGCTTGACACTTCTAGCTTGCAGCTTCTAGCTTGACACTTTTCCCATAATTCCGTTACTTAGTATATCCAAGCATATAGCATGTTATACATTGTTCAATATGCTTACAAAATGAAAACAATTTTCCTCTATGTGCAGTACTTTTATGCCAAGTACAATAATTGACCCACAGCCTCTTAAACCCAGTGGGTCCCAATGAGTTGATTGTTCTTGACACAATTTTCACCTGAGTGATAGAATGGCTGATCACAGCTGAAATATCCTCTTCAATTCCAGGATTAGATGAATTCTTGTGGAACTTTAATTACTTGTTTGAAGGAAACCTTAAACATCAAATACTGACTGGGAGTTTTAATTATTATTTCCCAAAGTTCAAATATTAATCTAATGAAATTACCAAATGTACCAAATGCATTTAATTACATAACTTTCTATTACTCTGACAATAATAATTAAATGCAATTTGAAATATTGGTTTCCTTGTGTTGGCAAACTGAGGTGAAGGGTCAAGAACTATAGTTCAGGACAGCAGCAAGGATAAAAAAAAGTGAAGAGAAGAGGCAGTTCAAGGAATAATTAGGTGAATCTATGGTCGAGTTGTACAAGCCTATACACAGTAAGAGAAAAGAAAGACTAAGGGAGTTAAGGAGTTCTACAAATTCAAGTCCCTGAGAAAGGAAGCATTAGAGTAGCAGACTGACTGCTGACTACTGAAGAACAGGACAGCAGGGTTTGCGTTCAGCAAAGTTACTTTAACTGACCTTGCCAAACTTCTCAAGTTCAGCTTCGTTTGTGCATGGCTAGTCCCTGGACAAGCCTTGGCCTATCAGAGGAATCTTGTTATCAATAGGATCAGGATATATTATGCACCTTCAGTCCTGAAAGGCCGGTCAGATAGTAGAGCACCTCCATTTTTGGAGCACAAAAGTATTGTCTTGTACAACCTCAAAAACATTATACCACCACTTCTCTTATTTCACTTCTCCAATGCCATTTGTCACATGCACCTTGTCCACTAGTATAGCCTCATTCATTCTATTTTCTTGAACAAGTTGGCATACATTGTCCATCAAAGGCAGGCCACCTGTGGTCATCTCTGCATCTTGAAACCCCTCATCATTTTTGAAGACAAGGCCATGCAGCTCATGGGTATTTACACAGCTATTGCTGTGGCAGATGGCAATGTCTGCTGCATCTTGCCAGGTTAATAACTGAGATCCTATGTTCTGGTAGCGGTCTGCAGCATCATGCACATAAACTTCTGTCTCCTTAATCCTGAGGGGATAATGCTAACCCATTCATAGCTTCTTCCATCATTTCCTACAGATTGACCACAATAAGGGACATAGCCACAGGAAGATGATGATCTGGAGATCCTAGAGAGTTTGTTTCTCCCTTATAACATATAACAATGAGGATGATGATGATAAAGAAGAGAATGAGGGCCAGCCACTCACCATTTTCAGCTGTTGCATCATCTTCTCCAACCCTCTGCAACTTATCACCTGTAGCTTGTGCTTCTTTTCTCCCAGAAACCACAGACCTATGGCTTTGGAGTTCTCACTTGACACACTGAACTCAATGAAAAAAACAATGTCTGATTGTCTGCAGGCTCTAAAGGCAATCTCTCCAAGGTGTGCAGTAACTGCCAGCAGCATGATGTCTGGGGATAATCTGGAGAAGTATAAATTCCCGGCTGTTAACTCTGTTTCTCTCCCCACAGACGCTGCCAGACCTGCTGTGTATTTCCAGCATTTGCTGTCTTTATTTCAGATTTCCAGCATCTGCAGTATTTTGCTTTTGCAGTTTTGAGTGAGCTGTCCAAGCACATTGATTCTATGTTCAAATCTATTCAAATCAAGTTCAAATCTTTTATTGCCTACTGTGTATACCATCTTGTATGAAATTCAAGAATCTGGCTGGTCAGGCATACAGGAAATTAGGAGACAACCTGATATGCAAATATGGCTGGTGGGCCCTATACCACTGGTGCAGATTGTGCAAAAGTTTGTGGATAGGATTTTATGCTGGCAAAGGGATTAGATGTGCAGAAAAAGCAACGTCAAGAACTCTGCATCACTTCTTCTCCGGAAGGCCCACCGAATCTAGTGCCAATCAGGCACTAAGTAGACAGTTGCAGGCCTTCTACAGGATCGAGGACCCCAGCACCGGAGGTCCCGCCCTCAGAGAGCTGCCGGCCAATCAGAGGCCAACAGCTCTTCCACAGAGCAGCGCCACTGCGAACGCTGTCGCTGTTGCAGGTGAAGCACCCACCCAAGGTCCAGGAGTGGCACTGAACCCAGGACTAGGTTATGGTGGGAGCACTCTCGCAGGGTGGGGTTCACGGGGGAGGGGGGTGTAGTGGGGTTGCTAACAAGGACAGGGGTGGCTCTCAGCGGGCCCCTCTCCCCAAGGCTAGGTCCCTCCTTCAGGCACTGTGCCTTTTAACGAGGGACTCCACCACCCTGCCCATTCCCCACCCCCTCCCCACCTTGCAGTAAGGAAGCAGCCTGCACAATTTTCATGCCATGTTTCCCGTGCAGTGACAGGGCCACCCACTGCACAGCTAATTGCGCTGCAGGATGAGGCCCTTAATTGGGGATTAATTGCCCAGTTATAAAAAACTTTGGAGGAATATCTCTATAATAGGTGCGATGTAAGAGCACTGTTGTGATAAATCTGTAAACCATGCAAGGAATGTTAATCAAAGGGCATCAGATAAACGTTCAATCTCTTTTCTTCCATTTGATTCAGAAAATAGCATTGGAGATTTAATTTCCACATTTGAGGTTTACTAGATCATCAGAGTAAAGTGTCTTGCATTAACTCAAAATATATTAACAGTTGCATAAGTCAAGCCAATTACAATTGGAACACTGCATACCAATGAATAAATTAGCCGTCTCTTGCCATAATCATCAAAAAATTAAGTCAAGTGCAGTATATATGGATATCACTTTATTATCAGGTCTATGATAATATTCATACCACTGTAAGGCTAAGCATTAAAGAGTGCATGAAATAGTTGAATACATATTATTAACTGATGGTTCAATAGTTTAGATGTATTAGAATTCTGCATTAATGTGATTCCATTGCAGCACATGGTTACACCTATTGTATACAATTACGTAAGTCAGCAAGGCTTCTAGTTTGCATAGCTTTGGATAACAAGCCTATCCATGTATGTTTAAAGTCTATTTCAGCATGTTACTGATAACCTAATAGATTTGACATTATTATTTCTGTATTTCATCCATTCTTGTCCTCTGGATCATTCTTGGTAGAGTCGGGGAGATCTGCCTCTGTCTGGTGACTAGTATTCAGCCCTGAGATATCTGCATGGTTGATCTCCATCAGGAGCTGTGATATTCCTTCCTTCTGCTCTCTGCTGTTCTTCCTGGTGGATCTAACCTTACATGTTCCTATAGACCTAGAGATTTAGCACATTAGATTAGATTAGATTAGAGATACAGCACTGAAACAGGCCCTTCGGCCCACCGAGTCTGTGCCGACCATCAACCACCCATTTATACTAATCCTACACTAATCCCATATTCCTACCAAACATCCCCATCTGTCCCTATATTTCCCTACCACCTACCTATACTAGTGACAATTTATAACGGCCAATTTACCTACCAACCTGCAAGTCTTTTGGCTTGTGGGAGGAAACCGGAGCACCCGGAGAAAACCCACGCAGACACAGGGAGAACTTGCAAACTCCACACAGGCAGTACCCAGAATCGAACCCGGGTCCCTGGAGCTGTGAGGCTGCAGTGCTAACCACTGCGCCACTGTGCCGCCCTGTTCTTCTGTGCCTCTATTGTCAGAGATGTGAACTGTTACATACAGGTGATGCAGTTAAAGTGTTTGCTTAACTTCTTAAAGTTTTGAATTTTTACCATTTCCATGATGGAGAGATGTGCTGCTGACAACATACTTGTAATGTATTACGATTATTAGATCTGCTTATCACAATAGAGCAATTGATAAACACCAATACCAAATTCCAGTTTACTGTAATCAAAAGAGAATGTGCTGGAAATACTCAGCGGGTCTGGCAGCATCTGTGGAGAGGGAAGCAGAGTTAACGTTTCAAATCTGTGACCTTTCATCAGAATTGGCAAAGGTTAGAAAAGAATTTGGTTTCCAGCTCCAGTCTACTGTGTCTTAGAATTAGAATTAGAATTAGAATTAGAATATTACAGCGCAGTACAGGCCCTTCGGCCCTCGATGTTGCGCCGATCATCTGACCTACACTATTCCATTTACATCCATATGTCTATCCAATGACCACTTAAATGCCCTTAAAGTTGGCGAGTCTACTACTGTTGCAGGCAGGGCGTTCCACGCCCCTACTACTCTCTGCGTAAAGAAACTACCTCTGACATCTGTCCTATATCTTTCACCCCTCAACTTAAAGCTATGTCCCCTCGTGTTTGCCATCCTCATCCGAGGAAAAAGACTCTCACTATCCACCCTATCTAACCCTCTGATTATCTTGTATGTCTCTATTAAGTCACCTCTCCTCCTCCTTCTCTCTAACGAAAACAACCCCAAGTCCCTCAGCCTTTCCTCGTAAGACCTTCCTTCCATACCAGGCAACATCCTAGTAAATCTCCTCTGCACCCTTTCCAAAGCTTCGACATCCTTCCTATAATGCGGTGACCAGAACTGCACGCAATACTCCAGGTGCGGCCTCACCAGAGTTTTGTACAGCTGCATCATGACCCCGTGGCTCTGAAACTTGATCCCCCTACTAATAAAGGCTAACACACCATATGCCTTCTTAACAGCCCTATTAACCTGGGTAGCAACTTTCAGGGATTTATGTACCTGGATACCAAGATCTCTCTGCTCATCTACACTACCAAGAATCTTCCCATTAGCCCAGTACTCTGCATTGCTGTTACTCCTTCCAAAGTGAATCACCTCACACTTCTCCGCATTAAACTCCATTTGCCATCTCTCAGCCCAGCTCTGCAGCCTATCTATGTCCCTCTGTACCCTACAACACCCTTCGACACTATCCACAACTCCACCGACCTTCGTGTCATCCGCAAATTTACTAACCCACCCTTCTACACCCTCATCCAGGTCGTTTATAAAAATGACAAACAGCAGTGGCCCCAAAACAGAACCTTGCGGTACACCACTAGTAACTAAACTCCAGGATGAACATTTGCCATCAACCACCACCCTCTGTCTTCTTTCAGCTAGCCAATTTCTGATCCAAAGCTCTAAATCACCTTCAACCCCATACTTGCGTATTTTCTGCAATAGCCTACCGTGGGGAACCTTATCAAACGCCTTACTGAAATCCATATACACCACATCCACGGCTTTACCCTCATCCACCTGTTTGGTCACCTTCTCGAAAAACTCAATAAGGTTTGTGAGGCACGACCTACCTTTCACAAAACCGTGCCTCAGAGAAGTATTTAATGCAAGTACTAAGTGTCTCAAAACTAATGTTTATCTTCGAACTATGCCTTGAGTAGTATCGTTATGATGCAGTGTTCAGTAGAGTCTGAGTTTTGGATTTTGTGAGGATAATTTTCAACTTTGCCTTGTAGCAAATTTCCTGCCTATTACAGAAACCAACGGAATGAAAATCAGGTGGATTCTACAGCAGGTGGTGTATATATATCCAGGTTACCTCCCAGGTAGTGCTGTTGAAAATTACCCCCCACTGATGCAGGTTCCGTTGCCTTGTAATTGCTAGCACGGATGTCAAAAACATTTCACATGAGTGATCATGAATAATTACTTGGCATTTAGAGCTTCAGGTTCAGAATGAATGTGTCAAAACACAAAAGAAAACATTGCTGATAACCCATAATTTTGCTTAAAACTATTGAGTATTATTTCCATGATGGATGCTGCCCTAACACTTCTGACAAAAACCATTATGAGCTTAAGTCTACCGTTTCAGATATCAGATTCCACTAAGTATGTCACATTCCTTTCCTGGTCAGAATTGATTTATTTGGAGAAGCACATCAGTTTGTTTAATCTACAGTGTTCCCAACATCCAAAGGATGGAATATTCATTTTATTAATTACACATGATTTGTATGCAAGGCCAAACTGTTAAAAATGACCGAGAAGAATGGGAATCTGAAACAAAATTATAAAATCAAAGGAGTGGATGAATTAAGATAAAGCAAATGGATTAATATCTCAGCATTAATCTGTATTGATTATTCTGTGGTTCATATTTTGATGTAGTTATTAGAAGGAATAGAAATTATTAGCACAGAAATATTTTTGTCACTGATTGAAATCAGGCGGCAGAGATTTCTCCTCACAGATGCTATAAAGTAGGAAATTGTCTACACTTTACATAGATCAGGAATTGCCATTTTCCTTTTGCAGTCTTTCATTGTTGCCATACACATAGAAATATAAGAACATAGGAACATAGGAGCAGGAGTAGGCCGTTCAGCCCATCAAGCCTGCCCCGCCATTCAATATGATCATGGCTGATCATCCACTTCAATGCCTTCTTCCTACACTATCCTCATATCCCCTTATGTCATTTGTATTCAGTCATACTCAATGACTGAGCTTCCACAGCCCTCTGGGATAGTGAATTCCAAAGATTCACAACCCTCTGAGAAAAGAAATTTCTCCTAATCTCTGTCCTAAGTAGCTTCCCCCTTATTTTGAAATTATATCCCCTGGTCCTAGACTCCCCAACCAGGGGAAACACCTTACCTGTATCTACCCTGTCTATCCTTTTAAGTATTTTGTAGGTTTCAATGAAACCACCTCTCATTCTTCGAAACTCTAGAGAATACAGGCCCAGTTTCCCCAATCTCTCTTCATGGGACAGTCCCGCTATCCCGGGAACAAGTCTGGTGAACCTTCATTGCACTCCCTCTATGGCAATAATAATCCTTCCGAAGGGAAGGGGACCAAAACTGCACACAGTACTCCAATGTGGTCTAACCAAGGTTCTATACAATTGAAGCAAGCCTTCACTACTCCTGTACTCAAATCCTCTTGCGATAAAGGCTAACATACCATTAGCCTTCCTAATTGCTTGCTGCACCTGCGTGTTAGCTTTCAGTGACTTATTGACAAGGACACCCAGGTCCCTTTGTACATATTCCCTTCCTAACAGCACTGTAGGTATACCTACCTCACATGGACTGCAGCGGTTCAAGAAGGCAGCTCACCACCACCTTCTCAAGGGCAATTAGGGATGGGCAATAAATGCTGGCATAGCCAGTGAAGCCCACATCCCATGAATGAATAAAATAAAAAAACTACACTTTCTAATCTCTTACCATTTAAAAAATACTCTGCACATCTATTCCTCCTACCAAAGTGGATAACCTCACAGTTTTTCACATTATATTCCATCTGCCATGTTCTTGCCCACTCACGAAGTCTGTCTAAATCCCCTTGAAGCCGCTTTGCATCTTCCTCACAACACACATTCCCACCTAGTTTTGGGTCATCTGCGAACTTGGAAATACTACATTTGGTCCCCACATCCAAATCATTGATATATATTGTGAACAGCTGTGGCCCAAGAATGATCCCTGCCGTACCCCACTTGTCACAGCCTGCCAACGTGAGAATGACCCATTTATTCCTACTCTCTGTTTTCTGCCTGTTAACCAATCCTTAATCCATGCCAGTATATTACTTCCTATCCCATGTGCTTTAATTTTGCTAACCTGTGGTGGACTTTATCAAAAGCCTTCTGAAAATCCAAGTATACCACATCCACCAACTCCCCTTTATCAATTCTGTTAGTAACATCCTCAAAAAAACTCCAAAAGGTTCGTCAAACATGATTTCCCATTCATAAATACATGTTGACTATGCCCAATCAGATCATCATTATCCAAGTGTCCATTTATCACATCCTTTAGAATAGATTCTAGCATTTTCCCAACGACTGATGCAAGGCCAACAGGTGACGTTTGCGACCTTCCAATCTGAAGGAACCACTCCAGAATCTCTAGAACTTTGGAAGATGATCACCAATGCATCCATTATCTCCATAGCTGCCGCTTTCAATACTCTGGGATGTAAAATATCCAGTCCTGGGGACTTATCAACCTTTAGCTTATCAACGATTAATTTCTCTAATACAACCTTCTTACTAATACTAATTTCCTTCAATTCCTCATTCCCCCTAATCCCTTGCATCTCTAATTCTGGGAGATTTCTTGTATCTTCCCCAGTGAAGACAGACAAAAAGTAATCATTTAGCTTCTCTGCCATTTCTCTATTCCCCATTATAAATTCTCCTGGCTCTGCCTGTAATGGACCCACATTTGTCTCAGCCAAATGTTTCCTTTTTACATACCTGTAAAAGCTTTTATAGTCTGTTTTTATATTTTTTGCTAGCTTACATTTATATTCTATTGTCCCTTTCTTTATCAGTTTCTTTGTCTTCCTTTGCTCTATTCTAAAATCCTCCCAATCTTCAGGTTTACTAATATTTCTGGCAACTTTATCGGCCTTTTCTTTTAATCTTATAGAATCCTTAACTTCCTTTGTTATCCACAGTTGACTGCCTTTATTTTTGGGGTTTTTGTGCCTTGAAGGAATGTATAGTTGCTGTAAACTATGTAATATTTCTTTAAAGACTATCCATTCCCATGTACTGTCGTACCTTTTAATGTATTTGCCCAATCCACCTCAGCCAGTTTGCCCCTCATACCTTCATAATTTCCTTTGTTCAAATTTAACACCCTGGCTTCAGATTGAACTACCTCACTTTCAAACATAATGTAAAATTCTATCATATTATGGTCAATCATCCCTAAAGGATCTTTTACAACAAGATTATTAATTAGCCCTTTCTCATTACATAAAACTAGATCTAAAATAAACTGTTCTCTAGTTGGTTCCTCAACATACTGCTCTAGAAAACCATCCCTAATACACTCGTCCTCCATAGCATTAGTGCTCATAGGTTTACCCAGTCTATATGCAGATTGAAATCACCCATTATTACTGTATTGCATATGCTGCTCTAATCTCCTGATTAATGCCATGCCCCACACTACCACTACTGTTTGGTGGCCTATAAAAACTCCTACCAATGTTTGCTGTCCCTTGCTCTTTCTTAGCTCCACCCAGATTCCACATTTTGTTTTTCCGATCTGAGATCCTCCCTTACTAATGGACTGATCCCATCCCTTATTATCAGCACAACACCAGCTCCTTTTCCTTTTTGCCTGTCCTTCCTTATTGTCGAATATCCTTGAATATTCAGTTCCCAGTCTTGGTCACCCTCTAGCCACGTTTCTGTTATGGCAATTAGATCATACCCATTTACCTCTATTTGGGCCTTTAAATCATCTACCTTATCGCGAATGCTGCGTGCATTCAGGTAGAGTGCCCTTAACCTTGTCTTCTTGACATTATTCTGCATTCTAAGCCTATTTGATGCTCGCCTTTGTTTCGCCTGCCTTCTAATATCAATTGCTACTTTTCTACCTCCTGTTACCAGCTTTACTTCCTTCCAATCTGAGCTACCCCTCAGGTTCCCATCCTCCTGACAAGCTAGTTTAAACCCTCTCCAACAGCACTCGCAAATCTTCCTGCGAGGATATTACTTCCAGTCTTGTTAAGGTGTAGCCCGTCCATCTTGTACAGGTCCCACCTGCCCCAGAACTGGTCCCAATGCCTCAGAAAACTGATGCTCCCCCCCACCCCCCCACACCAATTCTCCAGCCACATGTTTAATCGATCAGTCCTCCTATTCCTATGTTCACTAGCATGTGGCACTGTGAGTAATCCTTTGATTACTGCTTTGAAGGTCCTGATTTTTAATTTCCTTCATAACTCTCTAAAATCTGCTTTCAGGACCTCGTCCCTCTTCCTACCTATGTCATTGGTATCAATGTGGACCACGACCTCTGGCTGGTCACCATCCCCCAGAAGGATGTCCTGCAGCCGCTCCATGATATCATTAACCCTGGCACCAGGGAGGCAACACACCATCCTGGAGTCACGATTACTGCCACAGAAACACCTGTCTGATCCCCTGACTATCAAATCCCTTATCACTATTGCTCTTCCACTCTTCTTCCTCCTTTCCTGTACAGCTGAGCCACCCCTGGTGCCACAGACTTTGTTGTGGCTGCACTCCCCCGAGGAACCATCACTGTCACCAGTATCCAAAATGGAAAACTGATCAGCAAACAAGATAGACTCAGGGGACTCCTGCAATGCCTGCCTGGTTCTCTTAGAGACTGCCTGGCGGTCACCCATTCCCTCTCTGCCTGCATGCTCCTAACCTGCGGTAATTCCAGAGTGACTGTAAAATTGACTATAAGAAAGGTTTAGTGTGAAACAAATATATAATTCTTCTAGGTATGATTAAGATGCAGACAAAATTAAAAGCTGGAATATTTGATGAATTTCCCAGTGTTTTGATTTGTTTCTGCTGATAAAGGGATCATTGATAAGCAGATTTAAAGCAGTGCAGATAGCTCTCTTGCAAATGATGGGAGCTCATGGACACTGATGAATCGGGCTTTTTCTCTATGGCTGTATAGCTGCCAGAAGTATGTTGGAGCAGTGTTTCCACCTCCTGCAGTGAGCTGGCACTGACTTCCACTAACCTCCCAGGCTCAGCCTCATTTAAAATTTTTAGGTGGGCTCCTGGTGCTTTATTGTCTGTCCCTGGGTGTTCACCACGGGGGAAGAGAAAGGGGGAGGAAAAGCTGTTGCTGAAACAGTTGGATGCCTGCAACAACTTCCAGTAACTGAACATTTTGCTTCCAACGACCAACTTAAGATATGTTGGAGTGGATAATTCATTGGCTGCACTCATGGTATGGGCATTTAAATTTGTCAAAGTGACATACTTTGCTTATCAACACTGGATCGCTGTTGTGTCTTGGCCTTCTTAGTGGCTTATGTTGCTGCGATGGTGATGATAGAAACTTGACCTTGCTCTATCACAGTCATCTCATTTAAATGTGTCTGTTTGCTGCTGCCTCTCATGGAAAAGATATTGCAGTCAAAAATGAACAGTAATCCTGGACAATGTGTTGTGATCAGGTGATGAGGGGTCGAAGGGCTCCCCTCTTGTCCCTCTCCTTGTATGACCGCAACAGGGTTTATTTACTCTTTAAAGTGAATGTTGCTTGCCAATTCAGTGAGTGTTTCACCATTTGGGCTGAAATTTATGCTCCTGTCGCCGATTTCGGCAGCAGGCGTAAACATTGGCAGCCCGCCCATGTGGGCCACGCGTCACAGAGCCACCGCGATATTAAGCACGGCGGCTCATTTTAAATAGTAGGAGCGGACCGCCCCCAACGCCCCCCATCCCCAATTACGTGGACGGTGCGAGCTGTCTGTCCCCGGTAATGGTGTCAGCTGCCTGCGCGCAGGCGCTGGACGCCATGTTTAAACGTCTTTGAGCCCTACCATTCAATTCAAAAATTTTAATTTGAATTAAAAAATTAAAAAACATTTATTTTTCCCCTCTCCCACCCTCTCAATAACCATACAATTAAATACTTGGCCTCTCCCCGCCCCCCACAAGACACTTACCTTGTCCACTTGACCTTCCCCACCCAAAGTGCATAAACTTTAAACTATAACCCTTCCTATCATCCCCTACACCAATTATATTACTTTGACCATGCTCCCGCCCGCACTGAGAAACTTACCTCCTCCCCTCTCCCCACCACTGTTCCACCTTGGTTTCCCAAATGGGGAGCCGAAGGCACGGGAATGCCGGCCAGTGGCAGGAAGATCGCAATGGGACAGACGGCAGGAACGTATGTATTGTTAATTTATTAATTTAAAGTTATTTACCTATGTTAACGGGGGTCCCATCGCCGAGCAGCGGGGTGGGGGCCGCCATGAGGCATTGCCGCCACCAGCAATATCGGGCCGGCCCTCCCGGCGTCAGGGTGTGTGGTGGCCCTCTCCCAGAGGCATTTTCCACCCCCCCCCACCCCGGCCATGACCTCTGACATTGGGGGGGTCTGTAAAATCCAGCACTTTATGTGCTATGATCATAAAAGAACAATCGGACAGGTTTTCTTAAGTTTAACTTAAACTAATCCAAGTAAAATAATAAACTACACTCCAACTTTCACACACACACACAAACGGGTTATAGAGTGGGTATAGGAAAAGGAAGAATATGCAGGATTATGGGGAGAAGGCAGGGGAATGGAACTGAGGGAGTTGATCTTTCAGAGAGCCGGTGCGGACACGATAGGCTAAATGGCCTCCTTCTGCACTGTAATTCTGTGATTCTGTGAACTGGGTGGTCTGAGGCTCCCGGCTTGTAGATGTGGCCAGCAGATTTGGTGGTCCTCCTGGAAACAGCAATACGGATGAATTCCTTCACAGGGTCTCTGTCTGGCACAGTGATAGGCTTAAGTGGTTACGGCCAGCAGGCAGGGTTTGAAACTTGTCAGGTGGAGTCAGGAGAGAGAGGGACCCCACTTGGGTCTCTTCTGATCAATGTCCAGTTGCTTGTCTGCTGCAGAGAGAAAAACCCAGCTTAAAACATGCAGATGGTGGGCCTTGTCACATGGTGGCTCAGTGTGTTTTCCTCTTGCAATTTAATTAGTTCATATCTAGGAAATCCCTTCTCTCAGTAAGGGCTCCATTGTTCAAGTGATTACCTTTGAGTGTGCCATCTCCACCAGTTTAATCTCCCAAGTGTTTGCCTTAAATGTCCTATTAATGGGGACTGGCCTGGTGATTTACTCCAAAATTCCCAAGACATTATTCTGGAGGGGACTGGCCAGACAATTAGATTCCCTCTCGATACATTGCAATGTAGGGGATTTTGTTGCAAATTTTAGTGGCTATTTTAGCTGCTAGGAGTCACCTTTTGGTCTGTTCTTTTCTCCGTTTAAAAAAAATTCCAGCCGATTGATTAAAAAAAACATCATTCGGCATAGAAAGTGCTCATGACAAATGTCTCTCCCAACCTATTTTCCTCACCCAGCTACTCCAGTAATTATGAACGTGCAGCCTGTGAACTCTCTCCCTTGAAAAAGCAAAGAAATCAATACATTTTCTTCTGCTTTTCACTAAGTTAGATAAATAGAACCATATAAAAGTTATGGAACAGAAGGAGACCATTCAACCCAACATGTCTGTGTCGACTGGAAAAAGAAACTAGCCGCCCAATCTAATTCCACCTTCCAGCACCTGGTCCATATCCTTGCCGGTTACAGCACTTCAGGTGCATGTCCAGGTACCTTTTAAAAGAATTGAGGGTTTCTGCCTCCACCACCATTCCTAGCAGTGAATTCCAGACACCCACCACCCTCTGGATAAAAAAGTTTTTCCTCATGTTCCCTCTATTCCTTCTATCAATCACCTTAAATCTGTGCCCCCTGGTAATTGACCTCTTCACTAGGGGAAACAGGTCCTTTCTGTCTACTCTATCTAGGCCCCTCATAATTTTGTACACCTCTATTAAGTCACCCCTCAGCCTCCTCTGTTCGAAGGAAAACAACACTAGCCTATGCAATCTTTCCTCATAGCTGCAACTTTCGAGCCCTGGCAGCATTCTTGTAAATCTTCTCTGTACTCCTTCCAGAGCAATTATGTCCTTTCTGTAATGTGGTGACCAGAACTGTACACAATACTGCAACTGTGGCCTAACCAGCGTTTTATACAGTTCCAGCATTACATCCCTGCTTTTGAATTCTATACCTCAGCCAATAAAGGAAAGCATTCCATATGCCTTCTTCAGCACTCTATCTACCTGTCCTGCCACCTTCAGGGACCTGTGGACATGCACTCCAAGGTCTCTCACTTCTTCTACCCCTTCCAATATCCTCCCGTTTATTGTGTACTCCCTTGCTTTATTTGTCCTCCCCTAATGCATTACCTCACACTTTTCTGGATTGAATTTCATTTGCCACTTTTCCGCCCACTCAACCAAATTTAGATTAGAGATACAGCACTGAAACAGGCCCTTCGGCCCACCGAGTCTGTGCCGAACATCAACCACCCATTTATACTAATCCTACACTAATCCCATATTCCTACCAAACATCTCCACCTGTCCCTATATTTCCCTACCACCTATCTATACTAGTGACAATTTATAATGGCCAATTTACCTATCAACCTGCAAGTCTTTTGGCTTGTGGGAGGAAACCGGAGCACCCGGAGAAAACCCACGCAGACACAGGGAGAACTTGCAAACTCCACACAGGCAGTACCCGGAATCGAACCCGGGTCCCTGGAGCTGTGAGGCTGCGGTGCTAACCACTGCGCCACTGTGCCGCCCCTATTATTGATATCTTTCTGGAGTCTACGGCTATCCTCTTCACTATCAATTACACGGCCAATTTTTGTGACATCAGCAAATTTCCCAGTCATGCCTCCCACATTTAAGTCCAAGTCATTAATATATACCACAAACAGCAAGGGACCCAACACTGAGCCCTGTGAAATGCCACTGTAAACAGCTTTTCATTGACAAAAACATCCGTCAACTACTACCCTTTGTTTCCTGGCCTTGAACCAATTCTGGATCCAACCTACCACATTTCACTGTATCCCATGGACTTTCATTTTACTGACCAGTCTGCCAAGTGGGACCTTGTCAAATGCCTTACTAAAGTCCATGTAGACCACATCCACTGCACGTCAACCCTTCTTGTTACTTCCTCAAAAAACTCTATTAAGTTACTAAGATATGACCTTCACTTAACAAATCCTTGCTGACTATCCCTGAATAATCCATGCCTTTCTAAGTGGCAGTTTATCCTATCCCTCAGAATAGATTTACCCACCACTGAGGTCAGACTGACTGACCTATAAATATTTGGTCTATCCCTTGCACCTTTTTAAATAATGGTACAATGTTCACAGACCTCCAATCCTCTGGTACCTCTCCTGTATCTAGTGAGGATTTGAAGATGATCCTCAGCGCATCCATTATTTCCTCCCTGACTTCCTTTAGCAACCTGGGATGCAATCCATCTGGCCCTGGTGATTTATCTACTTTCAAGGATGTCAGACCCTCTAGTACTTCCTCTCTTATTATGCTTATCGTATCCAATATTTCACACTCCTCCTCTTGAACTACAATGTCGACATCAACCATCTCCTTAACCAACTCATTAAGAAACCTGCCCACATCTTCTGCATCCACGCAGCAGTTCCCTTGTACATCTCTGATAGGCCCTATTCTTTCCTTAGTTATCCTCGGTCTTAATGTACTGATAAAACATCTTTGGGTTTTTCTTGATTTTACCTGCCAATAATTTTTCGTGTCCTCTCTTGCTTTTCTAATTTCCTTTTTTACTTCACCCCTGCACTTTCTACACTCCTCTAGGCTTTCTAAAGTATGAAGGTATTTGTGATCGTCATAAGCTTTCTTTTTCTGCTTTAACTTACCCTGTAAACTTCTATATAATAAGAAGGCTCTAGATTTGGCAGTACCACCGTTTATCTTTGTGGAGACATGCCTACTCTGTATCTGTAGTATCGCGCTTGTGAATGCCTCCCACTGGTTTGCCACTGATTTTCCTTCAAGTAGCTATATCTAGTCCACTTTTGCCAGGTCACCTCTCAGTTTCTTAAAATTTGCCTTCCCCCAATTTAGAATTTTTACTCCTGATTTATCTTTGTACTTTTCCATGATTATGCTGAAATGTACTGTATTATGGTTGCTATCTCCAAAATGGTCACCCAATGTTACTTCCTGCACTTGCCCAGCTTCATTACTGAAGACTAAATCTAGAATTGTGCCCCCTCTCATTGGGCTTGTTACGTGCTGGTTCAAAAAGTTCTCCTCTGTGCCCTTCACTGTTTGTATCCCAGTTGATATTGGGGTAGTTGGAATCCCAACTATTATTGCCCTATAGGTTATGCACTCAGAAATTTGCCTACATATTTATTCTTCTACCTCCCTCTCACTATTTGTGGGTCTATAGTACACTCCTAGTAGTGTGGCTGCCCCTTTTTTATTTCTGAGCTCCACCCATATGGCCTCATTTGATGATTCATTTAGCATATCATCCCTCCTCAAAGCTGTTATTGATTCCTTAACTAATAATGCTACACCCCTCATTTTTTATCTCCCTCTCTATCCTGCCTGAAGACTCTATATCCAGGGATGTTGAGTTGCCATTCTTGCCCTTCCTTAAGCCAAGTTTTCGTTATAGCAATGATAACATGTTGCCATGTGACTATCTGTGCCCTCAGCTCATCAGCTTTATTTACTACACTCCTTGCATTTAAATAAATACCCTTTAACACTGCCAAATTCCTGTGCTGCACACTTTTTAACCTTTGCTTCTTCTGTCTTTCAGAGACATTTGCTAATTTTCTGCCTCCTGTTCTCTGCCCTGAAATTGTCCTATCTAAGACTGTGCTCGGGTTCCCATCCACCTGCCAAGCTAGTTTAAATCATCCCCAACAGCACTAGCAAACCTTCCTGCATGGATATTTGTCCCAATCCTGTTCAGGTGCAGGTATTCCGGCTTGTAAAGGTCCCACCTTCCCCAGAACCGGTCCCAATGCCCCAGAAATCTGAACCCCTCCCTCCTGCACCATCTCTACAGCCACGCATTCATCTGGTGTATTTTCCTATTTCTATACTCACTGGCACGTGGCCTTGGGAGTAATACAGAGATTACTACCTTTGAGGTCCTGCTTGCTAATCTTGTTCCTAACTCCCTAAACTCAGTCTGCAGGACCTCATCCCTCTTTCTTCCTATATTGTTGGTACCAATGTGGACCACGACCTCTGGCTGTGCACCCTTGCCATCCAGAATGCCCTGCAGCTGCTCGGTGATATCCATGACGCTTGCACCAGGGAGGCAACATACCATCCTGGAATCACGTCTGTGACCACAGAAACACCTATCTGTTCCCCTAACTATAGAATCCCCTAACACAATTGGTCTCTTGTCCTTTCTCATCCCTCCCTGCCCAGCTGAGCCACCCATGGTGCTCTGGTCATGACTCTCGCTGCAACCTCTAGAGGAACCCTCTCTCCCATCGGTACTCAGAACTGAACAGGTTAGAAAGTGGGATGCCCTCTCAGAATTCCTGTATTACCTGTCTTGACCTTCTTGTCTGTCTGGAAGCCACCCAGACCCTCTCTGCCTGTGCTCTCTTGAGCTCCGGGGTGACTACCTCCTGAAACATGCTATCCATGTAGTTCTCTGCCTCGCGGATGCGCCACAGTGACTCCAGCCGCCGCTCGAGTTCCAAAACCCGGAACTCAAGCTTCTGCAGCCGGTGGCACTTACTGCAGATGTGTTTGTCAAGAGCACATGGTGTGTCCACGACTTCCCACATGCCACAGGAGGCACATTCCGCTTGGTCGAGCTGCCCTGCCATTACTTAGCTTTACAAACTAACTATTGCTAATGTAATAAGTGGAATAACTTACCAGTTACTCGCCAATCAGCTTCTTCCCCTGTACCGTTGAGGCAACCAATCAGCTTACAGATCTCCCGTGATGTCATTGGTAGTTTATTTTCCCTCTTTTGAAATCCAGCGCGCATCGACACAGCTAGAGAGCCTGCCGCCGACTGCCGCTGCTCCAGTCTGAGGTAGGTGAGGGCCTCGAGCCCCGCTCTTTATTTCTCCAGTTCCCACTCTGGATCTGGCTTCTCCCAGGTCCGCCGCTGACTCCCACTGCACATTTGAATCTGGATGATGAATTATACAATTGAAAAGCTGTCATTTAGAGGTTCACTGTCTCAGGTAAATCTCTATTATTTGTTTTAAAACAGGCAATGCAATGGCAAAAATTGCCTCATCACATCATTTGTTGATGTCATTGTCACACCAAAATCATGCATGCAAGTGCTAAGCACCTATTTGTGGATTCAATGTTCCTTTAATGCTGGTGCATGCATGAACAATGACAAACTACTTAGTGAACAATTATGCAAGTTTCATTACAAAAGTCGGTAGAAAATCTGAACATTTCTGTGATTATTTATGAATCATCTGTAGTTTATTCAATTGGTAAATGTGAGAATATTCAATATCCTCTTGAATTTCAAAAGTTCCATGTGGGTCCTCTGCAACACTAATTAACCAACCAAACAACTAATAAATAATTGCTTACAAAAAAGATTTGTTCATTCTGATTATTTTGTTGAAAAGCATTTGCATTATTAATAGTCACCTTTACATTTCCTGCAAACATAATGCAGGTAATCTTAAGCTGCCAGGGCAAGTGGGGGAGGAGGAGGATGGGGGTGCTAAATATTGTAAAAGAAAAACTGGGGCTGGAATTTTATGCCCCCCCCCCCCCACCACCACCAAAGAGCGGGAAGGTAGCGGGGTGGGGAGGGGCATAAAATGGAGCAGGAGGCTCAGGGTGTCCTTCTCAACCCGCTCCTGCCTCCGCCACCACTTTGTGCAGGACGGCAGTGGCAAAAAAGGGCCTGCCCACCCCAAGTCAATCAAAGCCCTTAAGTGGCCACCTAAAGGCCTCCACCCTCCACCTCGAAGTGGTAGCACTGCAATTTAAATGGGTGAACAGTTTGTTTTACTGCATTAGCATTGAAATGATCACAATTTTATGGGGGAATTTTAAATTTAGTCAACGGCATGCAAGGGCCTTCTGATCCCCGACCATGTAATTATAGTGGCACCAAGGTGAGGTCTCAGTGACGCCATGGGAAGGCTGTCATGGGAAGTAGTAGTTAAAGGAAGAGGGGGAAGCAGAGGCCATTGTCGGCCTGCTGTGCTGGGAACTCTGCATAGGGCGGGGGCAAGATCTCAGGTGCAAGGGACCAGAAGGATCTCGGGTGAAAAGGTCTGATGGGCAATATCTAAGAAGGAAGGGGCGGGTGGGCTATATCTTGGGTGCTGAGTTCTCTACAAGTGAGGTCACAGGGGGCATTAGCATGTATTCCGAGGGGAGTAGCAAAGGGAAAGGTGCCAAGGCAAGTTTGTCTCTATAAGGACAATGCTCTGGAGGGCGACTGATCAGCTGGCATGGGACTCATACACCCTGTCTTTGTGGACCAGCGGCTCAGAGGGAGGGAGGGCCATAATGCAGCTGCACCCGCCTGCAAAGCTCCAAGAAGAAAGCAGCAGCAGCCAGCCATGTCAAGAAGGGCCTACCCACACCATAGAGTGTACTGGACTCACCTCAGCTACATCCAAATGCCTGAGCAGCACTGTCAGTGAAGACTGCAGCTCTCTAGGGAGGCCATCACTGACTTATGCACAATACTGCAGGACAAGTTGCAACCCATGGACTTCTGTGGACACCCAATGCCCATGGCTCTGAAGATCACTGTAGCACTCAACCTTTACACGTTTGGCTCTTTCCAGGAATTCACAGGGGACATGTGTGGGGTCTTCCAGGCAGCAGCCCGCCGCTGCACCAAGGAAGTAAGCAATGCCTTGTACAGGAGAGCCGGCGGCTATACGCATGACTGGACAGACCATGACAGTCAGGGATAGAGAGCCATCAGGTATGGAGCCGTTGCTGGATTCCCCCAGGTGCAAGGTGCCGTCGACTGCACACATGTAGTCATCAAGGCTCCCACAGAGCAGCCAGTCACCTTCATCAACAGGAAGGGCTGCTATTCTATCAACATACAACTGCTCTGCGACCACTGTAGGTTTTTCCTGCAGGTGTGTGCCCGCTTTCCGGAAAGCAGCCATGACGCCTACATGTTTCAATAGTCCCAGGTGCCACAGCTTTTCAGGCCCCCCTGTTTCCTTCAGGGATGGATTCTCGGGGACAAGGGCTACTCATTGAAGACGTGGCTATTGACGCCTGTAAGGAACCCTCACATGGGAGCAAAGGAGAGATACAATGCCTGCCAGGGCTCCACCCGAGCGACCATTAAGCAGGTCATTGGGCTGCTGAAGATGAGAAAACAATGAATGTGAACTCTCTTCATGACACCAATTGCAGAAAATAGTGCAGGACAAATTTAATACACCCGTGACTCCCCAAGTGCATCAAGGTGCTCTTCTTTAAATGTTTTTGTGTGCCTCTATGTGGTGCGACCCCTGTACTTGCAGCTGAGATGGAGGCAGGCAGCTGATCGGGCTGCCCCTTGGCCTGGGATGACTTTGGCAGACGTCCTCTGGCTGCCTGAGGCCTGAAGGGTTGCTGCACGGAAGCCTCCTCAGTCATCACAGCTACTGAAGTTGGGCTCAGTTGTGGAGGGGCTGAGGAGCCGATGTCCACACTCAAAGCACCCTTCGCATGACCTCTGGCAGCTCTGCCAGATGTTGTCTTACCTCTCTCTGCAACTCCAGCATTCATGGTGCTGTCGGCACCAAAGGTTCATCAACAGCCTGAGGCTCAGCATGAGCCTGGACAACCACAGGCCTCCGACTAAGAGTGGCCTCGACTGTCACAGCCTTCATCAGCTGCTCAGGTTGTCTGGTGCTCTCACCAGTTTGTGACCCTAATTCTAAGCCTGAACGCGTATCCACGGAGGTGAAAGTATCTGTGCTGGTGGAAGGTGCATCCTCTGACTGCTCTGCCTCTTCAGAGGTCAATGGCAGCCTCCCTGTCACAGCAGCTGCACTTGCTTCTGGCATTTGATGACCTGCATGAGTGAAGACAAACATTTGTGGGTTAGGGTGGACAGATCTCCTCATGCCAACCACGCATAATGTGGATCTCCAGAAGTGTGGTTGCGGTCACATGTACACAATCCTCACTCTCTTGTGTGGATACTCCAGTCTCACTGTCCGCAATTGAATGGCTGCCCTGGGCCAACACTAGCTCAAGAACCTCCTCCTCAGCCGACATTAGAGGACAAAGATCAGGGATCCTTCTGCCAATCCGTGATGTCTCCCTGGTGTTATGGGCCCGTTTGTCCTGCAAGTGAAAAGAGGGACATGCTAAGACTTTGCAGGAGGAGCAACAGAACATGAATGCTAGTGGCAGATCCTTGTCCCCTGATTGGGTTTCGTACATGGCTCCTCCCCGAGTCTGCACTCAGGGGACGTAATGGGGCTGAACTGTGAAAGAATGCAGCCTGTCACCAAGAAGCAGCCATGCATCTGCCAGGATGGGGTGATGCCTAACCCCCTTGCCACCATCTTTGTGGTCACTCCCTCCCCATGTCATGCTCCCACCCGCGTAGGCACACAGGGCCCAGTTCTGGGGGGGTGACCCCACGGCTGCTGACCTTCTCCGCTATCTCCACCCAGACTTGCTTGGTCAGGAGGGAGGATCACTTTTTGCCATCACTGGGGAAGAGGACCTCCCGCCTTTCCTTGCAGCTCGGAGGAGAATCTCCAGGAAGGCATTGCTAAAGCGTGGGGCCACCCAATGTCTTGCCTCGGACATGGTCCCAGCTCACTCCCATTCCATCCCAACAGTTGTGAGTCCTGGTGCAGGGGTGTCCAGGAGTTCAAAATAACATCAGAGCATCCAGCAGCACTCCAGGTTCACTGCCTCACTGAAAGGCAAAAATACAAACACTTTAAAAATGGCACCAGCACCAGCGTTGGAATCATCTGACACTGCAATCAGCACCTCAGTGCCCACCCCCATTGTGCAATTGGACGGGCCCCACCCCTCCAATGTGTTACGTGGTCGGCTGCCACATGATCACGTTCTGCCGACTGCACACATCTCATGTAGTGACGACACCCACTTCTGGCTCCACTGTCAGAACCCACGATGGGCTCACAAAATTCAGCCCCTTATTAATGATTTTTAGAACTGATTTTTAATTAGAAATATTGCTGCTTGACCTGTGCAGACAGGTCCCAGATTCCCTGAGGAGGGTGCCACAGAAAAATGGCTTTCTAATGAGTTCCAGCACAAAATCCGATAGAAAGTTTGCAGGTAAGTGTAATGTGTGGCTGGCATTATTCATTCCCTGCTGAGAGCAAATTCTGGCCCAATATTCCCATTCAATTATGCTTTAAACACCCTGTACTAGAATCTGTGACTGATACCTCACCTCACCACCATTCTGACAGTTTCTATCAATCAATTTTGCATGTTCAAATGAAACTGATTGAATTATGCATTGTTGTAAGTAAATTATGACAGTTATTTCTTGCATGAGAGAATAATGAAAGATATAGTTCTTTGTATTTTGATTCAGTTATATCATTAAGAAGTTGAGTTGAGTTTGACCTTCTCTGGCTAAATGATGAAAAATATTTAATGTGACCAACATTTGCTCAAGCTAACATAGCAGGTACATAAGATTTTGTGCAATATGCAATAGACTACAATGTTGCTTCTTAGAACTTCACAGTGCTTGAAGTGAAGGTCACAAAAATATCCTAATAAATTCAACTAAAACAATATTAATCAGAAAAACAAGAGAGCTGTAGAATGTTCCTACAAGGATCTTTTTTAAATACTCAAGTTTTAACAGCTTTAAACCAATAAAAACTGGATGTTGAAAAATTAAAGAAGGAATTTTGGGATTTGTATTCTCGTATTTTTGTCTACGCTTAATGCAAAAACTAAATTATAGGTGGAATGTAGAACTGGACATTTTGACATACCAGGAGTTTGGCAAAAATAAATTCATTTCTCTCTCTCTCTGCTACTTGTCTTGTTAAACGTTCTTCCATAACTTACATTTGACTCTTGGAAAATTTTTCATATCCACACACATAATAACATAAAATGATAAATGTGTTTAGAGACTACATTTGAATCCTGAGAATTCAGTGGTTAAAAAGAATTAAGGTCCCCATTCACAAGGTCGATTAACATTATTGTCGGAATTATTTGTTGATTATCCTCATCAACATTTATCTTATTTTACACTTAGTCAGGACACATCCTGTGAGGTTTAAAAGGGCATAGATGAGCAGATCAGATTTGTTAGCAGAATTAGAAAAGTCAATTTCTTAGAATATTATCCATGCAGTGACAGGTGATCTTTGTTTTTGGGATGTTGAGTAGTATTTTGCTATTTACCCTTTATTCATTAAATTAAATGGTACGGTAAGGCCACTTTGAAAAGTGACTGGTTTTATCAGGTAAATTATAAAAATGATTATTATGAAAAGCCAATCTAATTTTTTTTAGCTAAAGTGCCTTTTATTTTTGGGCAGTACTGACCCTGGAGGTTAAATCGATGATGGTATTTGTGTTACTTCTGAAATTTTTATCTAAACCCCATTTATGATGTCACATAAATGGACTAAATCTAACAGTTTAACAGTTCATAAATAAGTACTGAATATAAATTATGACCCTGGGGACCATTTAAGACAGTGCATGATGTGGATAATAGTGACACTTGATTACTGAACATGAACCAGACCTAATGAGCAATTGTAAGATCAAACCAGAAAAATGCTTTTATGTCTGAAAAATGGCAATCTTTTATCAACGTTGTGTCAAGTAAACTGCCATACCAACCTTATTAAAGCACTCAAGAGAATTTCATGGCCTGTGTTTCTCAACATTAATATGAGGCAACTAATTATGTATCTAAACCTTTTAAGTATCACTCATTCAGCAGCCACAGAACAAATTTTGCACCAGAGCTACAGAACGATCCTGCAATCATCATTTGAACTTAATTTTGCAAACAAAGTCACTTTGAACATTCACTCTGTAAATTGTATAAGTATTGTATCAAGAACTAATTGGTTTTACACGCTACACTGCTTGTTTCATTAAAAGAGAAAATGACATTTAGCATATATTAAGTCTAAAATTATTATATAGTTTTTAAAATATATTTTTAATTTTTTTTAATGTGCAATTTTGTATTGGTTTGAGTTGCTCTGTGAAGTTATCAATATGAAAAACTAATTTAGAGTACTTTCTCATTTTTCTGTCAGTTACTTTCAATATGATTTGCATCACTTTCTAATAACGCACTCATAATTTCACAAATATCACCTTCTATAATTCCCATTGAATAGCTATTATATACAACCTAGTGTGAGATTTAACTTGGATGGGTAAAATAATCCAACTTTTAGTATTGTAAAAAATGTGATATTTCAAATAGAAAGAAAGACTTTCTATTTCTTCCAAAGCTCTTCACAAGCAATGAATTAATGCAGAGGTGCAATCTTATCAAGTAAGTAAATGCAGCAGCAAATTGCTCACAGCAATGAGTTGGCCAGTCAATCTGTTTTGATGGTGGTGGTGGTTGAGAAAGTCATGCTGGCCAGCACCAGGGAAACGCAATACTCTTCTTCAAATCATACCATGGATCATTTATGGCCTCTTGAACAACCAGACATGATTTGATAGAATGTAAATTGAACTGGTTCTAAAATTGGTGCGCAATCCACTGCACTGGATTTTCACACATTTGATGAAGATGGAAATTTACCCCAACATTGCATCTAAAAGGCAACAGGCCTGAAATTCTGATATTGTTACTGCAAGAGTTGTGCAGATGTGGCATTGCGGACCAAAATTTGAGGTTGAATTTAGTGAGTCCATTGCGGCAGATCTGGAAATGTGTGCCATCCTGCTAGTCACATGGCCAACTGTCCCACTGTGATCACATGGTGGGTGGCCACTTTACATAACGGAGGCAGGGCTCGACCAATCATGCGGCGGGGGAGGGATGTGAAATCTGTCGAATGACTCTGGAGCAGGTGCTGGGACCATATTTAAAGCCCTGCTTGCATTGCTGCCTTGGATTAATTTGCTGCTTGCTGTTCACTACTGAGACTGGGTGTTGGAGTGACTCCTGGACACCCACCCCCCCCCCCCACCCCCCAAAATGGACCCTGCAGGATGGCAGAGGCAAGACATAGGGTGGCCCCAAGGTTTAGAGATGCTTCCCTTGAGATTCTCCTCCAGGCTGCAAGGGAAAGGCAGGAGGTCCTCTTCCACAGTGATGGCAAGAAGAAGTCTTCCCACCTGACCAAGCAAGCCTGGTCGAAAATAGCTGAGGAGGTTAGCAGCAATGGGGTTACTCCCAGGACATGGATACAGTGCCACAAAAGGGTCAAAAACTTCCTTTGTTCTGCCAAGGTGACCGCTCCATAACTTTCTTTTTTAGGGATTGCAAGTAATTATGCAGGAGGAAGTGGGACATGGGGAGGAAGGCAATATAACGGCAATGGCAGATGGGATTAGGCAGATGCATGGCTGCATCTCGCCACAGGCCACTTCTTTCACAACTCACCCCCATTGACTCCCCTGAGAGCGTCCGGGAGCATAAACTATGTGTGATACTCCAGGACCGGACGAGGGCTGATACTAGCATTACTGTCATGCTGATCTCTCTTTCCACTTGCAAGACAAGAGGGCCTATAACAGCAGGGAGACTTCCCAGACTGGCGGAGGCATCCCAGATCTTCAGCCTCTCTCCACAGCTAAGGAGGAGGCATCAGAATTAGTGGGGGCCCAGGACGACCGCTACATATCTAATGGAGAGACTGGAGTTTCTGTGCAAGAGAGTGAGGATTGTATTCCATCGACATACAGTTCACTTCTGGAGACCCATATCACGCATGGTTGCCATGACAAGATCTGCAGAGCCTAACCCACACATGTTTGTGTCCTCTCACGCAGGTCAGTGGCCGAAGGAGACTCCAGCAGAAGGGGGACAGTGCAACCTCTGAGGAGGAGCAGTCAGGGGAAGCACCATCCCATGACTCTCCTGCACCTTCCACCAGTGCAGATACTTTCACCTCGGTGGGTACACGGCTGTAGAATCAGGATCACAAGCTGAGAACACCACACACATACCTGAGCAGCTGGCTGAGGCTGAGACAGCCGATGCCGCTGACAGTCGCAGGACTGTGGGTGTCCAGGCCCATGCTGAGCCCCAGGTTGATGATGAGCCTCTGGTTTTGACAGCACAGGGCATGCTGGAGTTGCAGAGTGAGGTACGGCAACATCTGGCAGAGATGCCAGAGGTCATCCACAGCCATGACCAAATTATGGAGGAGTCCATCCATGCCCTGAGTGCTGGCATGTGTCAGGCATGTGAGCGCATGACTTCCCCCATCGAGAGGTTGGCAACCTTCATGGAGAGCCAGATCCTACAAATGTGTGCAGACCTAGACACTATTGCCTTGGCCATGAGCTCTACACAGTGGCAAGGCAAGGAGGACAAGGCACCTGGAGTCTTCTCCAGCTCCTCGTTCTTCTCTGGTGAGCAGAGTGATTCAAGTTAGCCTTGAAAGGGAGGAGGAGAGGCTGACCTCCACATCTGGGGGCTCCCCTTAGGGTGCTCTGTGTGTGGACACCGGCTACTCAGCCCCTCCACCAGTGAGCCCAGCTCCAGCAGCTGTGACACCTGAGGAGGGACTTGCACCAGTGCAGGAACCCCTCAGGCAGCCGAGGCCCTCCAGGCCTCAGACAGCCAGAGAGCAGCAGCCAAAGTCATCAGAGGCCAAGGGGCAGCCTGATCAGCAGCCTGCCTCCAGCCCAACTGCTAGCAATGGGTTCACAACTCATAGCAGCACTCATAAACATATAAAGAAAACCACCTAGAGACATTTGCTTCATCACATGAAGTTGTTTCATTCTTGCAATTAACCTTCATTGTGTAAAAGTGATTATTCTATCATGCATTAACTGTGAGCTGCTGACTTCCCCCTTGACCTTTAGTGGATTCCAACATAGGCACAGCACTCATTTGCATAGGGTCTTCCATGGGCCATAGCATGTGGTTTAGCTGGGCGCTAGGCACAGAAGACAAATAGAAAGGAGGCGACAGACTGCATGCATTGAGTCTTTATTGTTTTCACTCTGAGTGGCCATCATGGTTCAGCAATTTAAATTGCAGTCCCGTCACGTTAGGGCAGCGATGCCACCTTGGTGCTTTCCTGCCACTGACTAAATCTGGAACTGATGTCACGGCTAAGTAAGTCCATGGCTAACTTAGGAAGTTAAAGATAGTATCCAATTGAAAGAAAAAGTGTACAATTCAGTGAAGAGTAGTGGGAGGTCAGCAGACTGGATAAAATATAAAAACAACAGCGAAGAATGACTAAAAGAATCATGAGAGAGAAATTAGAGTACAAGAGAAAGCTAGCTAGAAATATAAAAATGGATAGCAAGAGTTTCTACAGGAATTTCAAAAGGAAAAGTGTAATTAAAGTGAGTGTTTGTCCTCTAGAGAATGAGTCTGGGAGTTAATAATGGAAAATAAGGAAATGGTGGAGGAATTGAGCAGATTTTCTGCATCTGACTTCACTGTAAAGGATGCAAACAACATCCCAGAAGTACTTGTGAATCAAGAGAGGGAGGGACTTAAAATAATTACCATCACCAGGGAAAGAATATTGAGAAAATTATTAGAACTAAAAACTGACAAGTCCCCAAGACTGGATGAACTTCATCCTAGGAGGGTCTTAAAAGAAGTGGCTGCTGATATAATGGATGCATTGGTTTTAATTTTCCAAAATTCCCTAGATTCTGGAAAGGTCCCATCAGATTGGAAAATAGCAAAGGCAACTCCACTATTCAAGAAAGGAGGAAGAAAGAAAGCAGGAAACTACAGGCCAGTTAGCTTATCATCTGTCATAGGGAAAATGCTGGAATTTATTATTAAGGAGGTTATAGTAGGTTATTTAGAAAATCTCAGTGCAATCAGATAGAGTCAACATGGTTCTGGAAAGGGAAAGTGTGTTTAACTAATTTATTAGAGTTCTTTGGAGGAAGTAACCAGCAATGTGGATAAAGGGGAACCTGTGGATGTAGTGTACTTGGATTTCCAGAAGGCATTTGTTCCAGAAGCCATTTGAAAAGGTACCACATCAAAGGTTACTAAACAAAATAAGAGCCCATGAAGTAACATATTAGCATGAATAGAAGATTGGTTAGCTAACAGGAAACAGAGGACAGGTATAAATGGGTCATTTTCAGGTTCGCAAGCTATAACTAGTGGAGTGCCACAGGGGTCAGTGCTGAGACCTCAACTATTTACAACCTATATCAATGACTTGGATGAAGGAATCAAAGGTATGGTTGCTAAACTTTCAGATGACACAAAGATAGGTAGGAGAGTAAGTTGTGAAGAGGACATAAGCGGTTGGATTTTAACAAGCCCTCGACGTCATGATCCATGGTGGGGGGTGTCTGAAGATAGCACCAGATGAGGCCCGCCATGGAACTCAATGCCAGTATGGCCCGGCCCAGTCCTGCAGACGGTAGCGAGGCTCCGTGGCGCCACCCCCGCTACTGGTTGATTGTGCCACAATTTAAATACTCAAATCAATAAAATTAATAAATTGAAATACACTTACCTTCAATCTTGAGAGCCCACCGTGATCTTCGGTGCAGTGGTGCACTCCCATGCCTTCAGGTCCCTGTCTGGGGAAATGCAGCGCAACACTGGTGGGGAGGGGAAGGAGGTAAGTTTGTCAGTGTGGGGAGTGGGGAACGGGGTCAAATACACGTAAAGGTGGGAAGGGTTGAACTTTAAACTTTGTGCAGTTTGTGGGGGGAAGGTCAGATTTAAATGGTAAGTGGTTTTTGAGGGGACGGGCAAATATGTAATTGTTATGGGGGATGGGAAAGAGGCATAATAAATGTATTTATTTAATTTTGGGGGGTCATTGAATGTTTCTAAGGCAGAGGTAGACAGATTCTTGACAACAAGGGAGTCAAAGGGTGTTGGCGGTAGGCCTGATAATGGAGTTGAACCCACAAACAGATCAGCCATGATCTTATAGAATGGCAGAGCAGGCTCGAAGGGCCGAATAGCCAACTCCTGCTCCTAATTCGTACGTTCGTATGTACAATGTCAGATTTCCGGTCAGACATATCCAACACAATTCTCCAGCCCTCCACGCCACTATTCCCACTCCAAACAGCCACCCTAAATTCAGCCCTTGATGTGCAAGTCAGATGTTCCAGAATTGCATCTGTTCAAAATCCACCTAAATTCTGGTAGAATTGGCAGAAGATATACTCATCCCCAAAGTGGTGCAAGTATGCAAATGAGGGCAAAAAGATTCATAATTTAGTCCAGAATTTCAACTGACTTAAATTAAGCCTGTAAAAAGGAAGGGGGAATCTTGTGGGCTTAGTCCTGGTACAATGGCGTGACCATTTCCTGGGTCAGGACCCTGACCCTCCAAGTAGCGGGCCTTCCAGTTGCTCCTTATTGCCATCCAATTAGGGGGATCAGGCATGATGAAGCATGAGAAGCATGAACAAAGGATCAGTATTTAAAGGGACACTGGCAGCACTCACAGTGGTAGCACTGTAGGTTGCTCAGTAAGAGATACGAAGGAGAAGGAGAAGGAGAATGGATGGGACACAGGGAAAGGCTGCCCCCAACTACAGGGACGTGTCCCTGGATGTGGTGTTAGAAGCAGTCAGGGCAGGGAGGCAGGTGCTTTTTCCAGAGGATGGCAGGAGGAGGCCAGCCAGTGTCCCCAGACAGGCTTGGCTGGAGGTCATTGAGGGGGTGAGCAATCGGACTGTGGTATGGAGGATGTGAGTCCAGTGCAGTAAAAGGTTCAATGAGCTCCTGAGGTCAAGCAAGGTTTGTGTCATGCAGCTCTCAATTAGCAGCCATCACTCTCTCACCTCCTTTGCAATTTCCAGTACTGATATCCTCTGAGGCACACAATATGTACCCACACAGAAGAATGTCTCCCCAGGCTCTATCTTGATGCTCCATCTTCACAGACTGCGACACTCACCCACAAGCCTTGAGTCCTGCCCTCATGACTGAGGCTGCTCATGCACAGGTGCAGGTGGGGCAGTCTTTGGCAGGAGCCTCATGGGTTCCACATCCTAGAGGATTTCTGCCATGGGCATCTAATGTGTCAGAACTTGGAAATGAGCAGGCTGCCTCCAGCTCTGCTGCAGCCACAGGGGTAGCACCATGTAGAAATAAGAGAAAGAGGACACAGAAATGGCCATAGTTACACCAAGGGAATCACTTGGGTGCATATTCCAATGTTAGTCTCACAAGGAAAATATTTATTTCAAAGGGGTTTGTGTTTTTGTCACCTGATAAGTGTTGTATTGTTTGAGTTCCGTCCCACACTGACCATGGGTAGTTGAAAGCCGTGGAGTGACATGAGACTCTTGGATGACAATGCATGGCTGAAAATGTAATAGGCGGACAACATTTTCAGCGATTAGTTTTGTTTGTTGAAATGGGGTGGTGGGTGCAGTGACTCTATCTGTCACTGGAGTTAGGATGGCATGGGTGCAATGCTGCACACACTGTAATCAACTGAAGTGTGCCTGGATGAGGGCATCGCAGGCTTCTCTGGCATGCAGGTTAATGACAGTATGCATCATGACACCTCTGGATGGTCATGCTTCACTGAGCCATCCTCCTCTTTGTCCTCCTCCTCTGAGGAAGCCAGGTGTGCCCCAACCTCCTCTGGCACCAGTTCCACTCCTCTTTGAAGTGCCAAGTTGTGCAGGGCACAACACACTATCTGGGAGACCATTGACAGCCCATATTGAAGGGCACCCCCAAATCAGTCAAGGTACCATAACTGCATTTCGAGCCTGCCAATGGCTTGTTCTATTGTGACCCTGGGCATTAGAAGACTCCAATTGTACCTCTCGTGTGCTTCTGTGATAGGGTTGCACACTGGTGTCTGTAGCCAGGACTTCAGTGGACACCCCTTGTCACCCACGAGCCATCCACTGAGGCTGTGTGGAGGTCTGAAGAGCTGAGGTACTTGAGACTGCCAAAGGATAAAGGCGTTATGACAGCTCCCTGGAAACCTCACACACATATCTTGTGGTGGTTGCATACCAGCTGCATATTGAAGGAGTAGAACCCCTTCCGTCACAAATACACCTGGCTGCTGTGATGCAGCCTTGATCGCCAGATGGGTGCAGCCTATAATGCCCTAGACCTGAGGAAATCCTGCACAGGGAGGCGAACCGAACAGCCTGCTGGGCTTGACTGGCAGCATCTGTCTTGGACTTAATGCATTGTGATACCCTCCAAAACAAAGCGTCCATCGCCTGGCTAATGCAGCTGTGGGCCGTGGATTGTTAGATTCTGTAGGTGTCAACAGCAAAGCCCTGGAATAAACTGGATGCAAAAAATTGAATGTTACAGTCACCTTGACCACCACAGACAATGGGTGGCCATCTGCTTCTGCTGGCCTTAGGTCTTTCTCCAAGAGTGCTCATAGGTTTGCGAGCACCTGATGTGAGAGCTGCAGCCATCAGAGGCACCGCTGCTCAGAGAGGACCAGAAAGCTGACTCTTGGCCTATAGACCCTGTGCAGAGGGTAGAGCCTTCTCCTAGGTGCTGCCCTGCAGCCATCCCCTCTGTTGTGCCTCGTGTCTGTGGATGTGTTGCATCATGAAGCTGCTGCTCCTCTTGCTGTTGCTGCTCCTGCCGCTGTAGTTGAAGGAAACTGCATCCTCCTCAGTGGTCCACCCTACTTTGGAATATGTGGACCCCATGTCTCTGTGTAAGTTTACAGGCAAAAAGGTCAAGAGCTCCATATAGTTGTCCAAGTCTCCTCAATGAAATGATATCAAGTAGCTTTTCCTGAACACAATCTATTATATGTGCCTCAAGGACTGCTCCCGTCGGTGCTAAGCTTTGACTATGGCTGGCCTAATCTTGCTGCTTTCCCCCTTTATACTGGTGACTTAATGTCAGTTTCAATCCTCAATAACTTCCTGCTATTCACATGCCTTCTGTTGAGTTGCCGACACAGCACATGACCTGTGCACCATAGGGAAATAGGCTTTGCAAATGTAAAATGGCACTTGATTACCGCTTTAATTGCCTCAATTGGCTTCCTGTCTCAGTCGTGGGGTTTTCTGACTTCACTTACAAGCCAGCCCTGGAAAGATAGACAGGTGCAGGTCCAATGACAATTTCTGCTATTTTCCCAGCCCCTGATCCCACGTCCGCCAGCCTGAAAAAATTCTACGTCAAGTGTATGTTAATTGCACTTGTCACATCAGGAAATGGTTGAGTTTTTAGACCTTTAAATGTTCACAAAGATTGTTTGAAACATCAGCTTCAACTGAAGTGATTCGAACATCTTTTCTCAGCTGTGAAACTAAGAAAGGATCCTGCAATCTATCTTTCAGCAGTTTCAGGTACAGTAATCTTTTGCTTCTCATCTTTCTGTCAGAGTCCATACCATCGGGATCACTGAGCTTTCCTATATGCCCTTCTGTTAGATCCTCAGCCAACCATATAGATCAAATGTCTGAAGCTGCCGTTTCTCTCATGCTGAGGAGTACTATTGCAACAACACATCATCAGTAGGGTAAGACTAACCTGTCTCACAATGGTCTAAGGATAGGGAAGGATAAAAGATAGGAGTGGAGATAGCAATATTGATCAAGGACAACATTACAGTTCTACAGAGAGAGATAATATGCTCGTGGGTTCAAAGACTGAATCTAGTTGGTCAAAGTTAAGGACCTGAAAGGAGCTGTTACATTGCTGGGTGTTTATTATTTATCCCCATCTAGTGAGAAGGAGATAGAGGATCAAATCTGTTGGCAAATTTCAGAGAAATGTAAAAACAATAGAACAGAAATAGTAGGGAACTTCAATTACCCTCATACAGATTGGGGGAAAAAAATAGAGTAAAGGGCAAGGAAGGTGACGAATTCCTAAAATGTGTACAAGAGACATTCCTCAATAAGTCTGTTTCTCGCCCAACAAGGAAGGAAGCAATGCTGGATCTAGTTCTGGAGAATGAAGTTGTGCAAGTGGTGTGTGTAGCAGTGGGAAAACATCTGAGTAGCAGTGATTACAATATAATTAGGTTTAAAGTAGTTATGGAAAGGGACAAAGAAAAATCAAAGGTGAAAATACCCAACTGAAAGAGAGACAATTTCAGTGATTTGAGAAGGTGGACTGAAAACAAAGCTTGGCCAGGAAAACAGTAAATGAGCAATGGCAGGACTTAAAGCAGAGATACTTCAGCTACTAAACTCAGCATATTCCCATAAGGAGAAAGATGGGGCCTCCAAAGCTAAAGCTCCCTGGATAGCAAAGTAAGTAGCAATTTAAATAAAACAGAAAAAAGGCAATTTGTGCCAAACTGTCAGGTACAGAATAGAGTAGAAAACCAGGCAGAGCACAGAGAGTGCAGGGGAAAATTGAAAAAGAATCTATGAAGGGTAAACAAAAAGTATGAAAAAAGATTAGTGGGTAACATAAAAGGGAGCAAAAAATCTTTTATCAACATATAAAATGTAAAAGAATAGTTAAAGGAATGGTGGGGCCAATTAGGGACAAAAAAGGAAATCTTCTTTTGGAGGCAGAGGGTAGGACTGAGGTAATGAATGAACAATTTGCATTTGTCTTCATAAAAAAGATGAAGTTAATGTTGCAGTATATGGGAGGGGTATTAAAGTTATTGTGACCATCGAGCGACCATCGAGCAGGCCATTTGTCTCCTGACGATGAAATTCAGGTGTCTAGATTAATCCTGTGGAGCCCTTCCATACGCTCCAGCACCACTGGTAGTCTGCTGTGCACTGCACAACCTGGTGCTACATTTTCTGTTTCAGCGTTCCAGCATTGTAGTATTTTGCTTTGGTATAGACCAGGGGTGTCCAACCTTTTCGCATGGGGGTGGGGGGGGGCCACATTACAATTTTGTCTTACATAGGGGGCCAGTAAGACAATGTCAGAAAGATAAAGGCATTAAAAATTTATCTTACTATTAACCAAAACAACAACAAAGGTGCATTTTTGTGAAGAAGCTTTAAATGAGAAGACTAATTTATTGACTTACTTTCTCGTTACTATGTTAGATACTGATTTAGTGAGATATCTGGCATTTTTTGCTTGCATAAGTGGTCAACGTTTGCCCGCACACTTATTGTAGCGATGCGGAGTATTCCAGATAGATGTCCCTCTGTCAGGAGTGATCTTGATCACTCTCTCTCTTTCCTCTCTCTCTCTATCTGTCTCTCTTTCTCTCTCCCTGTGTCCCCCCTCTCTGTGTTGTTCCCCCATCTCTCTGTCCCCCTCTATCTCTGTCTCCCCCTCTCTGTCTTCTCCTCTCTCTCTGTCACCCGCCCCTCCCAGCCCACAACCGCCCCCCCCACTCCACCCACCACTCTCTCTCTGACAGTTGTAGAGATTGACAACGCTCAGCAGAGTAGCTTTGTGGTTGGTCAGGTTTAAAAAAAAATCACAATGTCAATTTCATAGCTGACAGGTGCTGGGAGTGGGAACGGCAGTTTCCGAACTTTGGGACAGATTTGGGGTTTTCCAGCAGACTTTTAAAAAATTCGGAACACACCGGAAAACCCCGAAACTGTCCAAAGTTTGGAAAATGCTGTTCCTGCTCCCAGCACCTGTCGGCTGTGAAACTGACATGGCATTTTTTTTTTAAAGTGGTCTGGAAGAAGAAGTCAATGAGAAATTTCTCATCTCTGAAATTTCTAGTCACGGATCTCAAAATCTTTTACCATGGACACTGGTGTCCGTGTAAGGACACATTGCCGATCCCTGGGATGAGGAACACCTGGTACAGTTTACATCCATGTACTGGATGGAAACCTTTGATGGGCCAGATCCTGGCCCACAGGCCTTATGTTGGACACCCCTGGTATAGGCATTGAAGGGTTAGGGGTTCCAGCCACCTGTACTGTGCAGCTCCATTGATGCAGTAGTGATCATATGTGCAGCATGGCTTTTTGGTACCAGATACACCCTTGTGCCCCAGGAGATGCTCACTTACTCTCTTGGGTAGACACCCCTGCCTTGCCATCAGAAATGGAGTGGCTGCCTTGATGCCCTGCCAGTTCCTGGCCTCCTCCTCCATCGGGCTTAGGATATGCAGAAACAACACTCCACTGCTGGTCTTGGCATGCTCTTTCCTATTGTGGGCCATCTTCTCCTGCAGACACAAAGATGAACAAAGTTAGTCTTCCAGCAGGGACAAGCCCCAGACCTCTGATGGTGATAGTCCATTGGGTCATGATGGGGCCACACATATGCCTCGTGCATCCGGGCCCTCACAAGGGACATGCTTGAGGTTTAATAATGACTGACATGAGCCCCTCACCAAGATGCAGCCCAGCCACAGACAACATGCCCTGCTGCCCTTCCCCAGTGCACATAACTGGGTGACCACTCCATTAAAAACAAGCACTTCCTCTCGCTGAGCCACATGCAATGCCCAAAAGGTCCAAAATGTTTAGCATTCTCAACTTAGCAGCCTGGATGAGGTCATTGACCCCCTTTCAGCACTGGATCCATGTTCTGGGGGTGACTCCATGGCTGCTGACCTCCTTTGGGGTCTTCCTTCAGCCATGGTCACTGCAGACTCACGATCAGCTCCTTGCCTATTAGACAGCAGATGTAGAAGCCAAGATCCAGGTGTAGCACAGACAGCAGACAAGGTGCAGGGGAACAAAGAGCACTCACAAAGGCTTTCTTTCCATCGAGGCAGGAGTGAATACAGGGCCGACAGCCTTTTAAATATGGTGCCAGCACCTGCAGTTGAGTGAGATGATGGCGCCATCAGTGTCTCCTTCCCTACCTCAAGCCCTTGATTGCACAGGTCCCACGCCTCCCCATCCTTCATTGGCCAGCAGCCGCGTGATTGCGGTCGCCCAGCTGCATTTCACTCATACAACAAATGGCCTGTTTCTGCACTGTACACTATGTAATTCTACTTCTTTTATTTGCTTGAAACATGAAGCAAATGCCTTTACCCACTAAGCCACTGGGAGACGAGATGGTGAATGTTTGAATCCTAACAGTTTTTTTTCCTTCATCCTGATGTTCTAGAAAATTCCTCCAATAAACTGATGTTCCTTTAGGAATCACACTGGCGACAATGAACCAATTAAAGGGGGCGGCACAGTGGCGCAGTGGTTAACACCACAGCCTTACAGCTCCAGGGACCCAGGTTCAATTCTGGGTACTGCCTGTGTGGAGTTTGCAAGTTCTCCCTGTGTCTGCATGGGTTTCCTCCGGGTGCTCCGGTTTCCTCCCACATGCCAAAGACTTGCAGGTTGATAGGTAAATTGGCCATTAGCAATTGCCCCTAGTAGGGAAATATAAGGACAGGTGGGGATGTGGTAGGAATATGGAATTAGTGTAGGATTAGTATATAAATGGGTGGTTGATGGTCGGCACAGACTCGGTGGGCCGAAGGGCCTGTTTCAGTGCTGTATGTCTTTAAAAAAAAATGGTCCCTGCAGTCAAAGCCACAACAATAACAAAACCAATTTTTGCTGCTTTGAAACAATGACTGAAATTTTACCAGCACACTGTGGGTCCTGCTGCCAGCATCAAAAGCAGTCCTGAGCCCACGCAGGCTAACAGCATATTAAGAGGTCACTGCCAGGACCACCGCCTGCCTCTACGAGCTATCAGCCCAATCAGAGGACTAGCAGCTCAGCAGCCTCGGCAGCACCACCAATAGACGTGGCCGCTGTTGAAGCTCCAAGGGGAAGGAGAGGGTGCCTCCATATTGAGGCACCCTTGAAGGGCCAGCAGAAAAAGCAGTTATGTGTCAGAGCAAAGCATTTGATTGGAAGGGTGAACCCTCCAGTGGCAGCATCAGGGCCCCAGGGGCAGCCATTGCCACCAGTGGGCCCCTCTGCGGGCCTTGGGACCTCGTGAAGGAAGGTCCTCCCCAAGAAGCATCTAGGATGCCGCCTCGGTGAAGCTGGCAGGCTCACTACATAGCGCGGCCCATTCCAATGCCAGTAAAATGCCGACAAGTTGTAAAATGGTTGTCAATAGGTGAATTAGTTACCTTAATTGGCCACCTGCTTCCAGTCAGCAGGCTGCCGTTTCCGCCTTTGGTAATATCTGGTGGTGGCGGGAACACTTTAGGCTTCTCTCCTGACGTCTTCTGCCATCATTTTACAACCCCTCCCGCCTCCCAGACCGTCTCCAAAGGGCTGGTAAAATTTCAGCCAATTTCACAGCTTCAATATGCTGCATCGCTTCAAACTATAATTTTTCTCATTTTAGTTATTGATCTATCTGTTCTGAGATGCAAGATCTATTATTCCTGTTTGTACCTCACTTATAGCGGAAGCATATGTGGAAACTACTTGATAATATATTCATCCAGTGGGCAGATCTAATGTTATAAAATGTATTTTTCAATATGTTATAACCATTTTTAGCAGGTCTCTAACATGTATGTTGTATTTACTGTAACGTACAGCTACAATTAATTCCCTTTTAAATTCACTAATTGGTTTTATATTTTAACCCACCAGAAATCTTCCAACCTACCAAACAAATATTTTTTGTTGTACATCTGTTCAACTTATTAACCTATCTCTGAATCCACTTAATGGACCTCTTCTGTTGTACTGCCGGACTCTAGCTTCTCATCATGAAGCAAAATAGATATTTCTGATGTTTAAAATTTCTGGCATTTTCTGGATTTCACTCTGTTACAGGTCAGTGCATTCCTAAATAAAACAAATATTAGCATTATATTTTTATTATCTGAATTTTATTAAAAGGAGCCTTACTTATCCATTGGCCAATTATTTACTTTTTCAAATGTTTCATAATGCTATGGTTTCCATATTGCTCATTTAATTTGCAGTGACCTCAATTTCCTTTCCTTCTATTACATATAAATATACATGTAACAACAAGTTAATTATAGAAAAGAGAAATTCAGCTGTGCCTGTTTTATAGAAATGAGAACAGCTTTCCGCAACATTTGAAATAGAGGTGATTTGATCAAAGCTTTCTAAGGTACTAAGGAAAACAGACAGGGTAAATAAAGATACAATATTTCTGCAGGCTGGGGGTGTGGTCTAGGACTCGGGCGCATTGTCCAAAAAATTAGAGCCAGTCCTTCCTGCAGTTACATCAGGAAATACTTCTGCATACAAAGGGTTGTAGAATTTTGGAACTCTCTTTTCCTAAACAGTTGATGCGAGATCAATTAATTTTAAATCTGTATTGATAGATTTTTGTTAACCACAGGTTTTCAGGGACATGGGGCAAAGGCAGCTGGATGGAGTTAGGCCACAGAACAGTCTTGGTCTCATTGAAACAGGCTGGAGAGGCTAAATGGCCAACTCCTATTCCTGTGTTCTTACATTCCTATAAATCCTTGATTATACTCTAAAAATATTAAGCTATACTTTTGTTGAATTACCAAAAGGTAATTGATTCAGATTGTATTCCCTTTTTTTCTCTAGTTTATGCAGTGAATAAAAGAAGCATGTTAGGTCCAGATGATTCCAGATTCAATTGTGGCTTTATAATGAGTTAGCAGAGCTCAGCTGGATTAGTTATAGGAGGGGTCCTCAGCATTGTCGGGAGGGAAAAATTAGTATAATTCATGCTCCTTAGCTCTATCCAATGACTCTTTCTAGAAGTGTGTGAATTTGGACATCAGGGGCAGGATTTTAATTCTGGGGTCGAAACCCTGCTATCACAATGACTTCCAGAACCCAAACACACACCACTATGGCAACGTGCAGGTGTTGCAAGTTTAATTTGCAAATCACTTAATTGGCCCAGAGTCGCATTCGTCGTCCAATTAGTGGCAGCGGACGCGGGAAGGAGGTGGGACTCAGGCGGCAGGGTGCCCGGTTTAAAGGCCGGATGGCAGCCATTGCTAAGGTCGCCGGTCATCCAAAAACTGGAAGGAGGAGCTGAGCAGAGGGCATTGGGTAGGGAGGGACCCCTGTGCCAGGGTAGCCGCCCCGTTTTTCTGACGCCTCACTGGAGGTGCTGCTGGAAGCGGTGACTGAGTGCAGAGCCATTCTGTTCCCTGCCAGTGGCAACAGAAAGCCTGCAAAGCTTACCAACAGGGCATGGCTGGAAGTGGCTCATGAGGTCAGCAGCAGAGAAGTGGTGAGGAGGAACTGGCATTTCTGGAAGTGTTTCAATGACCTTCTTAGGTCTGGAAAGGTGAGTCCAAAGAAAGACCCAGATGGCATGCCTCCTGGTCAGCAGTCACCAGAATACAAAAGAGAGGGGCATCCTGAGGGCACACAGAGTTCTCCTGACCATGGGAGAGATGTGTGCTCAGCAGCCTTGATGATCCATAAGCATAGCCAGTGTATGCAAATGAAAAGCTGCGCGTGGTGACGGAGAAAGGAATTGACCAATGGCATCTTTCTTCACCTTGCAGGCCAAACCGGAGTTAAATGCTAGGGAGAACAAGAGGACACGCCTGGATGCCGGGTTGCCCCAGTTCACGGCGCTGATGCACTTTGAAGAGCTGGCCCTTGATGTAGTCAGAGTGCCAAGACACAGGGACACTGGAGATGGAGAAATGGGAATCTGCCATAGACAGGGTGAAAACATGTCAACATTTGCAGGTTCAGGGGATACATGGCAATGGTCCCTGTGGAATAAGCAAGTCAATGAATGATGCAGTCATCTCATTATTTTATGCAGCAGAGGCATCTGTTGACTGCCCTGATCTCTCCACATCTTCTCATGTCTCCCACAGGGCAAGATGTAGAGGGGCAGGAGTCCACATTGTGACAAGAAGTTCCCGAGGAGTCAGAGGAGGAAGAGACTTCGGAGCCTGCACCATCATACCTTACTAATGGACCCAATGCCAGTGTCGAACCTCGTACCTCAGTGGGTCCTTGCACGTTATTAGAAACAGTGGCACATCATGTCAGAGCTGGATGATTCAGGTGAGGCAGAGTCGGCTGTGGCCAGTCCCCCTCGGAGGATGGAGGGCAGGCGCAGCCAGTGCCTCAGGAGTCATGAATCAGGTGGTTCTACCAGGAGAATCAGCATGAGATGTGTTCCCATCTGTCAGAGTTACCTGAGGCTCTGCGGAGCCATGGCGTGAGAACGGAGAACATGTGCTCCAAAATGACTCAGTGCTGTGCGTGCGTGAGCTCCGTCATTGAGAGAGTGGCCAACCTCCTGGAGAGCCATGTGTGACATCACTCGGAGTGGATGCAGGAACAGTGCACTGACATGCACAGAATGCATGCCAGTCTCAGCAGCACTGACCAGCCAGTGGTGCAAATGGCGCAAAGGGACATGGAGTGAATGCCAGCTGCGGTCCAGCAGATGGCCTCTCCAGTGATCAAAGGCGCCATCAAATGGCTGAGGAGCCGACAGATGATGATGATGGGGCCAAATCTGACAGGGCTCCCTCATCATCATCCACCCCCAAGGCCCCTCCGATGGACAAAGAGTCATGGCCTGTGACTGAGGCTGCCCCTGCAGCACTGCCTTTGGAGGTGCCCCCCCCCCACCCCCCAGCACCTCCATGCCAAGGCCAACCACCACGGGCATCTCAGTTCCAGACAGGCACTAGCGAGCAACTTGCCTCCACCTCATCCCGAGCCACTGGGGGAGGCACTTGTCAAGGTGGCCGTTAGCAGAGGCCAACACATCTGTAATGTCACTTTGTGAGTCACTTAGGTGTTTCTGATGTAAATAATAGTGCAATGTTAATTGAAAAAGCACTGGGAAAGTTGTTGCACCAAGGCTGACTTGTGTTTTTCCATTTCATGTTGGTGAATGGGAAGTGAGGGTTGGCAGAGTGATGGAGAGTGCTGGCGAAGATTGTGGAAGCTGGAGAGTCTGGGCCTTCCTGCCCCCTTCACCCCCATTGACCAGGGACTGCCTCTGCTCTGGCAGATGCTCCTCCTCATCACTGGGCGGAGCAAGGTCAGAGAAGCTTTATTCCATTCCCTCTAATGCCCTTCTTTCATTGGCATTAGAATGTGGAGTCTTCCTGAACCACCCCTCCTCTGCCATTCCTTTAGCAGAAGAACCTATTCTTGCCCACCTCCACCCAGCAATCCTGGTACCCTCAAAATGCCCTTATCAAGAGTGCAACGATATGAAAGATAATTTTTCACAATGATCACAACTGGTTGCTTACGAATGAGGGCCTTCCCTGAGCCTTCCCTCTTCAATGCTGCCTCTTCCTTCTGTCTCATTTTCCAGCTTGCTCCCTGCTCTATCACCATCTCCTCCTTCCTTCTGCGGCTCTGACAGTGTGTCGTTCCTGCATCTTAGAAAGAAAATCCTAAACTGTGTAACGTAGTGCAGTGGTGACTTCACCTTTAAGAAACTGTACCTTTAAGTGATCAAGCCACTGATGCAACTGATAACATCATCAGACATATATAAGGAGGAGACACCATTTTGAGAGGCACGCTCAGCACATGGCTTTACAGACAGCAGATACACACCAGCAAGGAAAAGACCTGTACCCGAAACCGTGAAGTGTAAATAATAATATAATAATAAATAGTTTTTGTGTTGAATTGGAATATAAAGCTTGTGTTTATCATTTAAAGAAGACTTAAGAACATAGCACAATACTGAAAACTGGCCCTTTAACGAGCTGACAACAAGCTCATTAATAGGCTTAAGTGGCCATTTGCACAGAGCGGACATGTTACCCCTTCTGACTCTCACCACGACCTTTTAAACTTGGAGTGTGCCAGTTTTGCGTCGGGAAACCAGCATGCCAACCCGAGCAGAAGTTTTAAGTGACCACCCGCCCCCTTTGACGTCCTCACGAGTGAATAAAGATCCCACCCCAGACGAGGAAAGGGTCAAGTTTACCTATGATTGCACTCCACTCACTGTAAAGACTCTCCATTAATAACAAGCACTTGGAAGGAGGACAGAGATAGTGATGTATTTGAATTTCATATGCTTCTTCTCTATTAATTTATCGAAGTAATTGCTGAAACAGGTCTGTGTTTGGGTGAACTGAGGCGTACTAGAAACAAATGCAGGATATGGTTGTTAAATGAATGCTGAATCAATTTCAAAAGAATTCTAGGCATGTTGGACAAGTTTCAGTTTGACTGTTACTCAAAAATAACCTCCTTAAAGGGAAGACACAACAAAGACAGCTAATTATTGTTGCTGGTTAGCCATGTAAGATGAGCTAAAGGAAATGTGATTTTAAAGATGGTAAATTTGTTCTTTGTGAAGATAGCCCTACACCGTCCATGATGTGAAATGATTGGCTGTTAAACTGAACAGTTCTGAATTACAAAGTAGGCACAAATAATTATTTGGCACAACAGAAGAATGTACAAGAAGGGGGTGATGGTAGGGGGCAAAAAACTATTGTGGTCCATTAGACCAGTCTAAAGTGTTAAAAATATCTAATCCATCTCTTTTATATCTTCATTCCGTTTCCTCCTGAAGTATTCAATACGAATTGCCTTTTAAACTCTCACAGGGTATAGCTATCCAGTTAGACACAGAAAGAGAATAGTGCAAAGATGATTAATATAACTACAAGTTGTATCTGTATATAGCCTTTAATGTAATAACACTTCCCAAGGCCTCCTTACCAAATTGATCCAGTTCAAAAGTAAATTATTTAATAGGGTTTCAGCCTGTTAAACTGAGCTTCTGCAACTGTGTTTTTCCTGTGGAGTTACAACACTCAACAGTCTGGGCTTGCTATAATTTTTATATACTACCCACCACTAGTAGCTTGAGGATTTCTGAGAATTATTTTGCCCTGCAATTCTGTTAGCTAAACCATGTAATAAAGATAAAATAAGGTACATTTTTTTTACTTTAAAAAATTGTTACTGAGAAATGGTCAATGCTGGCAAAGCTGCATTTTATTTCCTATCCCTAGAAGCCTTGAGAAGGTCTTCTTCTTGAATGACAGCAGTCTTCCTTCTGATGGTGCTTCACATGGTATTTGGTAGAGATTTCTGGGGTTTTGATCCAAAAAGCAATGAAAGAGCAATGATATATAACTGTGGTGAGTTATTACAGTACATCCTGTAGATTATGCCTACTACAATCACAGTGTACCATTGATGGAGGGTGTGGATATTGTGTCCAGTGACAAGGCCACCAATCAATGAAAGTATTGGTTTTTAGGTGGTTTCTTGAATGCTGTGGCAGTTAAATCTATCTAGGCGAGTATGTCATCATATCCCTGGCATCTTCTTTAGAAATGATGAAGAGGCTTTGTGGGGACAGGAGGTGAGTTACTCATCAGTGTCCAGCTTATGCCTTGCTTTTGTAGCCAAGGCCAGAATTTTACCCTAGGCAGACGGGAGTCAGCCACGGACTAAAATGTCGGTGGCGAATTCGCTTCCACCTCGCCTGGGGATCCGACCCATATTTTGCAGATCCCCGGCTTCATTTGGTGTGAGGCAGGACTTCTACCCACTTGAGGTAGGAAGTCCCACCTAATAGAGCTGCCGGCCAATCAGCGGGCTGGCAGCTCTTGGTCCCAGAAGCATCACCGGGAGCGGTGGCCACTGCTGGGACTGCAGTCCAGCATGAAGACAAGACGCTTCGGAGCCTGGAAGGAAGGTGAGTTTTGCTTGTCTCATCAGGGGTAATTGGTCAGGTCCCAGTGAGGCAAGGGTGGTTGTTGGGGGGGAAAGGGGGCATGTTGGGTCTTTGGGTGGTTAGGGTAGCGGGGGCAGCCCTCCATCGGTTACAGGGTGCCCGATCATGAGGGCCACCCCGGGATGCTGAGAAGCTGCCTCATTTTGTTAGGCGGCTTCTCCCAGCTCCAGAGCGCCCGCTTGCCATGCATAAAATCTGCGAGGAGGTGGGCGACAGCCCTTAAATGACCGTTAAGTGGCGGCGGAGGCAGAAGAGGATCGGGAAGGTCTCCCACTCCATTTTACGCCACTCGCCCCCCACCACCATCCGGCCCATATTATCATTCTGACTGGTTCAGTTATGCTACTGGCCAGTGGTGATCCGCGATGTTGATGGCACGGGACTTAGTGATGGTGATGTCATTGGAGTTCAAGGGAAAATAGTTGGATCTTTTCTTCTCTACAATGGTTATTACTTGGCACTTATGTGGTGTGAACGGTATCTGCCACTTGCCAGCTTGAGCCTTGCTGTTGTTCAACGGTCTGCTGAATGCTGGCATGGGCTGCTTCATGCCCGTAAGGGCTACTGGCAGGAGTGCATGTGGCTTATCATGAATTGATCAATACCTAGCAACTGTGACATATCTGGAAATTAGAGAAATTGAATACATTTCCCTATGTGATCTCATGACATCCTTTAACAGATGGGTTAAGTGAAGGTGATTAATAAAGATTAGAGATAGATGGAGCCCAGATGGCCATGAGTTATCAAAGGAATTATGAATGAAGTTGTCATGTCTGGCTCTGTGGTATACTCTTACTCCTGAGTGAGATGGTTGTTGGCTCAAGCTCCATTGCAGGGCACATAATCTAGATTGACATTTACCCCATTGACCTCAGTTTTGCTAGAGCCCTTTGGTGCCATACTCTGTTGAATGTTGACTTGCTGTCACTGGTGGCTATTCTTCCCCCATTACTGGATCAAGGCTGTAATGGGGTCTAGAGCTACCACAGTCTTAAAAATGATCTAGATCCCTTTTTAAAAAGCATTCAAATTGAACAACTCTTGGTTACTTACTGCTGAAAATTGGTTCTATAGATGAATCTGCATCACAACTATGACAAGTGCATGGCACCTACAGGACATGATGTGCATACTGGCATCTCTGATGCAACACACATGCATTTCCAGACACAGTCAAATTTTTATCAAGAAGGCAATGGGAATTTTTCAGTTTTACTACTGAAAAAGATTGAGGAAATCATTTTTTACTCCTTTAACACCCAAAAAAATCCAGGAATTTATTGTTGGAATTAGTATTAAGAAATATGTTATTAATTCCTAATTATACAGGCTAACATCTCTACAATTAGCAGTCCGAGTCACTCAATGCTCTTTACTTTAGAAATGCTAGTAAGATACAACCTGAGAGCAGTCATTTTGTATCTCGGTAGTATTGGAAAATTGGAATTATCTGTAAAGGTTGTTATAGTGCCAGGGATTTGATTTTTATTACCAGTTAAATATTCTTCAGCAGTGCTGGGCATTAGGTTAAATAAGTCTACTAGCTCCTTAATAGAAACATTATTTGTGCACTGAAAGCTGGCAGAAAACCCATCAAACCTATGGGTGGAACTTATGTACATTTGGTAATGTAAGATTTAACAGATGGTACCATCATCTTGCTCTTGATTGTTGAAGTTAATTAAGGTGCACATTTTTTCCCAGTATGCAATTAAATAATGAAGAAGACTCGAAGGAGAAACGGAATAAAGAATGTAGCTGGAAGTAATTATTAATTCAAATCCTTTCCTCCAGGTGTTCTGTCTCATGCTCGTAAGGGCTACTGGCAGAAGTGCATGTGGCTTATCATGAATTGATCAATACCTAGCAACTGTGACATTTCTGGAAATTAGAGAAATTGAATACATTTCCCTATGTGTTCTCATGACATCCTTTAACGAATGGGTTAAGTGAAGGTGATTAATAGAGATTAGAGATAGATGGTGCCCAGATGGCCATGAGTGTACTGTTAACTTCTTTAATTATCTAAACAGAGCATCCATTTGGTTAAGATATAGCTGGTATGTGACCAATACACCATATCCTGAATATCCAGGGTGTCTGCTCTATTTCACCTAGTAAGGAAAATGTTTGAATGGCTACTGGGTAATGATGGCCACCTGTTATTTCCATGGCTCATCATATCTGCACAGGTGTCTATCATACCTGCTGAAGAACATTAGAATGAGGCCCATGTTGCCATCTGTGTACTGATTGAACATGAAAGAGAGTGAGAGAGATGTGGGCTAATAGTGTGCAGAGCAGCAGCAGCGTTAATATCTGATGTACTGAAAAGAATCATGGCTATGGTGGCCTTACAGGCAAACTCAAGCAGGATGTCTGCCTCCAGCAAAGAACTCCATCTCATTCAGGGCTACTTTTCTGAAGTGCAGTCTACTCATGCAGATCTTCTGGCTGAGTTCCTGATAGGAGCTCTGGGGTCAGCAGACAGCCATGGTCAGAGTCTTTTCCTTCTCTGATGGCCACTGATCATCAGCGGGCTGACCTAATGACTGCTATCAGACTCTGAAAACCCTGAAAGATGTATGTTTGTATGCCAACCTTGCAGCTTAGATGTTTCCAACCTCTCTTCGCAGCCTCCATTACATTGCTCCTTAATGGATACAGTGGCTAATCTTTGGACTGTTGTTTTAGACTCATCATCTTCAGATGTTCTTGGAGTTGTCACACATTCAAGGGAGCCTTGTAGAGATGATAAACCTTCACAAATGGTACCACAAAGGATGGCAGAGGACTCCATTGTCACTCCTGCCATTCACTTCATATGCTTGGCGACCATCCTCAGTGCTTCCACATATTCATCTTGGTTTACAAACATTCTTCTTTTCACAGGAAGACTTCCAATATGAATCCACAGACTCTTCTGCTGAGGAATAACTTCCTGAGCCAGTACCATTGGACTCTGCTTTTCCACCTCATCTTTTAGCTTCCTCACACTCTTTGTTTCACCCAGTGTAAGATCTTTCTATCCACTGATGGAGGGAAAGTGCAAATGATGTGGTGGATGAGGATGCTGGGGGATGTGGAGGGATGGGGCATATCTTCCGAGTCTACTGTTTCTTACTGATTTCTTTTATCTAAAGATGAAGAAAATGGAGCGAGTTTTGAATTGGCAAAACAGAGAAGTTGTGAGTTGCAGAAGGAAGAGTACCAATAATTTTCTTGAAGAAAGGCTATCTGTGCTCCTACAGCAGAAAGTAAAACAACACATTGATTAACCAATCCAGTAGCTGGGGCACGACTGCCTATTTCTCTATCTCCAATTTCTTTAGATTCGTGCCTCCTCCAGCAGTTCAATTGCCTCTTCCTCAACTGGCTTCTATAGGTCTAAGGTCAAGAGGCCCAAGCCCTGTGGCTTCACTTTTTTCAAACACCATAAGCCATTTTGCCCTGAAAGAACAATACAAACATTGGACAATATTTGATTCGGACCAAACTGCTCAACAACATGATGCTATCAATATGCTGAGAAACAAAAAGGGGAAGACCAATGTTGAAAGAAACCAAGAACATAAGGTTTGGCTTAGAAGGGCCCGACTGTAGGGAAGGTCCAGTTGCAGGTGGCATATGGAACACTGCGGGTACCAGGGAACAGTAATGCATGTAACCCTCACCAAGGTGCAGCTCTTGTACACTGAGAGTAAAGAATGAGGAACTTACACAAATGGCAGCTCAGGACATCTTGTAATGGCAAGGAGGAGTTCTGTTACTTCATTTGTCCTTGTCAGATCAATAAGATTCTTTGGTAAACTGGATAACATATCCAAACTGCAGATTTAGTTAATACTACACTATGGGATGCAGGAAAGAAGAGCAAAACACAAGTGTATCGGTATCTTGGTTGTTGCTACCTATGCTTTTCAAACATACAAAGTCTCAATGGTACTAATCTGTTTGCAAGACAAGGTCCAAAGAATGGGAAGCAGCAAACCTGCACTAGAGCAATTTGATAGCAAATTGTCACTTTATGTTGTCTATTGTATGTGCACCATAATTATCCTGCTGACTGCATACACCTCATTGTATTCCTTACTCAGCTGGTGTTTTTAGCTGCTACAAGGGTGCCATGAGTCAAGGCTGAAGAGGGAAGTCCGTGTCTCATAGGAGCCATCCTTCCAGCTTGCCTTCTCCTTGAAAGAGCTCAGCCACAGAGAATTGCATTGAAATGAAGGAATCCTGACTGCTACCTGGGAAGTGGACATTTACGTGCTCAATTGCTGGCCTGCTGTAGATTCATGAAGAAGAACTCCATACAATCATGAAGGCAACGGCACTGTAGGTAGGGGCAGGGTGGCTTTATGGGCATCATCAATAATGTCCTCTACTTTGGGGAAATCCTATAAATCTGTAAATGAATGTGCCTTTTCATTCTGTTGCCAATTTTCAACGGAAGTCGTGTTGAAGAGGTTTGGCCTGGCAAGCAACTGCTAATGTATTTGTGTTCTGCAAATTTGATTTGTTGATACTTCCTGTGGCAATTTGGAATGAGGCATAAAGTGTGGTGACTGACTGCCATTGGCAATGCTGTTCCTGTGTGGAGGTTGTGTACAGATCAGATTCTAGCAGACAGCACAACTCCATAACTGCCACCCAAGTAAGCAGACTCTTCAAATACAACAGTCCTCTGACATTCCCAGGCAGGTTTTCCTGGGTTTAAACACAAATCCAAATTGATAAGGCAGCTGCAGGCAGTCCACCTTTGATGTGACTTAACCTGCCTCAGATCCCTCCTCATATCCTCTCGTTTCTCATCCAAAATGAAACCTAAAGAGGAACACTTGTGTTCAGAACATTCCTGCAAACACAATTGCAGCAAAAATAAATTGAATATCAAAAATTCAGCAGTTTAAGCCTTAATAATAAACATCCTCAAAACCCAGAATGGGACTGGTCTTCATTGTCCATGTGATATCACCCAAATGAGGTCACAGCACATTTCTCCTACCCCCCACCACCCACGAGAAAAATTGGGGAACAATGTGCAATTTAATTTCAATCACATTTATATGTATTTTAATATTAAAATATTTTTTCCCACAGAACATGCAAGAGCACTGGACAGAAGGTAAAATGCTGAGTGATTTGAACAGGGATAAAAAGTTGCTTCACAAACTTGCAACTGTGGTTTACTTTTTAGTTTCATCACCACATCAAAGAAAGACCAAAACTAATTAACAGGAGATAACAGCATACTTTCTCTGTAATGGTGGTATGTGTGCTGCTTCAGTCTGTTTTCTAATTTGAAATGTTTGAAATTCGACAGCACCATTATTTCACAAGTGTTAAACTGCAAATTGCATCCAGTAGACTCTGTCATATTAAGTTCCAGTCCGCCTCTTTGATCTTGGTACAAAGCATACACAACTACTTTGGCAAATTATTCAAATTGTTATTGGCTATAATGTTTAGTTTGGCTAAAATGCTTCATAATTACATAAAATATAAGTGAAGAGTGAACAGTTAATATTGTTGTGTTACAAACTTCTAACACAATCCAACTAGTATTTGAAATGAAGTATCAAATTTTGCAATTGCAATTGATTGCAAGTTTGTATGACCAAATGTTCTTCATTATCATTAGGCTTTGCTTATTGTTGTTTACCATTACTATTGCCCCTGCTGTTTTGCCATCTGCTTCTAATGTGATAAGGGAAGGGGCATCCCAAGATAATTTCCTAACTTAGGATTGTATTATGTTCAGTTGTATTTTGGAGAAGAAAATGATTCACTCTGTTTTACTGCTATATTTTTTTCTGCCAATTTTTTCCCTTCTTAGATAACACAAAATAGGGAATGTGGTTAAAGTAAAGAGGATTATGAAGTGGCTTCCAGAGAACAGAGATAGGTTGATAGATTGAAAAGATAGATGTCATGTGAGATTTAATGGAGAGAAATATGACATTCTTTTTGGGAATAAGAAAGAAAGGAAATATACAGCAAACATTAAAAGGAGCAGAAAATCAGAGACTTGGAAGTTCAAATACTTCAAAAGTATAAAAAAAAGTTTAAAAAAGTTTCATTTTATAAACAGTGTCATAAAATACAAAAGTCAAGAGGTAATGCTAAACCTACACAAATTATTGGTTAGGCTGCAGTTGGAATGTTGGGCGCCTTACTTTAAGAAGTATGTCATGGCCATGGAGAGGATGCTATAACAACTTGCATTTATTTAGCACTTTTAAAGTAGTAAAATATCCCAAGCTGCTTCACAGAAGCATTATCAAACAAAATTTGACTCTGAGCCACATAAAGAGATATTAGGACAGTTGGTCTATGAGATAAGTTTTAAGGAGCATATTAAAGGAAGAGAGAGAGGTAGAGAGGCAGGAGGGAATTCCAGAGCTTACAGCCATGCAGCTAAAGGCACAGTTGTCAGTGGGGGAGTGATAAAACGTGGGCAATGCATTAAAGGCTAGAATGGGCGAAGCGCAGAGATATGTAGAGGATGTAATGCTGGAGGAGGTTGCAGACATAGGGACAGATCAGGCCACATAGGGATTTGAACACGAGGATGAGAATTTTTAAATCGACATTGCCAAACTGCAAGTCAGTGTAGTTCAGCGATTACAGGGGTGATGGATGCACAGGGCTTGATGTGAGTTAGGACAAGGGCAGCAGTGGAATGAGCTCAAGCTGACAGAGGGTGCAAGGTGAAGGTTTCAGTTGCATGGCCCTAATCTTTGGAATTCCCTCCTCCCTCTCAACCTTTCTCTCTCGTCCTTTAATAGTACAGGAGAGTATTGGAATAACAGGCTTTAGTTATGAGGAGAAACTGGAGCTCTTTTCATTCGAACAAAGAGATAAGAGGAAATCTGATCAAGTTCTTCAAACAGATTTTTTATAAGGTTAATCAAAGGGACAGATTAATGAATTTATTTTTTATCCAAAGGGTCATGATGACACCAGGGGGTATAGATTTGTCTCAGGTAGTGGCCAAAAAAGGCCAATTAATGGAATTAAACATCAGGTGCTGTGTAAAACGGGTGGCCGATCTAATACCCCCCATTTTACGCCAATGCCCGAGATGAATTTCTACCCCAAAATATCTGCAGAACCCATCATAATTTTGAAAAAGCTAAATATTTAAGAGAAAATTTTTGAAAACTTATTAGTTGATCTGCTGTGCATGGTGAATCCATGCCAGGTCTAGTTTTTCAGTGAAATGGGTTTAATGGGCAGGAATTAATTGGATCAGGGCATGCATCTGTAATTTAGTCCCCCTTTTTAAACTCTATGGTTGTTCTTATACATAAATGATATATTGATGTTTATATTATTACTTATAGTTAAATAGCAACACACATGGCAATTTGAGTGTCGGAGACATGGTCCTGAATTTTACATGAAGGCAGAAACTCCCGCTGCCAGGGTTGAAAGTGGATGGCGAGGCCACACAGGTGTGGGGCAGAGTTTCTTTCGTGTTATTGTCAGCACTGGCCAATTAAGACAGACAGAGGAGGCATCCAGTGAGACAGGGCAGGCATGAGAAGTTCTGGAGCATCAGTCACTGACGCCATCTTAAAAAGTCAAGCAGTAGCACAGGATAATACAGCAGACCCAGAGTGAGCAGTGAGAGAGTCCTGGCAGCAGTATAAATCAAAGAAATGACTGAAGCTCAATCAAGGGTTGCCCCAAGATTCAGCAATGCCTTCCTGAAGCTACTCCTTCAAGCTGTAAGGGAACGGAGGGAAGTCCTTTTTCCCTAGGACAGGAGAAGGAGACTGTAGGGGCAGACCAAGCAGGCCTGGACGGAGGTTCAAAAGTGGTCAGCAGCCATACGGTTGTCCGTCATACCTGGCTGCAGTGCTGAGAAAGGGTCAATGACCTGATGCGGTCTGGCAAGGTGAGAGCAGCACATAACATAAGCTGGTAGCCTTAAATGTGACTGAAGGTGAATAAGAGATAGGTGAAAGGGGTGCCCACCCCGTCAGTGGAGATGCCCAGGCATCAGCATGGGCTGTCACATGAATGTCATAGTCATAGAGAGATACGGCACCGAAAAAGGCCCTTCAGCCCATCGAGTCCGTGCCGACCATCAACCACCCATATATTCTAATCCTATATTAATCCCATTTTTCCCTCTCACATCCCCACCTTCCCTCAATTCTCCTACCACCTACCTACACTAGGGGCAATTTTTTTACAATGGCCAATTTACCTATCAACCCTCAAGTCTTTGGCATGTCAGCCACACTGTGCAGGACACTGGTCAGGCAGAGGTGACTCCTGCACAGCCAGTGCTGATTGGTCGCATGCAGGAGGCTTGCCTGTAACCCCACGTTGGACAGTCAGGCCGCCATCAACATAGGAGTCGTACCTCTCTTTGATGGGTGACTAACAATGGGAATGTATGCAGAGCTCATAATGCTCGGGAAATGTCCAGAACCAGAGGCGGCATGACCTGCATGGCCATCCTAACTCCTGTGGAGGAGGAAACACTGGAGCTGGGTGGAATGGAGGAAAGCCAGGCTATTGCAGATGATGAGACAGGTGTGGAGTCCTGAGAGAGTGAGTGGCCTAATGGATGGGCGCAAATGACCCTCTGGCGAGCACAAAGCAATGTGCCCATGTGTGCACCACTGGCCACATAGAGCCCCAGATGATGAATAGTTAGAAGGGCGTGTCATAAACCGTATTGCTGTCTCATCATCTTATCTCTCTTGTAGGTCATAGACAAGAGCAGCCAGCCTCTCAGCCTGAGAGACAGCCCCCCCCCACCCCCCTCGCATCTGAGTAGGAGGAGAAGACCTCAGAGGGTGGACTGTCACATCATTCCCCATAGCCCCCACCAGTGCAGATAGTGTCGCGTTGCTGGCAGCTGTTTGTGGTTATTAATGGGGTCACATTCTTGTGAGCACAGCACAGATGCCCAAACAACTGACAGAGGCAATGACAGCCAAGGTCACTCACACTCGGAGGACCGTGGGAGGGCCCAGCAATGTTCAGCTTCAGGATAATGACATGCCTCTGGAGTCATCCACAAGGTGGCAGATGCTAGAGCTGCAGCGTGAGGTACGGGAACATCTGGCAGAAATTCCAGAGGCCAAGCGCACCCATGCACAGAAAATGGAGGAGTCCATCCAGGCCATGAGTGCCACCATGACTCTGGCTTCCTCCATTAAGAGATTGGCGATACTTATGGAGCGCCAGATCCAGCAGACCACCCAGTGGATGCGGTAAATGCGCATGGACCTGCGCGCCATCGCCACCTTCATGAGCTCTGTGGAGCAATGGCTGGACCAGAGGTGGATGAGATGCCTGGAGCCATCGTCAAGACATTGGACTCCTCAGGTGAGCAGGGAAGATCAATTGTGCCCTTAAAGTGTGGAGAAGCAGCTATCTGCAGCATCTGGGACCTCCTCCCAGAGTGCTCCTGGTGTGGACAGTGGTTTCTCAACCCCTCTGATGGTGACACCAGTGCCTCATGAAGCCACAGTGATAGAGGTTCCTGCACCTGTGGAGGAGGCCTACAAAATGCCAGGGCCTTCCAGGCCTCAAGCATCTAAAGGGCAACTGCCACAGTCATTGATAATCATGGAGCTGAAAGGTCAGAAGCCTGCCTCTACCTCAGCAGGGGGAGCACCTTGTGGAAGCACCCACAAGTGCGTGATAAGTCTACCTAGCTGCACTTGTGTCGCATGGGATTAGATCCTGTGCACCACTGAAAGAATCCTTTACTTCTTTAAACACTAATGGGCTATTAACAGTTTGCTGGCTCCCACAAAGGGTGTGTTGGTAAAGTGCACAGTGAGGTCACAGCATTTGTGAATGAGGTCACAGCATTGTCCATGCTGTTGCCTCATGCAATGACGGCTACAGGAAAATGGGAAGGGCAATCAAGGAGATGACAACAGGTCTGCAGAAGGTGGAAGATTTATTGGATTGACTGGGTGTATAAGTAAGGCTCATGTGAAATGTGCCTGTATTAACACTACATGAGCCTCCCTTGGGGTCTTCATCTTGTTGCACCTGGTCACCATCCCCCTCAACATCCTCATCATCAGAGGAGGCATTGCACTTCAGGATATCCTCATTGTCCAAAACTTCTCCCCACTGTAGCACCAGGTTGTGTAGAGCACAGCACACCACCAGGATACGCAAGATCCTTGCTAGGATATATAGAAGGCTCCACCAGATCTATTCAGGCATCTGGACCTCTTCTTCAGAAGGCCAATGGCCTGCTCAATTTGTGCATGGCAGTAGTTGTATTTCTTAATTGCTTAGGTTCCTCACAGCTGTCAGCAGCCATCTCTTCAGTGGGTAGTCCTTATCACCCAGTATCTGTCCTTGAAGGCGTGCAGGGGGCCTTAAAAGATCAGGCACCTGGGACTGGCTTAGTATATAAGTATCATGGCAGCTTCCCAGGAATCTTGCACAGACTTAAAGGATCCATTTGCGATGATCATAGACCAGTTGTACATTGAGCAAGTGGCAGTCCTTCCTGTTGATGAAGGCCACTGCCTGGTCTGTGGAGCCTTGATGGCCACAAGCGTACAGTCGATGTCACCATGCACCTGGGGGAATCCAGCAATGACCCCAAATCCTACAGCCCTCTCAGCCAGACTGTCCGGATCAGTGTGGAAGCGTACGTATTTGGCTCACCCTCTTGAACATGGCATTGGTGATCAAATTGGTGCAGCAATGAGCCATAAACTGTGAGTCCCACACATATCCCCAAGAAATCCCTGGAATTATCCTGAGGCATAGAAATTCAGCACCACGGTGACCTTCAACCTTATAGGCATTGGATGCCCGCCCCTTCCCATAGGGTTCAGCTCATCTGCCATTATAGCACACAGCTCAGTAACGGTATCCTTGGAGAGGCATAGTCTTTGGCAACATTGCTGATCTCACATGTGCAAGAGATTGAGCCTCCAATGGTAGACCCTATTTTGGGTGGGGGTGGTATTGTCATCTGTGTGCAAGTGGCTGGTGGCATGCCCCTCTGTGTACCCCTCCTCTCTGCCCCTTTCCAGTCTCCTGATCCCAGTGCCCCTTGATTTGCTGCCTGTGGCTGCAGCTCTCTCCCTCTCTGATGCTCCTCCTCACTGGAGGTCATGCAGCCTGAATGAATGAATGAGTCCCATAGCAAGTAGCTGTGCTCAGTTCTCTGGGCCTCCCACCCCACTTGCTCCATAGATAAAGGTGTCAAGTCCAGAGGGCACTCAAGTGGAATGCCCCCACTGTGCTACGTCAAGTTAGCCCCTGTTCCCAATTGCTACTTATGCTGTCCAGCCAGCTCCACCCTCCCTGCGAAACCAGGCTACCACTCACAATGGCTGCTGACTGCAGTCAACACTGACATCCCACCAAGTCTCCACCTGGTTATAGTGCTATTGTTCCCATGCACCCATGGAAAAATTTGAAAAAACAGGTAAAATTATTGTTTAACAAGCTTAATTACCTTCCCACCTCACTCCAAGGTGACCTCCTCCTGCTAGCTTGGCCAATTTTGTAATATCCAGTTGCAAAGTGAAGATGTTGCGCTTCTCTCCTGACACCTTCTGCCTTAATTTTACCACTCTGTCCACCTCCCAGCCCTTCTCCAATGGCCTAGTAAAATCTAGCCCATGATATCCAGTTCAAATCACAAAGGGGTCCTATTGTTACATCCCTTGGATTACACTACCATTAGGTTAGATGTTGGGCAATATAAGCACATACCTAAATATAAGCTGCTCAGCCTGCTCTGGAGCGTGTACCTGAAAAATTTAAGGCAGCCCATAAACTTGTATAAGAAACCATTACTTATTGATATCTTCATCCTTATTCAGTTTCTTTTCTCATTGCTGTTGAATTATATATTACCTTTCATCCCATTTACTATTCTACAATACATGGTGTGAATAAACAAAGATGTTTTGAGTTCAGAAGTGTAGGAATTAATATCTGACAAATTATCCACCACGGTTGCACCATGGCTGCAGTGTGTAATATATACAGGATGCACAGCAGCAACTCATCACTGTTTATTCAACAGCACACCTCAAAAACCTGAGACCTCTATCATCTAGAAGGACAGGGCAGCAAGTGCATGAGAACACCATGCCGCTTCCTAACTTTGCAGCAGCACATAGCCTCATCAGAACCATTGCTATACAACAGCAGCTGGGCCCTGATTAGCACAGTAATCTGCTAGTAAGATAATATATAGTAACAGAAAGTGTAGATAAAGGTAATGTAGTAAATGTAATATAATTGAATTTTCAGAAATTTTTGATAAGATAGCCTCAAAACTAAGGCCGTAGCTTGTGGAATCAGGGGACTACAAAGAAAATGGATAGCAAGCTTGGTGCAAAACAGAAAACTAAGAGTAAGAGGATACAGGTAGTTTCTCAGATTGGCAAATAGTGGGAAATAGTGTTCCACAAGAACCACATTCATTCACCATTTTGTTAAGATCCCATTAGAGACCATTAACTTTTAAAAAGAGAAACCGAATTTCGATTTATTACTGAAAGAATTACGCCACAAAATTTCACATTTTAAACAAAAGACTTTACTGTACAAAAGTTAAATAAAGCAAAAGACTATTAATTTAATGCTACAATTTGGAAACACTGATTTATGAAAATTAAAATCTTAGCAGTGCATGAAGACGAATACTTTAAACTCTAAATCTCAACAGAACACTTCTGTTTGACTGTTGCTTCCACCCCAACAGTTCCCCTGTGTGTTCCAGAATCTTGATGGTTTGTTCACTTCTCCTGGGACCAATCCAAAGTGTACCACAGCTCTAACATACGAACATATGAATTAGGAGCAGGAGTAAGCCCCTCGGCCCTTCAAGCCTGCTCCACCATTCAATAAGTTCATGGCTAAACTGATTACTCCACATTTCCACCTACCCCCAATAACATTCCACCCCCTTGCTTATCAAGAATCTATCTACCTCTGCCTTAAAAATATTCAAAGACTCTGCTTCCACCACCTTTTGAGGAAGAGAATTCCAAAGACTCATGACCCTCTGAGAGAAAAGATTTCTCCCCATCTCTGTATTAAATGGGCGACCCCTTATTTTTAAACAGTGACCCCTAGTTCTAGATTCTCCCACAAGGGGAAACATCCTTTCCACATCCACCCTGTAACGACCCCTCAGGATCTTATGTTTCAATCAAGTCACCTCTTACTCTTCTAAATTCCAGCGGATACAAGCCTAGCCTGTCCAATCTTTCCTCGTAAGACAGCCCACCCATTCCATGTATTAGTCTAGTAAACCTTCTCTGTACTGCCTCCAATGCATTTATATCCTTCCTTAAATAAGGATACCAAGACTATACACAGTACTCCAGATGTGGTCTCACCAATACCCTATATAGCTGAAGCATAACCTCCTTACTTTTGTATTCAATTCCCCTCACGATAAATAATAATGTTCTGTTAGCTTTCCTAGTTATGTGCTGTACCTGCATACTAACCTTTTGCAATTCATGCACTAGGACACCCAGATCCCTCTGCATCTCAAAGATCCGCAATCTCTCACCATTTAGATAATATGCTTCTTTATTATTCTTCCTGCCAAAGAGGACAATTTCACACGTTCCCACATTATACTCCATTTGCCAGATCTTTGCCCACTCACTTAACCTATCTATATTCCTTTGTAGCCCCCTTATGTCCTCTTCACAAGTTACTTTTCTACCCATCTTTGTGTCATCAACAAATTTAGCAACCATACCTTCTGTCCCTTTATCTAAGTCATTTATATAAATTGCAAGAAGTTGAGGCCCCGGCACAGATCCCTGTCGCACACCACTCGTTACATCTTGCCAACCAGCAAATGACCCATTTATGCTGTGAAGGAATTTAGGTATAATCGGCTTGATTGAGTAGAATTTGGAAATAGTTAGTGTAGATTGATTTAAAGATTGATTAAATGGTTAGTTTTCAGAGCTCACTGAAGTTCCCCTTTAAGATGGTAGAGTTAAACATTTCAAGGTCTCTGTTAGAATACAATCTCTGTTACCAGTGGTCTCTGTTAAATAGAATTGCTGTTACCAGGGATTTGGAAGATAAACACACACATTGAAATATCCTGTGTGATCTCAGTAAGAGGTAGCAATAAAACTTAATTGGTTTATGGGGTTGTTGTTCAGACAGGTCGGCTCTGGAGGTTGCTGTGGTACCATGCAAAGGGTAATTAACAATAAATGGAATGTACTCACAGGAACAAGAGAGGTCAAATAAGTACAATTATGAACATTTTGACCAGATAAAAGCTCACAAACTTTGAATTCCAGTAAAACTTTAAATTAAAGATATAGATTTTAAAAGAGAACACAGGAAGGTCACATCTAACGCAAAAGTCATATGACACCTTAGAAATAATATAAAAATACAAGGTTATGAAGCAAACACTTAGGAGTGTTGAAGCCTCAAACAACACTTCTCATCCCATGCCTTATTCGGGGATTTAAGGTACAAGTTTACTTTAAATTTTGATGGTTATTCTGGATATTCCAAGATAATTTTGATGTAACAATTAGCAAGGTTAAACTTTTGGATTCTATGTTAGAAATAAGAATATGTGTTAATAAATATATAAAAGTTAATAAATCGTTTTATGAGGCATTCTGTATACAACAACAAGAACCACCTCTCTGTGTCTCTTTAAGTGGAGAGATACGTATTGAAGAGAGTTTCCCAGACCCTTATAATATCTGGGATAATTATGACTTAGCCATAAAAATATTAGAAGTTGGCTATCCGAAAGATGGTAAAATTCTCTGTTGGTTTTCTTTCTTTGAGGGAAAGCTAGTGCAATCCTTTGGACCCAAATAAGTGTCTGAGAATTTGTCTGCTTTGAACTTGATTAAAGGAGATTCATGGGGATGTGCTCCTGATTTGGCTGCAGATCCAGTGCTCAAAAGGGGCTTGCAGTGTCTCACAGCAATCCAGTATTCTGTGTTCCGGCAGATTACTAGGATTGCTGAGGCACCTCCCTGGGGAGTGACAGTGACTCCATGGAGAATGTGCATGCTGTCCCGATGAAGCTGTGGTGGTCAGTAACAGAGGGAAGGTAAATTGTGGGACTTGGTAAATGGAGAATTGGGGCTTCGTTCACTGGTACTGCAGTCGGATGAATGGATCACAGTCAGCCTGGTCACAAAGGGGCTATGTTGGTTACCTCCTCCTTTCCTCCTCCTCTTCTTTCTTTGACTCCACTTATTTCTCTTCCTCCTCCTCCTCCTCAGCCAGTCAGTGAAACGCTGGTGGGAAGGGCTATGCCTTATGATGGTGAGGTTGTGCAGCACGTAGCACACCATGTCGAATCACGACACGTACTTGGTCAAGTACTGCAAGGCTCCTCCAGAATGGTCCAGACAGAAGAAGTGTTGTTTAATCACCCCAATGGTTTGCTAGATCACATTTTGTGTGGCAGCATGAATTATGCACTGCAGTCATGAACCATATAGTCAGTGGGTAGCCCTTGTCACCCAATAGTGATCCTCTGGGTTGTTGCAGTGACTCAAATGCAAATGACTTGCTGCAGAATGAAGGCATCATGACTGTTGCCAGGATACCAGGAATTAATTTGCAGGATTTGCTTATGGTTGCACACCAGCTGGACATTGAGGGGGTGAATCCCTTCTGGTTGTGATATATGTCAGAATTGACATACAGCACCTGCAATGTGATGTGCACGGAGTCAATGGCACTATGGGGAAGCCTGCAAGCCTCATGAAACCATGCAGTCACTTCACCTGCTGCTTTCTGGCAAGAGGGCATAAAATGGGCTGGATCCATGGAAAACCCCTCGAACTGTATCGGGAAAATTGTCGTTTGCTGTAAAATGTCAAAATGTATATGGCATGACAAATGAAATGGAAGGGTTGTGAGGCAACTCATGATTGTATTGAAGGAATCTGACCTTCTTTGCACTGTTTGTATTTTTTGACTTGGTGCTGTTTGAAACTGTTTGGTAATGTATTTTTTACAGATTTTTATGAATAAAGTATATTTTGGAAATAAAAAAAATAAAATGTATTCATCCTTCTTAGAAAGCAGAGCCTGTTACGGAGCAATGGATGGAGAAGTGGGAAATGCTGCAAAAATCGCATGCTCCAGCCTGGAAGGAGCCAGATGCATAAAGGTCCATGGCCACAGTCATTTTCACAGCCACTGGCAATATGATCCTTTCCCTACACTGAGGCTGCAGTTGTGGCTGCAACATTTGGCAGATCTTACTTAGGAAGTGAGGATGTCGTTAGTGAAGTGGAGACGTGTGACACACTGTTCCTTGCTGAGGTTCAGGTAGAAGAACTGTTCCCTGAACACTCTGGGTGGATATGGCCTCCTACAGAAAGCCCTTCTTCTCCTCTGCTTCTCCTGCTCTGTATCGCCTCTGCTCATTCTCACTGTCATGCTATACATCAAGGGGAATGGAAACTATTGCACCCATGTCTGGGAGCAAGTGGTCTATGCTGAATTCTTGAAGTCAGGACAACGTCCTTCAGTGTGTGTCACACCACTCCCTGTAGACCTCAGCAAATTTAAACAACTCTAGAAACAACCAAACACTTCTATAATTGCAGCAACAGCCATTAGAAATCAATCAGCAACTAACCTGAAAGTAGTTTATGATCCCTTTAAATAGCCCCTTCCTGTGGAGGTTGGTGGGAGGGGGGCCTTCCTGTTGCTGTACGCATGCTCAGCTGTCTGAGATTAAGACAAGACATTAGTTGGAGTGTGAGCTTCAAAATGGCAGCGCTCCATGGGCATCAAATCAGTGTTACACATTGATTGATGTCACTGCCTACCTACTCTGCATACTTCTGTGATTAAATTAGCAAAAAATACCATTTTAATCAATGCAAATTCCTTTCATTATAATATAGTTAATTGGATTTCAATTTTTCTTGGCCTGGCGCCTGCAGTAATTGGTCATTGGGCTAATCAATGGGCTGAATTGTGTTTCCAAGGCGGGGCTCCCGATGCTGGGCCAAAAAGGCAGGGGGAATTCTGCCTCAGCAAGCTGGATTACCCCCTCCCCCAGAGCACTTCTACAGCGCTAAACCAATTATCAGCCTGGCAGTCAGATCCCCAATCAGAAGGCTGGCAGGTCAGCAGTATCACTGGGATTGGTGGCCATTTCCGGTACTGCAAGAGTTCTTGGACCCAGGCCTAGTGCTGGAGTCCAGATCCAAGGTGAGTGAGGCGGGATCGCCAGGGCCAGAGCGGCAGGCCCCAGTGAGGGGTGGGGAGAGGGTGGGCGTTTAGTGTAGTGGGAGGATGGTTCAGGGAGGTGCAGGTTTTCCCAGCAGGGGCCCTCCCATAGGCCAATGATTGCCATGGAGGAGGGCCTACCCCAAAGTCTGCAGGGAGGTCCCGCGTGGCAAAGGCCTCCCCGCTGCTGGTTAAATCCCAATGGTGGCAGGAAGAGGCCCTTAAGTGGCCATTAAGGGCCGACAAAATTGCGTTGCGACGGGGAAGCGACAGGCCCTCCATCCCCTGCCTCCTGTCACAATTCTATGGGCCCCCGCCTCCAAACTTGTCTCAGGGGAGTCCATAAAATTCAGCCCAATGTAGGAAATTCCCGTCTCCAACCCACCCCCCCTTTTCCTGTCAGTAACCTTAGAAGTGGTTAATAAAGGCTCTGATCTTTACAAGTGGGATCCCCAACATAAGACCGTGAACTAGGGCTGAATTTTATCAGCCCTCTCAGGCTGGGCTGGGAGGCAAGGGGCCTGAAAAATGGCAAGGGAAGGCAGGGGTGGAGTGCCCGTCATCTTCCTGATGCCATTGAATTTTGTTAGGGGTGGGGAAAGCCGAGGACAACCTCTCACTCAGAAGCAAATTGAGGCCCTTAAATGGCCTCTTCTCGCCGCTGCTGACATTTAACCAGCCACTGGGGGGCCCTCTGCCATATGGGAAGACTGACCAGTAGAACTAGGCGACCTCCCAGTGGGCTGCAGAGGGCAGGGGTTGGGCAATCTGTGGCCCACAGAGGGCCCCCAACAGCAAAGGCCACCTCCATGCCAAACCCCACCCCCCACACCCTCATCAACCAATCCCTCCACCCCACACCCACTTACCTTCACTCTAAGTCTCCAGCGCTGCTCCTGGTCATGGGCCTACCGCAGTCCCAGCAGTGGCCACCGTTCCTGATGGCACTGTTGGGACTGTTGAGCTGCTGGCCCTCTGATTGGCTAGCAGCTCTTGAAGGCAGGTTCCCCATCCTTAAAGGGATAGGGACCCTGGCACTGGGCAGTTAACTGTCTGAGCACCGTAAAATGCAGCTGGGGATCCCCCAAATGGCCGAGATGGGGCTCCCCCACTTTCTGGCCCAGCATCAGGAGCCCCGCCTGCATAAAATTCAGACCTTAATATATCCAGGCTCCAGCCTTTTTCTGGCCCACCCACTGCAATTCCTCTGTTGCTACAATGTGCCAGAAGAACTGACGAATTTTGGTCCAATAAAGTCCAAGAGGCCTTTGCAAGAGGGAAGGTGGATACAAAGCAGGAAAAGCAAGATCAGTGTAATCAAAGCTAAAGTTGAACAGTGGGGTTTGAGAAGTCTTTATAATAGCAGGGAAAGAGGTAGCAGAGCAAAGTAGTTTCTGAAGAGTGCAGAGGCATATCAGCCACGAATGATAGAGCAGGGTGAGTGAGAAACAACTACTAATCTAGAATTTGAGTTGCAGATAATGTGGGCAAGGATTGTGGTTGGAGAAGATTAATTCAATAGAATGGAGCAAGGTCATTAAAAATGAAAAGGGGTATCTTGAAATTGAACCAGTGGGCACTGTTGAGTTCAATACAAATAGGGAGGATAGGTGTGCCGAACTTTGTGCTATATATAGAGTTTTGAAATAGCTCATGTTTGTGAAAATGAAGGTGGGGATACAAACAGTAAATTGTAAAATGGGGAATCATTTATTATAATATTTCAAAGCTTGTTAGATTTAGAAATAAAAGCATAGCGCTAGAAGGGAACAAATGTTATTGTCTCCAAAAACACAGGAAAGGACAAATAAAGTCCATAAAGGCTGTTGTGTTTAATGTCAGGAGTGGGAAAATAACTCAAATACATCAAAAGTGACAAATTAACCAAGCTATGCTTTTATTTCTAAATCTAACAAGCTTTGAAATATTATAATAAATGATTCCCCATTTTACAATTTACTGTTTGTATCCCCACCTTCATTTTCACAAACATGAGCTATTTCAAAACTCTATATATAGCACAAAGTTCGGCACATCTATCCTCCCTATTTGGTAATATATCAGCTTTTAGGCAAAGTCAGCATATTTATTTTGAAAGGTTAATCATGAGTAGCTGACGTAAGAGAGTTCTTTGACAGCATCCGTTCAGTTGGTGCACAGAGGAAGATCAATGGATGTTGTAAGCATGGATTTTCAATGGCCATTTGTTAAGTTTCTGCATGAGATTGCTAGCTAAGATTCTGGCAGATGGAACTGAAGATAGCCTCTTGGAATGGATTAAAAATGTTTTGGAAGATTGGAGGCAGAGAGTTGAGATAAAAGGGACAATTTTAGATTGTAAGTTATCTTTAGTGACCCTGAGGATCAGTGTTAGGGAACTTCACTGTGCTTTAAATACATAATATCCATCATTTGGGAATTACTGCTGATTGTTGATGGACTTGAAGATCAAATGATTTTGAGCCAGTTATGAGTGATAGATACTGTCAACTTGATTCCACTGTTTTTTGATTTATTCCAGTCTTTTTGTCACCAGTACTGAAAATGACAGACCTTGAGAAATCCAGCAGGTGCAAGGAGGTGCGAAAGGCTGAATCTATGTGGTAAATGCCTTTACAGCACTGCTTGTAGGTCAGGGGGAGCAGGAGTGTTTCCTCCAGGCCCAACAATCTACAAAGTAAACCACCCCCCCTCCACATGATCTGTCTGGTCCCCACACACACCCACCACAAACAGACCCCACTCCCTGAGCTCTATCTGTAACCCTCATCTACAATCTGCCACCCCACCTCCTGACTACCATCTGCTTCCAAAGCAATTGGGTCACCTACTTCCCTGCAATTGGGAACTCCCAATCAACCTGCTCTCCTTGGCTGTGGCCTTGTGTTGCAGGCTTCATTACCTGACAGGCCTTTAGTCTGTCAATCAGGCTACCTGTGGGTGGGAAACTGACAGGAAAAAAATTTAAAGGAGTCCTGCAGTTGAAAACTGCAGCAGATTCAAGAAACCTATCCTCAGGCAGGGAATGTGCCCCTGGGCTAACATCTAGGCCATAGTTTCAAGTGTGATTATTTAGTGTTTGTCCCCAAAGTAGTTCTATGAATAACAATTAAGCTAATAAAACTCACTGGGGTGTTCCGAGCTTTTCTTTTATATGAGGGATTATTTTTGGAGACTGGTTTCAGCGGCATTTTTGAGATAAGGAGGTTGTTCCCTAGTCTAACTCTATTAACTGACTTTATTTGAGCATTACTTTCATTTACTTGCAGAGGGCTTTGGAAATAAGATAAGACAGTGGGTTGGAATAGTGATGAGTTTCACTTAATTGGAAATATTAAACTGAAATTCCCATATTTAGGATTTGAGTTCAGTACACAAATGTGCTTTGTGCTTCAGGCACCCATTGGTTGTTTTGTGAGGGGCTCAGTGCCTAGTTGTATTCTGTACTGCGGAAAACTGTTTTCAGTTGTTTACATGCACATGGTGCACTATGTAGCAACTAGGGGGAGAGTCTGCACCATCTGGGTTACAGCAATGAACATCCATTGGAAAATGTGAAGACTGACAATAATTAAAAGGCTGGAGACGGCGAGGCCCATCTGAAGCACAAGGTTTAGCTTACCCTGTCTGTTCCTGCATTCCACATTAAGTATTTGTCTGCTTTTATTAACAGCGTACTAACTTCATAATTAATGCTAAATACCCTTACTGGCTCTGAGGACCTAATTTTACATTTGTGGAATTTATATTTCTCCATTATGACAAATTCCACACATTTTTAAAAATATATACTTTTTAAAGTTTGTTTATAATATTTTAGCTTCTATCTTAATCAATAATCATAGTTACTTATTTTGTGATCTGAAAATTTAAATTAAAAGTGAAGGCATTTGGCATTCCTTAAACTTTCTAGTTTGCTGCCTGTGAGAATATTTCAATCTGATTGACATCATTGCTGAAGGATCCCTGAAGATCCCTTTGACGTGGCCAAATTTAAGCTACCACCAGGAAAGGAGAAGTTCACACCACAGATCATTAGATCTTTTTGGACAGCTTTCTTTGAGATCAGTGGCGAGTGTCATTCTTCCCCACTGACCACAAAATCGAGCTCATTATTTGTAAACCTTCATCAGACTTGGTTCTGAAGTTTTGTTTTACTGATATTAACTCATTCTACAGCCATAGAGCCATAGAGTTATACAGCACAGAAACAGGCCCTTCAGCCCATTGTGTCCATGCCGGCCATCAAACACCTAACTATCCTAATCCCATTTTCCAGCACTTGGCCCATATCCTTGCATGCTATGGCTTTTGAAGTGCTCATCTAATTACTTCTTAAATGCTGTATATCTGTTTGAGAGGGGGATGGCCACAGGGGTCTCCTGCACTACCTGCCTGCGCCTACTGCTCGCCTGGTGGTCACCCATCCCTTTTCTGCCTATGCAGCCATTACCTGCGGTGTGACCACCTCGCTAAACGTGCTATCAACGACATCCTCAGCATCACAGATGCTCCATAGTGAATCCACCCACAGCTCCAGCTGCGCAATGCGGTCAGCCAGTAGCTGCAGCTTGGGACACTTCCTGCACACATGGTCGTCAGGGACACTGGAAGAGTCCCTGATTTCCCACATAGCGCAGGAGGAGCATATCACGGGGCTGAGCTCTCCTGCTATGACTTACTCTTAGATTAAGCTCCTTAGTTACTCCCTTCAATATAGAGTACTAATTACGATAGGGACCTTATTCCACTCGAAACACTACGTACTACAATCTAAAATCCTTACCTTTACTTTTACTTCAGCTATTGAAAGTAGTAAAAAAGGGTAACAATACTCACCTGTTGCTACTTACCAATCAGCTGCCTCCCCTTGCAACACGTCACTTTCTGAACTGTGACGTCAGTCGTGGAGCTCTCTTGCGGAGTCTGTGAGAGTCTGAGAGTAGAACTCCCGCTCACCGGTGCCTGTCTCCTCGCAGGTCTGCTCAGTCTCGCTCTTTCCCTGGTCTCTTGCAGCCTCTTTTAAACTGCTGGAACTCCCGTTCACTGATGCCTGTCTCCTCCCAGGTCCGCTCGGTCTCACTTATCGATAGAACCATAAAACCATAGAACAATTACGGCACAGAATGAGGCCATTCAGCCCATTGTGTTCATGCCGGCTGAAAAAACTAGCCACCCAATCTAATCCGACCTTCCAGCACCTGGTCCATAACCTTGCAGGTTACAGCATGTCAGGTACATGTCCAGGTACTTTTAAAAAGAATTGAGGGTTTCTGCCTCCACCACTGTTCCTGGCAGTGAATTCCAGACTCCCACTACCCTCTGGATGAAAAAGCTTTTCCTCATGTCCCCTCTAATCCTTCTACCAATCACCTTACATCTGTGTCCCATGGTAACTGACCTCCCAGCCAGGTGAAACAGGTCCTTCCTGTCCACTCTATCTAGGCCCCTCATAATTTTGTACACCTCAATTAAGTCTACCCTCAGCCTCCTCAGTTCCAGGGAAAACAGCCCTAGCCTATCCAATCTTTCCTCATAGCTGCAACTTTCAAGCCCTGGCAACATTCTTGTAAATTCCCTCTGTACTCTCTCCAGAGCAATTCTGTCCTTTCTGTAATGTGGTGACCAGAACTGTACGCAATACTCCAGCTGTGGCCTAACCAGCATTTTATACAATTCCAGCATCATATCCCTGCTTTTGTAGTCTATACCTTGGCCCAAATAAAGGAAAGCAATCCATATGCCTTCTTCACCGCTCTAACTTCACCGTTCTGCCTCCTTCAGGGACCTATGGACATGCACTCCAAGGTCTCTCACCTCTTCTACCCCTCTCAATATCCTCCCGTTTATAGTGTATTCCCTCACTTTATTTGGAAAAATGCGAATCAACTATCTGTAATAAACCACCAATGTCTATGATGATCACCAGTTAGTTGCTTGATTGCGCACTATTCCATTAAAGAGAGTTAACTGAAATCTTGTATTACCACATGCCCTGCTAAATACACTTCAATTTCTATAAAGATAGAAAGCAGTTTTTCTGAAATGCTGGCTTCCCTATGCTATTTGGCATCATTGATGCATGTAAAAAAGGCATTTGTGCAGCTACTTGTGGCTTAACTGAATAGAAAGAGCCATTAATCCATCAATTTGCAAATAGTATGTGACCACCAGATGCTGTACCTCAGTGCCATAGTTGGAGGCAATGTAGTGATCTAACTTTAAGTTTTACTTCTGCATTTGCCCCTTATTATCATGGAGTTTCTTCACTTTCCTGGTACTGACTTTTGAGAACAACATTATGTATTAGCTTACATACAAATGTGCTTATTTGAAGTATCAATGAGTGGCCCAGCAACAAGACGAGGAGGATTTCTGACGCATGATGCTCCTTGAATCAGTATCATGTAACACAGAGGTTGTACTTGGAAAAGACAACACAGGGTCTGTATGTCATGTACATTTAAGCTAACAATCATTGCAGACTAATTAGATATACTGTCAATATCTTTGACTTTCATTTCTAACAAAATATGAACATTGTAGTGAAATGGAGACTCCCACATAATCATAAGTTTTCTGAGTTAAATCTGTCATGTCATTAGCCATGTTGCTTGACAGAAGACAATGGCTTTCAATGACTTGTAAGTGCAATAACATTGTGGCAACGTTACAACTCACATCAGATCACATAATTATAGGCAATTTATTGCCTTTCCTGAATCCCAGCATCTAGCTGAATAACCATCTCTTCATATGCCTACACCCACAACAGTATCCCAACAGTAAATTAAGGTCCAATTATTTGTTGTTGTAAATTAAACAGCCTACGCCATTGTCAAAAAGCAGCATGTGTCATATTTTAAATTGTTCCATTTGTAGAAGGGTGATAAACCTTCCTATTTGAATCAACTATCTTAACTCCTTCCTAAAGTGCTAATTGAAAATAGAGGGTTTTTAAATTTATTCTTGAGTATGGACCTTCCTGGCAACACTGGCATTTATTACCAATCCCAAATTACCCTTGAGAAGGTGGTGGTGAGCTGCCTTCTTTAAATGCTGTGTTTTGTGTGAAGGTGCTGCCACAATGTTGTTAGATAGGGAACACCAAGATTTGGACCCAGCCATGATGAATGGACAGCGATACGTGTCTAAGGCAGGATGGTGAGTGATTTGGAGGCGAACTTGAAAGTGATGGTGTCCCCATGCACCTGCTGCTCTTGCCCTTCCGAGGGTGATGGGTTTAGAAGCAAGTCTCAACAGTGCAGAATCAGGTTTATGTAGCATGATTGTTTCAAAGGTCAAAGGTAATCAAACATTTTAGTGGCAAATATCATTTGAAAAAGAAACTCTGAAGATCATTAACTTAATAGCTGACAAGTGGCAGTAGTGGGAGCAGGAATGCTGTCATGCTGAGAGAGGACAGCAAGGTCATGCACCACAGAGCCACTGCCATTCCATTGGGGTGGCGCCTCGGCGATCCTAGTAATCTGCTGGAGCACTGATTGCTGAACTGCTGTGACAGCTTGCATGTCCCTTTGAGCACTGGTATCCACAGTGATGATGGGAGCAATCTGAGCCTGCGTGGCAACAATCTGGACTTGCATGGCAACAAGCATGAATCTCAGGACCTCAGTCTGACCATCCACTGCAGCAGTGAGACATTAGGTGGCTTCTATCTGAGCTGCAATGGATGCTGAGACATCGGCCACCAGACACTGCATCACGACTGGGTCCAGAAATGCTGTCATGTAGTTGACCATCACATCCATGATGGAAAGGATGGTCTCTAAGCTCTGCGTGAAGCCCTGTGTTAAGTTGGAGCCAATTCTTGCATGCTCCTTGACGGTGACAATAGACTCTATGGAAGGCCTGGGAATGCACTAAACATTTCTATGTCCATGCCCATCAGCATTCTCCTGTACACCGCGCCTGGAAGTCCTCAACTAAGTCCGCAGCAGTAGAACTCATCTGTGGGGTGGAAAGCAATAGGTCCACGGTCACACCATTTGCAGTTTTCATTTCATGCCAAATAGCAGGATGAGGGTGAAGTGGCACTTGAGAAGGTGCATAAGGAAGGAACATATGCTCATCCTGAATGTTCTTGGTGACACTGGATGCAACAGCCTCAGTCACTGCCTGCTCCATGACGTGGAGCACCCTCTCCTCCAGATGGCTTAGGAGATGCAGGCGTGTATGTGCACTGCCAGTTCTCTGCTCTTTCCTGCGGTTACCTTATCTTGCAGGAGAGAGGAAAGAATGTCAGTGAATGTGTTGCAATGTGTTTGGGTGATGTGCCCTGCCATAGCTAAATAGCTGGAGGTATGTGGAAGCTGCAAGAGGTGGTGTGAGGCTGACAGCATTGTTAAGTGTGAAAGAGTGAGGTGGAGCATTTGACTGTTAGGCATGTGTCTTGATTGCTGCTGGACGAGTGATAGGCGTTTGGTGCATTGAGCAGTGTGAGAGTTTGGTGGTGCAGTGAGTAGGAGATGCATTCACTGACCTTGACCACTCGTGTGAGGTCATCAAACCTTTACCGACACTGTAGTCAGGTCCTTGGGGTCAGACTCCGGGAATTCACCTCCCTGGCCATCTGATCCCATTCCCTTCAGAGGGTGTGCCTTGAGAGCCTCCTGGTCCTCTGCAGAAAGATTGCCTGTCTCCTCTTCTTTGATCTCCTTGGCTAATGCCTTCAATGCAGCATCAGAAAACCTGTGAGCCCTGTCTCTAGCTTGTTGCTCCATTATCAGTCTTCTTCCTTCCAGCAAAGCCTTTCTGAGACTGTTCCACCAGATGCTGTAGCCTGAGTACACCTCCCGAAAGGCAGGCTACCTTTACGAAGTACATCGTGCTAGCCATGCACATACCTGAGCCCCTTGCTGAGTATGCAACCAGTCAGCAACACACTTTGCACCAGGCTGCACGATATAATCATATTGATAAACAGGCAGCTTGAGGTTTGTGTGTGCCTGCCTCAACTGGACCGAGCGTGATTAATCGCTCATCACGATTCTTGCGCCCTCTAACAGGCCTAATCGAATGTCCTAACAACCTGCAGCATTTATTAAAAAATCTTCTTAATCAGCCCCCAACTCCCACAGACGCTGCCCAACTGTACCCATGTGGAGGGCTTTCAAATACCAGGCAGGCCCCAGTCACACTCAAGATTTCTGTTGGAACTACACATACTCACAAGCCCCAGATCTGCCCTCAGGCATTGTTAGACCACAGATCCCCAAGAGCAGAATTTCTCTCCATTAAGAGGTCAAATCTTAGCTCTTCCATTTTCTTCCAGGAACAAGCCCTCTGAATGGTCAGACTGCCCATTCCTCTCCCAGCCTCCCTGCTACCTGCAGTTGCTCCATCCTGTAAGCTTACCCCAGTACCTAGCTCCCCAAGTACAAACTTGGTAGATGTTGGCTGCCATGTTGATACCAAGGTAAAACATAGATAATGACCAAAGGAATTGTAGGTGAGCCAAAAAGAGGTATTCAGAGGCATACAGAAATGAGAGAAGACAGAAAGAAGGAGCAATGTATGGAGAGCAAAAGAATGAGGAAAAGAGTCTGTGCATACAGACAGCATAGTGCATGAGAACCAGAGAGAGAGAGAAAATGAATGGATCACAAAAGAGGTATGTAGAAAGAGTTGGAGAGCAGGAAAGGAAAGCTACATACAGAAATAGAGATTTATTTTGAGCGTGTACAACACCATGGGAGAGCCAGTAGTGTTTTTTTTAAAGAAAGCTTGTTTGTCAAAGTTATACTGTCGCTAGTGTGAAACCTAACTAATGTGGGTCTACTTGCTAGGGATTGTATCACATCATTGCTTAAATTTGAGTTGGATGACTACACAGCCTAGTCCTCTGCACTGTTTCTGTGACTGTGAAGCTGAAATCACTAGCGTTTAGGAAGCAAAATAAAAATACATTCTCAACAAATTCATAATGAAGAAAAAATTAAAAGAAAAAGACTGGGTAGAGGCAAAGAATAAAATAAAGTGAATCTAATCACTTTGGTTTCCAAAGTTGAAACTCCTGGAGACCATGAAATTGGTGAGAAATTAATCAAAAATAGCATAAAATACTGATTGCAGTAAATGTCTTTTGTAATGCAATGAAGAATATCAAATGCAAACAAATCCAGCATTTGAGCACTAAATTGCTAATTGTAAATTTCAGGAATGATTACATCTCTAAATGATTATAATCAAAACCAGCTGTCATTATAGGTTTAAATAAATACAAATGTGATGCATACTATGCTTGAAAAATGCTTAAACACCCTGACATACATCCATTCCTTTTTGCAGTATGGTTCATTAAAATACAAAATGACAGCCATGTTTCATCTCAAATTTTCAGAAAATGTGATTTGCAAGAGCAACTTTGCAAAGTTTTAATCAATTTAGTCCACAAAGGCACTTTAATTATTGTCTCTTGCATAATGCTAACACAATAAATGTTTAGTGTGTTGATTAAAAATAAAAAGATTTAGGAATCAAAAGACAATTTTGCTGACCCAGTTCACTCCATCATCCAGATCCAACAATATTTGTATAAATAACAAAACACTGAAAGTAATGAAGTCACTGACTAGGCAACAATTGCATCTTAACAGCTAGTTACTACTTTGCATTACTTGCATCAGCTTTGTGCAGTAACAGAATAGTGTGGTTGTTTTGTTGTATCCCATAGTTACTTCTGCTCGAGCATGTCACTTACCAACACACAATCCTCCTCCAACTGGGAGTTCAGGGCTGTCCAAGTTACACTACAAACACCAATGCTTTTGGAACCAGTTGGGCATTCTGTGCTTTATCTTCATAAGTGTGAACAGCTTTCTTGCCGCGTGATGCACCATCTGCGTGTTTGGCCAAGAACAGATAAATCTAATCTAGTTCTGGCAAACAAATCTTAAAATCTTAAAAGAACCATAGTTAAAGGAATTTAAAGTCACTACTGTTGTCAAGTGCTCAGTCATCTGAATTGATGGATTGCTCATAAGAGATTTTTTATGATTTTGGTAGGAGTAACAAACAGAGCTAACCTTCATGAATGCAATGACAATGTGGCCACACATTATAACCACAGCAATTTTTCTGCCCATATTTACTGTTCAAAATTATATTTAGTTAGCAAGCATAACTAAATGTCTTTAGACTGAACTCTTGTTTAAAAAATCATTGTTTTGGAGATTATAAAATATACCATTGGATGAAGTGTGAGAATAGAACTGTTCATGATATAACACTAACCAATATTAGGGAAAGGAGAGCATCAGATTTTGCTTGCTTTTTTCGTAGGAAAGGGGAAAAGTTGTCCCATTTCCTCTGGGTCATATTCAGATCATTTAGACCTTTTGATGCAGTGTGTTTTTGTTTAGATTTGAAGTATTTGGACTTTAAATTGCATTCTGGAGAACATACAGAATTGCTATAATAGTAGAGCATCCCATTTATTTTATTCAAATAGATGTCTCATATTAAGAGAAAATAGGTTGAAATGTATCTTTGTCAATAAGAATCAGCTTTATTCTTATTAATTTTATTCTATTAGAGTCATACAGCACTAAAACAGACCCTTCGACCCACTGAGTCTGTGCTGACCAACAACCACCCATTTATACTAATCCTACATTAATCCCATATTCCCTACCACATCCCTACCATTCTCCTACCACCTACCTACACTAGGGGCAATTTACAATGGCCAATTTACCTACCACCCTGCAAGTCTTTGGCTGTGGGAGGAAACTGGAGCACCCGGCGGAAACACACGCCGTCACAGGGAGAACTTGCAAACTCGACACAGGCAGTACCCAGAACTGAACCCAGGTCGCTGGAGCTGTGAGACTGCGGTGCTAACCACTGCGCCGCCGTGCCGCCCATTTTGATTTAATTTGAGTAAGTTACAATTATCCTATGTGGATACTGTGGCTATAGTTCCCACTGGTCACATCATTCAAATAGGCCCAATACTTGGCAATTTGTTATCCTCTAAATAGGTAAATATCTGTTAAAGCCTCAGAAAGTTAATGATGTTTGCACTTGTTGGAGACGTATTTATACATTTTATTGTACTAAATGTTGATCTATGAACTATGATTGATCTAATATGGCATCCCTTCCACTTAGCTGAGGTCATTCAAACTCCTGTCTTTTTTGTGTGTAAAACACACATTACACTAAGCAAACACCATCCTACCATAAAGATAGAGACTGTGGCCTTAATCCTTGTCCCCTATATACTAGCGACACAGGCCTATGGCAAATAATTAATGAGAAGATAACACACTTTACAAGGCCTCAGCCGACTAACAGCAGATAAATATTTCACAAACTTGTGAAAATTAGACATTTGAATTTCAACATTACAATATCAATCATCACTTTCTTGGTGTTGTGATCATGTTGCTATGTGATGTTCTAGCAGACCATCTGCCTTTTTGTCACAAATGCCAAGACTTTGAACATAATACTTGCAATTTTGTATCAATTGTGTATTTTCAAAGTTTCCCCAAATTTTTTAGTATACACTTCACTTTTTATGGTTATTTACAAGGATTGAAAGATCACCAACTGTTACGACACGACTGCTCAAGACAAAGCCCCCAATCAAAATATATGATTCTGATTGCGGTGGGAGTAACGCACAGTCAATTCAGTCCTGTCACTTCACAGATCACCTAACATATCACTTTAAACTTTCCAAATTAAAGGAAACCACAGCCAAATTGAACTATCTATTAACCCCAGATAAGGCGAACCAAACCAGATGCCTTTAGATTGACAAATTAACTGTTTATTAGAAAAACCTAAATTATTAAACACTACTAAGATAAAAGCAACATTTAAAATAGAAAAAATTAGTTTTCTTGTCGATTTAGACTTCCCGATGAACAATCCTCTGATTAAAGTCCACTTGCAATCTTCCAGGGTCCAATGAGGAAAGGAAAACAGTCCAACATCCGAAGCTTCAAACTTCTGTTTCTTCCAGTGATAACCACAGCAGATCAACAACTCGCAACCACTTTCAACAGAATCAATCTGGCTTTAGAATGTTGAGGGATGAACAATATTCAAGAGTTTAAATTATTTTCCTTCGGTTTAAATTAACCGAGATCTCTGTTCAGTTCATGCTGGCCCAGCTGTCTGTGTCAGTTAGAACAGTCTGTGTCAACAAAAAGCCAGTTTAAAAGTTAATCGCAACATTGTATATCTATCCTCTGTCTCTGAGTGGCTGCATCCAAGGCAACCAGGATGCACCTTTTGAAACTGGTTGGTTCCCTCTCTGTATGGTTATATCCAACAGCAACCAAAATGCACCTTCTCGGTAACTCCTGAGACTTGCTTGTTCTTAAAGCAATACTGATCCTTTGCTGCCTTAAAGACACACCGCATATTTCCCCCCAAAAAACAGTATCATGACACCAACACATGTGTGCTAAATGTAATATTAGCGGAGACTAGAAAACAAATGACAGCAGTCTGTGATCTCATTATCAAGTTGCATAACAAGTTGGTACATGAATTGTTCTGCCCTTTAGATTATTGATATGAAACAAGCACATACTTTTAATTCTTTGTGCATTGCCTTACATGTCTCTACTTATTAGTTTCAATTGTTGGCAAATCTGTGACTCTGGAAAGGAATGGCTGCAACAATACCTTTGTTCATATGTGAATATTTTATCTGATAACTATGTCTTTGGCCAACTGTCATAATTTCTCTACTGTGTGGTCCATTTCTTTCTGATTTGAAGCAGTTTAGTATATTTTATTACATTAAAGGTGCAATATAAATTCAAGTTAACAGTCATAATAACTGCCCTCCATGAATGGAACTCACAAATTTTTTGAACCATGAAAAATAACTTGATGTTGGCAGTCATTCAGGTAATAGATTTAAAATGAGGAACATGAAAGTGTCTTGCTGGCAAATTACATCAGTCGGACCATACAACATATAGGGCTGGATTTTGTTCTCCTCCCAATGTCAGGCTCTGTGGTAGGGGAAGACTGCAAGGTCGGAGCGGCAACAGCCCGCCATGAAATCTGATGCCGGGATTGCTGGACCTGATCTTTCCAGTGGTGGAGAAGTTTTGTAGCGCGTCCTCTGCAGCTTTGCAACGGGACCTGACTTTACATATTTAAATGAGCTGTTTGCATTTCTTAACATCTAATCCACAGTGATCTTACCTGCAGTTCTGGATCTTCAGCGTGACAGGCAGCACTTACGTGCCAACTTTCCCGTCCAGGGAAAGCTGGCGCCACTGATGTGGGGAAGGGGTGAACTCTGCATTAATAGTGTAGTGGTAGCATGGGGGGAGGGTGGGGTGTTGGTGGTGGTGGTGGTGCGGGGTGAACTCTGCATCTTGTGCAGTTGTGGTGGGGGGAAGGGGTCAACTCTGCAGTTTCCTCGCATGGTTGGCAGCCCTTTAAAAATGGCGCCAGCGCCTGCGCAGAAACAGTTGACACCATTCCCGGCATTGCCAAGGCTGCCCAGCCACGTGATTGGGGAGGGGCGGGGGGAGGTGGCTGCCCTGCAATTGATAATGAGCCGCTGAGCTCAAGATCATGTCGGCGTGGCAGTGCGTGGCTCGTGCATGTCAGCCACCATTTTTTACACGCACCACCATTCCTAGTGGCGGGACTGCAAATTCCAGCCCATAGACTGCACAACACAGTAAAAATTGGTGTGCTAAACTTTCATATATAACATCAAGGAAAGTTTAATTCTTAAACAGACTATACCATGAATGGGAACAAAATGTCCTGGAAATACTCAGCTTCTCTCTCCACAGATGCTGCCAGACCTGCTGAGTATTTCCAGCACTTTTTGTTTTTATTTCCGATTTCCAGCACCTGCAGTATTTTGCTTTCATTATACCATGAATTGGTGTTAGGCCATTTTGTTTGCAGTTATTAGAAGGAACTGTAATTCCTTATACAATGAATATTATTAAATAACATTAAATATGCATTATAGTTATTATAATTTAAATGAATGCTGGAAAACTTGCTCAATATTTAGAATTTTGGAGGCTGCAGTAAGAGTTGAGACTAGTGTAATCAGAATCAGGATTATTTCTAACAGTACTGTAATTAGTCAGTTTGACCAGAGGCTCAATGAGCTAAAAGTGTAGTATTTGCAACCAGCTTTGGAGCTCTCCTTTTATGATTCAATATGGTATAGAAACGGTTAAACTTTATAGTAGGGTAATTGACTCCATCAGATTGGCTATTAGGCCATGTGAAAGACCCATAGGCCTGTTATGGATCCCTGCCTTTACAGTGCATCAGATGTGGAGAATTAGTCACTTAGTGTTTATTTGTTTTTGTATAATTATCTTGTAAATACATCTATTAGTTGTAGCTTGAGTGTCACGATCTGAGAGCATGATGTTTACTACTTTTCAAGGTAGACGAGTGCATGCACTTGATCGTTGGTGTGTTGTGCAGTACTGAAAGGTTAATTGTTAATCTTTTTGCAAACTGTAGCAATATTTCCAAACTAAAATCAATCTGCCTTGATCATTTTCATATGATATTCATATTGTATAGAAAATAAATTTTAGCATTATTGTACATGTGCAACACTATGCTTGAACACTGAAGATTCTTGACTACTCAAAGGATTAAGAGGGAGGAACTCCTTGTGACCTGTTTTTCTGGAAAATGATCATAGGCATTTTCCCCATGATGCAATGTGTTTTGGAAATGTATCTACTACTAATCAATGGGTAAGTATTTTGCTGATCTGTTACTTATTTGGTTTGTATTTTCATGTTAATGCATAAATATCCTTCCTTTCTTATTGTGCATAACTACTGATTGTCGAGTAACCAGTCTAGTAAAAGAGCAGAGAAGGTTAAGAGGAGATTTGATAGTGGCATTCAAATGAATGATTTTGGTAGAGTAATTAAGAAGAAACAAGTAGCAGAAGGGCCAGTAACCGAACAACACAGATTTAAGGTGATTGGCAAAAGAACCAAGGGTGACATGAAGAATCTTTTTTTTACAGATCATGTTGGTGTGATTTGAGATGACGGTCTGAAAGGATAGTGGATGCAAATTCAATAATAACATTCAAAAGATAACTGGATAAATAATTAATGGGAACAGTTAGAGAGCTATAGGGAAAGAGCCGGGGACTGGAATTAATTGGCTAGCTCTAGCAAATAGACAGCTCAAGCTTGATGAGCTGAATGACCTCCTTCTGTGCTGTATGATTCCATGACAAAGGACCGCTGTGTCTTTTTCATGAGTTAGCTAGACTGTCCAATATGGCACTCTAGAGAGTAATGGGTTTGCTTTTATTTCTGCTTTGTGTTTAGAGTCCTTTAAATCACTGCAATAAAATTCTAACTGGAAAGGAGTGCTCTCTCTCTAATGGATGGTGGTGATCATGAGTCAAGTGTGTTTTGAAACATACTGAAAAGAGTTTGCAGCAGCCAGCGTTCTGCAGTAACAAACTGGCTTTGTACCCGAAAGAAATCTCTCTTTAAAACTGCCAGGGAAGCAATGATGGCGAGAAAATCCAAAATGTCACGTTCCTAGATTATTGATTGTTTTCCTGTTATTTGTAATAAGCGAGAAAAAATCTTGAGGACACTATCAGAATAAATGGATCCTTGAATTTCATGTCAGCCTTACATTCATATTGTTGGAATAGGCCTATAGCCACCAGTAAAAGCATGTGATTGCTTCCTGTGACTGTGTGCCCTAGAACATGTTCCTGTCTACCTGAACTGCAAAGACTGTGATCCACCACTTTTCAATCCCTGGAATCACATCCTTGACTTCAAGTTTGGGTCTCTTCCCTCCTCCCTACTTCTGCATAGCTGAGTGATGTGGGAGGATGCCAGAAGCATACATGCCAGTGTTTCATTTTGACAATTGGTGTTTTCCTAGTTTTGCTGAACAAAATCAGTGTTTTCACAGCCTAAGGCACTTATTGTTAAATTCACCTCAGACTGAGCTGAATTTATTTTATGTTGATGTGCAGAAATTGTGCATGTGTAAAGTTGTGTGAATCAGTAAATTTCTATCTTTGCATGAATGCCATAAATTTGTGTACATGCACGGAAATTATGGGGAAAATGGCACCTCACATTCTCTAAGCCTAGAATTTAGCAGCAGAGAGGAAAAGGAATTAATATTTACCTCACCATTCTTTTTGAATTATTGTCCCTAATATTGCAAGAGACTGTATCATTTCCTATATTACAGTATCTGTTTTATTGCCATAAGCTGCTGTTACCACAAGATAAATCAAGCAATATTAAATTCAGAGCTAGGTCATTTAGAAGTGAAATCAAGAAACAACTTTCACAAAAGGTGATGAAAATCTGGAATTCCCTCATCCAAAAAGCTGTGGATGTTGAGTCAATTGAAATGTTCAAAACTGGGATTGATTAGATTTTTGTTGGGTAAGTGTATCGTCGGATATAAAACAAAAGTGGGTAATTGAGGTTGAGGTGCAGACCAGCCATGATCAACCAAGGAATCCCCTCCACTATGGTTGACAGAGCTCTTGACAATGTCTGTCCCAATTCCCGCACATCTGCCCTCACACCTTTCCCTCACTCTGAGAACCAGGTTAGGGACCTACTTGTCCTTACCTTTCATCCCAGCAGTCTTCACATTCAACAGATCATCTTCCATCACTTCCAGCTCAATGCTACCAGTAAACATATCTTCCCCTCTCCTTTCAGCATTCCAAAGGGACTGTTCCCTTCGCAACACTGTGGTCCATCCTTTCATCATCCCCATAAATGAAGCATAAACATCATCATGGACTGGTTAAGCTGAATGGCCTGTTTCTGTGCTGTATATCCTACATAATTCTATTTAACATCTGCTCCCCCTCCTACAGTACCATCCCATGCAAGTACAAGGAGGTGCAACACCTAGTCTTTCACCTCCCCCCTTTCCACCATCCAGGGCCCCAAATACTGCTTCCAGGTGAAATAGTGATTTACTGGTACTTCTTTCAATTTAGTATAAAGTATTCACTGCTCATGATGTAGTCTCCTTTGCATTAGGGAAATCAAACACAGATTAGGTGATCACTTTGCTAAATGCCTCCGTTCAGTCCAAGAGCATGACCATAAGCTTGCCACTTTATTGCTCTGTGCCACTCCAACTTTGATCTCTCTGTCCTTGGCCTCCTGTGCTGTTCCGGTATATCTGAATGGTATTTTGAGGAACAGCACCTAATCCTTTGATTAGGCACTTTACAGCCTTCTGGACTCAACAGAGTTCAATAATTTCAGATCACAACCTCTGCTTCCGTTTTTTTTGGACAACAGGTGCTTGGAACCATTCTGCTGTGCTATTTACAGCTCCTCAAGACCCATCTTTTGTTTTTCTATTGTCTCATTGCCACCCCTTTTTGCCTTGCACCATCATCCCTTTTATATTTAATCTCTCCTCCCTTCCAACCTGGCAGGGGAAGAAACAATGATCAGTGGCCTTCGATCCTGTTCCAGCAGATTTTGAGTAAAATGGCTATAACCAATTCTAGAGCTTCAGGCCAGGGAGTGCATAACTTGCCAACTGCAGTTTCACCCATCATGCTTTGAAACCACCCAGGATCACAGGTATCTCCGAGAAATACAACGTTCCTCGGACTGCTACTCTCGCCGCATCCTGAGATCCACACTCAGTGCTATGCGCCGCCACATGCACACACTGGACCTCTCTCTCCAGCAGCACTGTCTCACCTTATCTCAAAGCTGTTCTACTCCGCAGTTTCATCTCATCTTACGTCTCATCCGACGCATTAACAAAAAACTTTTTTTCTTCCTTTCAGGTGTTAAGGAACGCAAGCTCCAGCAGCTGATGGGGACTAATGCCCCTCCAGATCCTCCTTCCGCTTCACTTCCCTCTGACCCCACCCCTTCTGATCTGACCCCTTGCCGTGTATTCACTATACCCTCTGACCTCCCCCTCTCTGATGCTGAGCGTTCTGTACTCAGCAAAGGACTCAGTTTTATCCCCTTACGCCCCCACCTCAATGAATTTCGTGCTCGGCATGACGTTGAGCTCTTCTTCCGTCGCCTCCGCCTCCGGGCTCACTTCTTTGACCAGGAGTCCTCCCCCCGACCAGCAGACCCATTCACCCGCCTCCAGCATTCTCCCTCTACCTGGACCCCTCACCCTGGCCTCTTACCCGCTCTTGATCTCTTCATTGAAAACTGTCGGCGAGACATTGGTCGTCTCAATTTCTCTGCCCCCCTCACTCACTCTAACCTGTCCCCCTCTGAACTTGAGGCACTCCGTTCTCTCAGGTCTAACCCCGACATGGTCATCAAACCTGCAGACAAGGGTGGTGCTGTTGTTGTATGGCGTACCGACCTCTACCTTGCAGAAGCTCAACGCCAACTCACAGACACCTCTTCCTACCTCCCTCTGGACCATGACCCCACCACCGAACATCAAGCCACCGTCCAAAGGACTGTCACTGACCTCATCTCCTCTGGAGATCTTCCCTCTACAGCTTCCAACCTCATAGTCCCGCAACCCCGGACAGCCCGCTTCTATCTCCTTCCCAAAATCCACAAACGGGACTGTCCCGGCAGACCCATTGTGTCAGCCTGCTCCTGCCCAACTGAACTTATTTCTTCCTATCTAGACTCTATCTTTTCTCCGCTGGTCCAGTCTCTTCCCACCTACATCCGTGACTCTTCTGACGCCCTACGTCATTTTGACAATTTCCAGTTTCCTGGTCCCAACCGCCTCCTCTTCACTATGGACGTCCAATCGCTCTACACCTCCATCCCCCACCAGGATGGTTTGAGGGCTCTCCGCTTCTTCCTGGAACAGAGGCCCAACCAGTCCCCATCCACCACCACCCTCCTCCGCCTGGCTGAACTTGTTCTCACATTGAACAACTTCTCCTTCAACTCCACGCACTTCCTTCAAGTAAAAGGTGTCGCTATGGGTACCCGCATGGGTCCTAGTTATGCCTGTCTTTTTGTGGGATATGTCGAGCATTCTTTGTTCCAGTCCTACTCAGGCCCCCTCCCCCAACTCTTTTTCCGGTACATTGATGACTGTATCGGTGCCGTTTCCTGCTCCCGCCCCGAACTCGAAAACTTTATCAACTTTGCTTCCAATTTCCACCCTTCTCTCACCTTTACATGGTCCATCTCTGACACTTCCCTTCCCTTCCTCGACTTCTCTGTCTCCATCTCTGGGGATAGGTTGTCTACCAATATCCATTATAAGCCCACTGACTCCCACAGCTACCTCGACTACACTTCTTCACACCCTACCTCCTGTAAGGACTCCATTCCATTCTCCCAGTTTCTCCGTCTCCGACGCATCTGCTCTGATGATGCTACCTTCCATGACGGTGCTTCTGATATGACCTCCTTTTTCCTCAACTGAGGATTTCCCCCCACTGTGGTTGACAGGGCCCTCAACCGTGTCCGACCCATTCCCCGCACCTCTACCCTCACCCCTTCCCCTCCCTCCCAGAACCGTGACAGGGTTCCCCTTGTCCTCACTTTTCATCCCACCAGCCTCCATATCCAAAGGATCATCCTCCGCCATTTTCGCCACCTCCAGCGTGATGCCACTACCAGTCGCATCTTCCCCTCCCTTCCCCTGTCAGCATTCCGAAGGGATCGTTCCCTCCGCGACACCCTGGTCCACTCCTCCATTACCCCCACCACCTCGTCCCCGTCCCAGGGCACCTTCCCTTGCAATCGCAGGAGGTGTAATACCTGCCCATTTACCTCCTCTCTCCTCACTATCCCAGGCCCCAAACACTCCTTTCAGGTGAAGCAGCGATTTACTTGTACTTCTTTCAATGTAGTATACTGTATTCGCTGCTCACAGTGTGGTCTCCTCTACATTGGGGAGACCAAGCGCAGACTGGGTGACCGCTTTGCGGAACATCTCCGCTCAGTCCGCAAGCAGGACCCTGAGCTTCCGGTTGCTTGCCATTTCAACACTCCCCCCTGCTCTCATGCTCACATCTCTGTCCTGGGATTGCTGCAGTGTTCCAGTGAACATCAACGCAAGCTCGAGGAACAGCATCTCATCTACCGATTAGGCACACTACAGCCTGCCGGACTGAACATTGAGTTCAATAATTTCAGAGCATGACAGCCCCCCACTTTACTTTCATTTTTAGTCATTTTTAGTTATTTTTTCTTCCTTTTTTTTGCATTCCTTTTTACATTTTTTGCATTCATTTCATTTCATCTTAGTTTGTTCAGTTTGCTTACCCACTGTTTTTTTCAGGTTGTTTTTCTTCAGGTTTGCACTTGCTGATGTTCTATATTCAGTATATTCACACCTAATCTGTACTAATGCTTTGTCTTTCAAAACACCATTAACATATTGTTTGCCTTTGCTCCGTGACCTTTTGGTCAGCTACGTGGCCTGGTCCAATCTGCACCTTCTCCTTTGTTATCTCTTGCCCAACCCCCACCTCACTTGTTTATAATCTGTGACTTTTCTAATATTTGTCAGTTCCGAAGAAGGGTCACTGACCCGAAACGTTAACTCTGCTTCTCTTTCCACAGATGCTGCCAGACCTGCTGAGTGAATCCAGCATTTCTTGTTTTTGAGTGCATAACACAGTTCGGGTGGTGGTGAAGGATAAGGTAGGAGGTGCACCTGTTAATCGTACCTTCTTCATTAAGAAAATCTTTATTGATTGCTGGGGATTCCAAGCTGCAGACATCTTCTGCCTGCAGGGCTTCCCCAGGAGCGGATATTTCAACGTGACGTTCAAGAACTTGGTGGGATGCATCAAGTTCCTGAAGGTGTTCAAGGAGAAGGGAAGCCAGCCTGTGGTATATTCATATTGGGATGTTCCGTGCTGTCCATTTGCGAATGGTGCTGAACATTGTGCAATCATCAGCGAACATCCCCACTTCTGACCTTATGATTGAAGGAAAGTCATTGATGAAGCAGCTGAAGATGGTTGGGCCTAGGACACTACCCTAACGAACTCCTGCAATGATGTCCTGAATTGAGATGATTGACCTCCAACAACCACAACCATCTTCCCTTGCGCTAGGTATGACTCCAACCAGCGGAGTGTTTTCCCCCTGATTCCCATTGACTCTACTTTTGCTAGGGCTCCTTGATGCCATACTCAGTTAAATGCTGCCTTGACGTCAAGGGCAATCACTCTCACCTCACCTCTTGGGCTCAGCTCCTTTGTCCATGTTTGGACCAAGACTGTAATGAGGTCTGGAGCTGAGTGACCCTGTCGGAACCCAAACTGAGCGTCAATGAGTAGGTTATTGCTAAGCAAGTGCCACTTGTGACAGAAACCACACCTGCCAAAATGAGACATATTAATTTCATCATATGGAACATTATTATTTGAACGTTTACTGGACATTGAAATAAATTGTTTAAGAAGACCACAGAACAGTGGCTGGTATCAAGGCTGCACATTTGCATTCTGAAAGACAGTGGAATGGAGGGACAATGGGAGTACTCCCAGATTCAATTAGCCAGATGGGTTTTGTCAATAGTGATGATCAAAAGACATTGAGGGTCATTGAATGTCTAAGAGCCAGCATTCCACCAACACCCCACTCCCCCCCCCCCCCCCCCCGCACCCCCACCCCATCCACTGAGAGTGTCTGGTAAGCTTGGAGGAATCCACAAACCTCACAGGCGAGGCTGCTCCAAACAGGGAGCTAGTCACATGACTAACCTGCTGACCAACCTGGAGTTAATTAAATTGTGCTCACAGAACAGTTTTTTCAAAGAGACTGCAATTGAACATCAAGAAGGAAGGTCTCCCTCTCTCTGTCTCTCTCTCTCTCTCTCTCTCTCACTCACTCAAAGTTCCAGGGGCCCACGGAAGTAACTTAAGCCTCAAGACAGAAGACCAGCAAAACAAGTTTGAAAGTGTGCACTGGGCCCCAACGAGAACTGCAAGACTTAACTTCAATCAAAGACTTTACATCCAACCTAAAACCAGTAACTGAACTCCATCTATTACTTCAAACCTTTCCCCTTTAATTCTTTGTCCTCCTCTGTCTCTATATGTGTGTGTGTTTACCTTGTATGCATGCTAGCGTGGTCACGTCACATATTTTTAGTCGTTTTAACTCGGTTAGAGTTTTAAGGTTAATAAACTTATACCTTTCTTGTTTAAATCTGAGAAAACTTGTCTGGTTGATTTCTTTTCAATTACATTTGGAGAGCAGTGAACAAGGACTCACTGAGGGGACGCTGAAAACACTGTGTTTTAAAAGTTAAACACTGTTACGGCCAAACCAGGAAAAGGCTGAGAGGGGAGCCCTAGATCCCTTCCTCACCTGGTCGTAACACGCTTGATAGCACTATTGACAACACCTTCCATCACTTTACTGATGATTGAGAGTAGACTGATGGGGCGGTAATTGGCCGCATTGGACTTGTCCTGCTTTTTACATACAGGACATACGTCAGCAATTTTCCGGGTAGATGCCAGTGTTGTAGCTGTACTGGAACAGCTTGGCTAGGGGCGGAGCAAGTTCTGGAGCACAGATCTTCAGTATTATGACAATAATACTGAAGACTGGCATCTGTGATGCTGGGCACTTCAGGAGGAGGCCGAGATGGGTCATCCATTTGGCACTTCTGGCTGAAGGTTGTTCCAAATGCTTCCGCCTTATCTTTTGTACTGATGTGCTGAGCTCCCCCATCATTGAGGATGGGGATATTTGTGGAGCCACCTCCTCCTGTTAGTTGTTTAATTGTCCACCACCATTCATGACTGGATGTGGCAGGACTGCAGAGCTTAGATCCGATCCATTGGTTATGGAATCACTTAGCTCTGTCTATCGCATGCTGCTTACGCAGTTTGGCACACAGGTATTCCTGGGTTGTAGCTTCTCCAGGTTGATACCTCATTTTTAGGTATGCCATCGTGCTGCTCCTAGCCTGCCTTCCTGATTGAACCAGGGTTGGTCCCCTGGCTTGATGGTAATGGTAGAGTGGGGGATATGCCGGGCCATGAGGTTGCAGATTGTGGTATAATTCTGCTGCTGCTGATGGTTCACAGCGCCTCATGGATGCCCAGTTTTGCATTGCTAGATCTGTTCAAAATCTATCCCATTTAGCACGGTGGTAGTGCCACACAGCACGATGGAGCGTATCCTCAATGTGAAGACGGGACTTTGTCTCTACAAGGATTGTGCGGTGGTCACTCCTAGCAATATTGTCATGGACAGATTCATCTGCGGCAGGCAGATTAGTGAGGACGAGATCAAGTATATTTTTCCCTCTTGTTGGTTCCCTCACCACCTACCACAGACCCAGTCTATCACCTATGTCCTTTAGGACTCGGCCAACTCGGTCAGTAGTGGTGCTACCGAGCCATTCTTGGTGATGGACATTGAAGTTCCCCAACCAGAGTACATTCTGCACCCTTGCCACCCTCAGTGCTTCCTCCAAGTGATGTTCAACATGGAGGAGTACTGATTTATCAGCTGAGGGTGGGGGGGTGTGGTGGGCGGTAGGTGGTAATCAGCAGGAGATTTCCTTGCCCATGTTTGACCTGATGCCATGAGACTTCATGGGGTCTGGAGTCGATGTTGAGGACTCCCAGGGCAACTCCCTGCTGACTGTATACCACTGTGCCATCACCTCTGCTGGGTCTGTCCTGCCGGTGGGACAGGACATACCCGGGATGCTGATAACAGTGTCTAGGCCATTGTCTGTAAGGTATGATTCAGTGAGTATGACTATGTCAGGCTGTTGCTTGACTAGTCTGTGGGACAACTCTTCCAACTTTGGCACAAGTCCCCAGATGTTAGTAAGGAGAACTTTGCAGGGTCGACAGGGCTGGGTTTACCATTGCCATTTCCAGTGTCTAGGTCGATGCCGGTTGGTCCGTCTGGTTTCATTCCTTATTGGCTTTGTAGCAGTTAGATACAACTGAATGGCTTGCTAGGCCATTTCAGAGGGCATTTAAGAGTCAACCACATTGCTGTGGTCCTGGAGTCACATGTCGGCCAGACCAGGTAAGGACAGCAGATTTTCCTACCCTAAAGGTCATTAGTGAACCAGATGGGTTTTTACAACAATCAACAATTGTTTCATGGCCATCATTAGACTAGCTTTTTAATTCCAGATTTGTTTATTAATTGAATTCAAATTCCACCTTCAGCCTTGGTGGATTCAAACCCATGTCCCCAGAGTAATACCCTAGGTCTCTGGGTTACTAATCGAGTGACAATACCACGATACCACTGCCTCCCATGTATGCAGCTCATGTACTTGTTTAAGTACCTGGTTAAAACTCAAATTATTCTCCATATGGACAAAATGATAATAATTGTTCTGTTTAATAAGAGCCAGGTGATCACTAATGGTCTTTATAGCAAAAGCGAACTGATTACAATTAATGTTGAACTCTTTCCAGTCTCGTCGAATCAAGAGAGACAAGATGCATGTCATACTGCCCCACTAGTACTTCCCTCAGTCCTGCAATGAAGACTTCTTCCAGCTGAGGTTGATGTCCTCCCAGTCTAACTGCTGACAGGGGCACATCTACTACAAATATTGGAGTCCCTCAGCCCCGACAGATCGGGCTGGTCTATCACATTTTCTCCCAGTGGCCCCTTGGCATCAGCTGCCTGTCATCGGGCAATCATGTCTGTTTCACACAGAGTCAGGGGAGCAAGGGGATGGAGAGGTAGTGATCTGAGGTTCATCGCGGACAAGAGTTCCTCCCATATCAGCATCCTAAAGGTGCAACGTGAGGAGAGGAGTGACACGCCACTTCATCCACCCCCCCCACCCAGGATGCACATCCTCCTCTTCCACTGGATAACATCCCCTTTCCTCATCTTCCTCCTCCTTCAGCTCAATTACCATCTCAATTTTCCCAGGCCAGTGCCCTCTCCAGCTTTTGAATCCGCCAACTCACCGCCATCTCCAGCCAGTCCATCCAAAGACCACGTCCGCCTTGAGAAGAAAATATTTACAATGGTGAAGCATGTTCACTTGGAATGTCACAGAGCTCATATGCTGTCCAAAATCACAATGTGGTATTCACCTTTCCTCACTCTATTATCTATTTGTGCAGCAGACACTGCACTCTATCTGTTGCCCATGAGCTGTATGTTGCTATCTTCATGCTCGGTAAGTTCCTTTAGAAAGACCACACCAACATCAGTCATCGACTGCTTTTGCGCATTTGGAGTCATCGTACTCTTAACAGACGTGGAAAATATACATTAGTTTGTTCTTCATTGTTGATGTGAGAAAGCCTTGTTCGGTGCTTTAGAGACAGAGTATCATTCACCACTGACCACCTCCAGGCTCTTACCCATTGTCTCTCGAGACAAGGAGGCCAAAGAAGAAGAAGAAGATCATTCACTAAAGGCAATTTCACACCTCAAGTCTGTGGGATAGATAAAAAACCTTTGCAAGCATTTAGTGAGGCCATCTCCAATGGCAATTGAATTTTATGACCAATTGACTTTATTTAACCCTGAACACCCAAACTAGCTCTTTACTATTCATTACATTAGTAACATTTTAAGAAAGCCTTGCATTTATATAGCACCTTTCATGACCACAGACGTCTCAGAGCGCTTTACAGCTGATGAGTACTTTTGAAGTGTAGTCACAGTTGTCATGTCGGAAACACAGCACAGCAATTTGCACACAGCAAGTTCCCATAAACAGCAATGTGATAATGATAAGATAATCTGTTTTTGTGATGTTAATTGAGGGATAAATATTGGCCAGGACGCCAAGGATAACTCCCTGCTCTTCTTCAAAATAGTGCCATGGGGTCTTTTGCATCCAGCTGAGAGGGCAGACAGGGCCTCAGTTTAACATCTCATCCAAAAGATGACACGTCTGGCAGTGCAATACTCCCTCAGTTCTGCACTGGAGCGTCAGCCTTGATTCTTATGCTCAAGTTCTAGAGTGAGACTTGAACACAGAAACTGCTTACTCAGAGGCAAGACGGCTACCAACTGTTGTGTTTTCTTTACCTTGTGCTTGCTAAGACCTTGGACATCAAGGCACTAACCACGTATCAGGGGTCAGTTAACACTTAAATAGTGGGTTCCTTTATTGAGGGTAGTAGAATGTTGTGACACTGCAAGAGAACATCTGTACGTCTGGTCTGTTTGGTGATCAGCAGCACTCTGAGGATGAGACTCAGTCACATGGTATGTTACATCATTTCCTCTCTAGCAAGGTGTACTGAAAGTGTAACCACACCCATTTAAAGGTGCACTGCAACACCACCTAAGGCACAGCTAAAAGCTTAGATTTTACATTTTCAAAGAACAGTACAAATCCTAGCAGATCATTCAATTTCTTCCGACATTATTTTGCGCTCATGCTGTTAACACTCAGAGACTGTGCCACCTTGTTCCACACCAACATGCTAACTTTTCATGGCACCCTACGCTTCTTGTTCCACTTTAGTCACTGACAACTTGGCTCCACCTCATTGAGGTATTCATTGCTAAAGTTAAGATCGCTCTTCTTCTCAGTTATCTTTTGCTCTGCCATCTTCTTTTCTGTAAGCAAGTACAAGGCTTTTTAGAAACTGTTAATTATTTTCACATCTTTTTAAAAACTGTTAGTTTTACTTTGCTCAGCTTTTTACAAACTGTCCAATATGTTATGCCATTTTAAACAAGTTTTTAGAAGTTTTTAATACTTTTTCAAATTTTATAGAAGTTTTTACAAGTTTTTAAAGTTTAAAAGTTTATTTAAACACTGCTCATCTCCCTTTAAGTTTCCAGCTGACTTTGTGGGCATGTCTTAGCCTCCTGTCAGTTTTGTCAGATTCTGTGGGTATGATTTCTCTTCTCTGACCCATGTGAGCATGCTAAATTATGCTGTTGAGATCTGTTGCAGTCCACCTCAGGGAGAAATCTTTGGGCTTTCCAACAAAGTTTCCACTAGCCTCTTTCAAGACTTTTGATGCCATAGAGACAGCACTCAGGGTTAGGGATGTTGACTCCCAGGCTTACAATCTCCTGTCCGAGGCCTGACATAAAACTGGAGGCTAGTGCATCCACATCTGTTGGAGGATGCACGAATGCTAGTGAAACGCTTCACCTTGGGCAGTAACCACAGCCTTGGAGAACATTTTGGTAGTTTGAGCCTTTTTGATTGAGTTCAATTTTACAGTTGGTAACATACTTAGGTAAAACCATGAAGTGCTAAATATTCAGAGCAGAACATGGTTCACCAATTTACATATCAATGACATTAAAACAATTGATGGGCCTATCACATGATGGAAAATAATCATTTCAGTAAACACAGCTATAAATCAAATATACTAAACTGTATGAAAGGTCAAATGTGAACTTGTGAAGAAAGAATGAGAATTTTAACATTTTTTTTCATTTCACAGCTTTTAAATTTGACAGTGTAATAACTTTCTTTCACACCTTTCAATTTGCATTGACTTTGGTTCAACATCCTCATAGTTTGTTTGGGGTTTTAGTTTCATGGCCTGATGCCAGTTTAGGTTGAATTATTTTGAGTATTTGACTTTGTGCAATAGTGTAAAATGGGTGAGAGCAAATTGGCAGCCTGCGTTAGATCTCTCCCAATTGTTATTTCCCATTGCTATAACTAAGCCCATGCTTTCTCTAAAGTGCACGCTGGAAATAAGAAGGATTATTAATGTAAGCTCTTCATCCCTCTGATTAAACATTTTTACTTGAGAAAGACAACTTCTATTTAGCTCCATCTGCACAGTGAAAATGGATTTCAAAATCTAACTATTTAAAACAGCAAGTTTGGTGTGAATCCAGGCCCACTTAACAACTGTGTTCTATTCAGACAATCTGTTCCCAGCCTCGCAGTAACCAATTTAAAGCGACCACAGTATACATCAGACACCTCCATAAAGGCATATTAGATAACCCTGTTATGAATCAGAAAAAAATGGATCTCTGGTCTATCATAGTAGATCAATAACTGGTGCCAGTCACAAAACTTGCGTTTTGAGACAATAATTTGCTGGGCCTATTTGAAGATGAAAACAAAGTGCAAAGATGGCTTGTTGGAGCCCACGAATAGTCTCCTCTTTACTGACCAATGGCATCTCACAGCAGCTTCAAAGAAAAGCAGAGTACAGGTACAAGGCTCATACAGTGACCAGTGATAATTGCTATTGAGCATATCATGGGCATCATCAAGCAGTGTTTCAGATATCTTAATAGATTAGTTGCTTTTAGAGTACAGCTTCACTAGTGATTCCCAGGAATAGATAGCATAAAGAAGCCATGAAGGAATAGCAATCTCTGTTTAGGAGAAAACCATGTGAGGTCTGAATCTTTGGGCAGAATTTTAACTGCCAAGGTGGGGTGGTGGGGGGAGGGGGGTTGGTTCAGATTTAGGTGTGGGCAGGGGGGGGCGAGGTTAAAGCCCCGAAAAGTGCCAGCGGGTTGGGAACATGATTTGATCCTGCCCACTTCCAGGTTTAACAGGAGCACTCTGGAGGTGAGCAGGAACCCCCCGCACCGCTCCCCCACCCTGCCACACCCCCGTAGAGATGTCTGGAAAGTAATTTCAATATTTAAATAGTTCATTAATTGTGAATTTAACTCTGCATTCTGGCTTTAACAGCAAGGACACAGGTTTCTTGAGCTGTGTGAAACTTGCCTGGGTCAACAAGGCGAGGGCACAGCAGGGAGCCATTGTTCAATGAAAGTGACAAGCTTAAAAGCCTTTAAACAGTGAAACTGCATAGCTGCTGGGCCAGCTATGTGAAAGGCATGTGCTCACAGCACTTTTTCTGAGAGTGCGTCTCCACTATTTCACAGGTAATTTCCAACTTTTTGGAAGTCATTTCATTTACCTTGGACTACACTCACCTTGATCTGATCTTCCCTGCTGTCAACTTTCACTGCAGCATGGGAGTAGTTTATGGAGCTCTACCTTGGACCTCTGATGAGGAACAAGAGGAGCAGCAACACCAACAGCAGTAGGAGCACCAGCATCAGCACCAGCTACGTTCTCTTCAGCCATATGGTACTACACAGGACAGAAGAGATGGACACAGAGATCCAGTCAAAGGAAGCAATACCCCCAACACAGGATCTACGAGCAAAGGATCAGATTTCTCAACATATCTGAGCACCAGTGTCTCATGAGGCTCAAATTTTCACGGCAGGTCATTGCTGGCATCTGAAGCTCGTGGAGCAAGACCTCCTTCACTGTGGACACAGTGGACATGCATTGCCACTGACCATCAAGGTGGCCATCACTAGAGGGTGACTCCAGTTCTCTGCCTCTCCCAAGAGTTGTGCAGTCTTTTCTCCTGCAAGGAGAGAAAGCAGAAAGTCATGAGTGTGAGAAATGGATTGTGTGGAGAGGATACAATGACATTTGTTGAGGGTGACTGTGAGGGATGGGTATGAGATGTCAATGAGATGAGGGTGAGTTTGAGTGTTGACTGTTCAGATGGGGATATGAGGAGGTACCTGGAGAGAGATGCATAAATGTATTTGTCTGAGGAGTGCTGTACAGGAGAATGTTGAGGGGGGAGACTTTCTACATCTGTATTCCATTCCGGTGATTGCTGAACCCTCAGGAAGCAATATAGAATTCAGCCATTCTGACTACTGCCAGGATCCCTTTGACTAGAGCCCTTTCTTTATTTATTTATTTAGAGATACAGCACTGCAACAGGCCCTTCGGCCCACCAAGTCTGTGCAGACCAAGAACCACCCATTTATACTAACCCTACAGTAATCCCATATTCCCTACCACCTACCTACACTAGGGGCAATTTACAATGGCCAATTTACCTATCACCTGCAAGTCTTTTGGCGGTGGGAGGAAACCGGAGCACCCGGCGAAAACCCACGCAGTCACAGGGAGAACTTGCAAACTCCACACAGGCAGTACCCAGAATTGAACCCGGGTCCCTGGAGCTGTGCGGCTGTGCCGCCCAAACCTTTAACAGAGTGGGAATTGTCATCACACCCACAATCTCTGATTGGTTGGAAAAACCATGAGTGGGACACTAATGCCCGTGGATAAAACAAATGGGTTCCTCAGCTGCAGCTGCCTCCCATGCCTCAGATGTGAGAGAGTCTATTTTAGTAAAATTCCACCTTTGAGCTCTGCAGCTAAGGAAGGAAGTGAACTATCCCTCTTAATAGACATGCAAGTCATTTTTCTTTTACTTCGATTGGATTATTTTATGAATACATTAACTTTTTGTAAACTTTTGCAAATTATTTCTGTAACTAATAATTATTACATTTTTGCAACAGTAGTCATTCTGGTTAGATTTGAAACCCAAAAAAGGTTTCTGAATGACTAGTGGAAATGATATTATACGAGCTAGCAATTTCACTGAGGAGATACATTAGAATATACCATAAGCATAGCTAATCGAATAAGAAAAGATTTTAGACACATTGCAGCATAGTAAATCCATTTCAAATTATTTGCGTGTGTTTTCTGCATTGATGTGCAAACATTTTCTTCTCAGCTTTTAGAGATATTACCAACTTTCCAATTCAATGTGAAAAACATTATTTCTGTTGCAGAAATGAATCATTAATGGTTAGCAATCTAAAAATCCATCAAAATTCTATCTATATGTGATAGTTAAATCAGCATAACCTAGTAGATTTGCTAACAATTCTATCCATATTTTTCAGGCCCAATAGCAGTAGTTTGATTGATTTCGATAATTTTTTGTTATATAAATAAAATTACTTTTGCCAATAAACAGGCTGGCCTTGACGCTAAGAATGATTCCACATGTCTAGATTGATTTGTGCTTTTTAATATGATTTTGACAATAAGTGAGAGTGTTCAAAATATTGAATGCGGTCTAGCATCCCGTCCATCCAGGGCAACGTATTTTAATCAATTAATTCACACTGGGCACTAATGTTTCATCAACCCTGTCACCAGAGAGGCACTGTTGAGCATTGTTATTGCATCTTTCAATGCATTAAAATGTATTTATTCCAAGTGTTTCTCTGCCCATCACTGTTCTTTCAGATTGATTGCATTCATTATCATTTGGCATTTTGTTCTTTAACTCTTCATGTCATAATCCAATCCCATTTTGAGTTGAGTCTCTTATATAGAAAGTATTAAACTCATTTGCTATGCAAGATGACATCTGGCTTTCTTGTGAAAAATGACATTTGTAACTTGAGATACCATCATCTTCTATTCATTTAGCAGTGACACATGCTGCTGCAAAGAGTCACTGAAGATGTGATGACTTCTTCAAAATGTTGAGTATCTGGGATAATGACCTTCACTAACCCTTCTCCTCAAGCAGCTGCCTTCTGCGGAAAATGATCTACCAATGCAAAGTTGGCAGCCCTCCTTTGCCTCACTTCCTTGAGCAGACCACAAGGCCTTTAGCTGAAAAAGGAGGAGTCCACCTTGCTCCCAGGACCTTGAAGATCCCTCACACATCCCTACAATACAGCAAATGCCAAGAAGTAAAAGGCAAATTTTCTTCTTTGGCCTCCTTGTCTCGAGAGACAATGGGTAAGCGCCTGGAGGTGGTCAGTGGATTGTGAAGCAGCACCTGGAGTAGCTATAAAGGCCAATTCTAGAGTGACAGACTCTTCCACAGGTGCTACAGATAAAATTGGTTATCGGGGTTGTTACACAGTTGGCTCTCCGCTTGCGCTTCTGTCTTTTTTCCTGCCAACTGTTAAGACTCTTCGACTCGCCACACTTTAGCCCCACCTTTATGGTTGCCCGCCAACTCTAGTGATTGCTGGCAACTGACTCCCATGACTTGTGATCAATGTCACAGGACTTCATGTCGCATTTGCAGACGTCTTTAAAGCGGAGACATGGACGGCCGATGGATCTGATACCAGTGACGAGCTCGCTGTACAAAGTGTCCTTGGGGATCCTGCCATCTTCCATGCAGCTCACATGGCCAAGCCATCTCAAGCGTCGCTGGCTCAGTAGGGTGTATATGCTGGGGATGTTGGCCACCTCGAGGACTTCTGTGTTGGAGATATGGTCCTGCCACCTGATGCCAAGGATTCTCCAGAGGCAGCGAAGATGGAATGAATTGAGACGTCGCTCTTGGCTGACATATGTTGTCCAGGCATCGCTGCCGTAGAGCAAGGCACTGAGGACACAGGCTTGATACACTCGGACTTTTGTGTTCCGTGTCAGTGCGCCATTTTCCCACACTCTCTTGGCCAGTCTGGACATAGCAGTGGAAGCCTTTCCCATGCGCTTGTTGATTTCTGCATCTAGAGACAGGTTACCGGTGATAGTTGAGCCTAGGTAGATGAACTCTTGAACCACTTCCAGAGCGTGGTCGCCGATATTGATGGATGGAGCATTTCTGACGTCCTGTCCCATGATGTTTGTTTTCTTGAGGCTGATGGTTAGGCCAAATTTGTTGCAGGCAGCCGCAATCCTGTCGATAAGTCTCTGCAGACACTCTTCAGTGTGAGATGTTAATGCAGCATCGTCAGCAAAGAGGAGTTCCCTGAAGAGGACTTTCCGTACTTTGGTCTTCGCTCTTAGACGGGCAAGGTTGAACAACCTGCCACTGATCTGGTGCTTTTTAAGTGAGCTGCTGCTTTATGTGTCTGTCCCAGATATGCAGAACCTCTGCTGGTGTAGGGTCTATCTTATCTTCATTCAGCTCTTGTAGTGAACCTATAATCTGTCATCACAACATAACATGAAGGCTTTAGGTCATGCCATATACCGAAAGTACAAAAACTTTCACTGTTCATCTACCACCACTTACCTGGCTTCTTTTCTCATAGTTCCATGTGTCCCACAGCAACAGGCAGAGGAAGACAAGGAATATCTTGGTGTTGAAGATGAGGAGATATCATTGCTATGGATCAAGAGATGGTTGTCTTAGTTGCAGATCCTCAGCACCCAGATCTCCAGCCTTCAGTTTTTAAAAGACGGATATTTTAGAAGCATCAAACATCTATATAGGCAGTGGAGATAATGTCCCAGAATGTGATGCAGAATTAATGAGCTGTTTGTTCTGATGTGATAAGTCTGTTTTTGAACAAAGTAGTTTTTTTATTCATTCATGGGATGTGGGCATCGCTGGTTAGGACAGCATTTATTGCCCATCCCTAATTGCCCTTGAGAAAGTGGTGGTGAGCTACCTTCTTGAACCGCTGCAGTTCATGTGGGGTAGGTACACCCACGGTGCTGTTAGGAAGAGAGTTTGAGGATTTTGATCCAGCGACAGTGAAGGAATGCTGATATAATTCCTAGTCAGGATGGTGTATGACTTGGAGAGAAACTTGCAGGTGGTGGTGTTCCCATGCATCTGCTGCCCTTGTCCTTCTAGGTGGTAGAGGTCGCGAGTTTCGAAGGTGCTGTCTAAGGAGCCTTGGTGAGTAGCTGCAGTGCATCTTGTAGATGGTTCACACTGCTGCCACTGTGCATCGGTGGTGGAGGGAGTCAATGTTTGTGGACGGGGTGCCAATCAAGCGGCCTGCTTTGTCCTGGATGGTGTTGAGCTTTTTGAGTGTTGTTGGAGCTGCACCCATCCAGGCAAGTGGAGAGTATTCCATCACACTCTTAATTTGTGCCTTGTAGATGGTGGACAGGCTTTGGGACATAAGGAGGTGAGTTACATGCCACAGAATTTCTAGCCTCTGACCTGCTCTTGTAGCCATGGTATTTATATGGCTACTCCAGTTCAGTTTCCAGTCAATGGTAACCCCCAGGATATTGATAGTGTGGGATTCAGTGGTCACAATGCTGTTGAATGTCAAGGAGAGTTGGTTAGATTCTCTCTTGTTTGAGATAGTCATTGTCTGGCACTTGTGTGGCACGAATGTTACTTGCCACTTATCAGCCCAAGCCTGGATATTGTCCAGGTCTTGTTGCATTTTTACATAGACTGCTTCAATATCTGAGGAGTCATGGATGCCTGGGGAAAGGAATAACAGAATATATTTGATACAGTTACAGTGGTTGTGCAGCAGAGAGGAAGGTCAGAATATGAATGAGTGGATTAGGAGTACAGCACTGATCAACACCAAAATTGCATGAGGGTCCTAACTGCTTTATTTGACCCTTTATTTAAACATATTAATGGGGTCCCCACCAGTTTCTGGCTGCAGAACTGGTGGTCTAAATCAAACTCTACCCAAAAATTGGGACTAGCGAATTGCTGGCATGCTGGTGATGTATATTATTCTTAAATTTTTGTCCCCTCATAGCCTCGTTTCTGTCTAAAGACTGCGACAGTGAGACAAAAACCTGTCTAAATGCATTTAAAATTGTTTATACAATGTCCATCCATGTTTTTAAAACATGAGCCTGAACATTAATGTAAAAATCTTTTGACAGGTCATTCATCTTTATTTATGGTTTCCTACAACACTGTTAATTCTAGTGTGTAGGCATTTGCAGTTTGACAGGGTCATTCAGCACAGTTCCCAATAAATCAGGGTAACACAAATTAACTTTAATGACCGTTGAACTTTCAGCTTACCCACAATGTAGTACTTTAACTGTCTTTGAAAACAATGTGTCTTTATAGTAGCAACAAAGATAGTTTTAAAGCTGATAAATTGATGATTAAGGATTTCTATTATTTGGTCATATGAACTACAAACATTTGAATTAAAATATTTGTGACAAAATATTTTCTACAGTACAAATCAAAATTGTTTATTATCATAGTTCAGAATCTATCAATTCTTATTTCAGTACCTATACTAACCCTGGTAATACTCTTCTATGGGCAACATCAATAAAGTACTCCAAAGGAACTCACTTAAAAAGAACAGTAAGTCGAGAATAACATCCTTCAGAATAGGTATCCGTGATATCCTTTTTTTGATTTGTTCATGGGATTTGAGTGTTGCTGGAACCACAAAATTCCCAGTCTCTGATCTGCTCTTATAGCCACAGTGTTTATGTGGCTGCTCCAGTTAAGTTTCTGGTCAATGGTAACTCCAAGGATGTTGATGGTGGGAGACTCAGTGATGGTAATGTCGTTGAAGGCAAGGGGAGATTCTCTCTTGTTGGAGGTGGTCACTGTCTGGTACCTGTGTGGTGCAAATGTTACTTGCCACTTATCAGCCCAAGCCTAAAGATTGTCGAGGTCATGCTGCAGGCGGGCATGGTCTGCATCAGTATCAGAGGCTAGGAATCCTGCAGTGACTAACTCACCTCCTGACTCCCTAGAACCTGTCCATCATCTACAAGGCACAAGTCAGGAGTGTGATGGAACACTCTCCACTTGCCTGGATGGGTGCAGCTCCAACAACACTCAAGAAGCTCGACGCCATCCAGGACAAAGTAGCCCGCTTGATTGGCACCCCATCCACAAACATTCACTTGCTTCACCACCGACACACAGCGGCAGCAGTGTGTACCATCTACAAGATGCACTGCAGCAACGCACCAAGGCTCCTTAGACAGCACCTTCCAAACCCACGACCTCTACCACCGAGAAGGACAAGGGCAGCAGATGCATGCAAACACCACCACCTGCAAGTTTCTCTCCAAGCCACACACCATCCTGACTTGGAACTATATCGCTGTTCCTTCACTGTCGCTGAGTCAAAATCCTGGAACTCCCTTCCTAACAGCACTGTGGGAGTACGTATCCCACATAGACTGCAATGGTTCAAGAAGACGGATCACCAGCACCTTCTCAAGGGCAATTCAGGATGGGCAATAAATGCTGGCCTAGCCAGTGATGCCCACTGATCCCATGAAAGAAATAAAAAAAGGAAAAAAAAATCAAATGGTGCTGAATGAACACTGCAATAATCAGCGAACACCTCACTTCTGACCTTATGATGGAGGGAAGGTCATTGCTGAAGCAGCAGAAGATGGCTGGACCTAGAACACTGTCCTGAGAAACTCCAACAGCTATGTCCTGGGGCTGCGATGATTGGCCTCCAACAACCACAACCATTTTCCTCTGTGTTAGGTATGACACCAGCCAGTGGAGATTTTCCACCCTGATTTCCATTGACTTCAATTTTACAAGGAATCCTCGATGGCATACTCGGTCAAATGTGGCTGTTACGACCAGATGAGAAAGGGGTTTAGGGTTCCCTCTCAGCCTTCTCCTGGTCTTACCGTAACAAGGTTTAATTTTTAACACGCTGTGTTTTAGCGCTCCCTTGGTGAATCCTTGTTCACTGCTTTCCAATTATAAGGCAAAGAAACCAGCACAAGCAGGTTTTCTTAGGTTTAAAGAAGAAAGGTTGAGATTTATTAAACATAAACTTAAATTCTAATTCGGTTAATACCAACGGATGTGCGGCGCCCACACCAGCATGCATATGTGATACACACATGCAGATAGCGACAGAACAGAGCAGAAGGAATAAAGTGGAAAAGTTTGAGGCAATCTCTGAAGAGGGTTTTTGTTACGGATCTTCGAGCTGCCTGTAGAGTCCTTGATTGTAGGTAGGTCTTGCTTTTCATTGGGTCCCAGTATTCTCCTTAATCCTTGTTTGATGTAGGAGATTTTTCTCTCTTGTGGGTCATGTGTCCTCAGTGGGTCCAGAAGCTTGTGAGAAAGAGATGGGAGTAGACAGGACAGGCCTTCTCACTCCAGGAGTGATTCTTGAATGATATGTCAACAGTATTTGGTCTTTTTTGGATAGCTGATTACAGCAGCTTTCTTTTCTGTCCAATCAAGTTGATGACCTAGTTGTTTGTCATGTGCTGCACCCAGTATTCTGTGATGCATCTACGGTTCTATTCTTCAAGAAATGTTAATGAAACTAGTCATTCAGAGGCCCAGCCCTGGAGTCACTGGGTTCAAATCCCACCATGGTAGCTGGTGGAATTTAAATGCAGTTAATTAATAAATGTAATTAATTAATTAATTAAGATCTGGCATTGAGTGCTAGTCTCATGAAAATATTATTGATTGCCATAAAAAACCATCCAGTTCACTAATGTCCTTTAGGGAAGGAAATCTACCATTCTTACCTGGTCTGGCCTACACGTGACTCCAGACCCACAGCAAAGTGGTTGACCTTTAACTGCCCTCCTAAATGGCCTAGCAAACCACTCAGTTGTCAATGGCAATTAAGGATGGGAAAGAAATGCTGACCTTGCCAGCGATGCCCACATCCCATGAAATAATAAAAACAAATTGTAGTCTTGGGAACAGCAGTTTAACTACAATTTTTCTTTATTCTTTCATGTTATGTGAGCGTCACTGGCAAGGCCAGCATTTGTTACCCATCCCTAATTTCCCTTGAGAAGGTGGTGGTGAGCCACCTTCTTGAATCACTGTTGGTGCACCCACAGTACTGTTAAGAAGGGAGTACCAGGTTTTTGACATAGTGACAGTGAAGGAATGGCAATATATTTCCAAGTCAGGATGATGAGTTGCTTGGAAGGGAACTTGCAGGTGGTGGTGTTCCCATACGTCTGCTGCCCTTGTCCTTCTCGGTGGTAGAGGTCACAGGTTTGGAAGGTGCTGTTCGATGAAGGCTTGACGAGTTGCTCCAATGCATCTTATAGCTCGCACACACTGCTGCCACTGTGTGTCAGTGGTAAAGGGAGCAAATGTTTAAGGTGGTTGATGGGGTGCCGGTCAAGTGGACTGCTTTGTCCTGGATGGTATTGAGCTTCTTGAGTGTTCTTGGAGCTGCACCCATCCAGGCAAGTGGAGAGTATTGCATCACACTCCTGACTTGTGCCTTGTAGATGGTGAACAGACTTTGAAGAGTCAGGAGGTGAGTTAGTCACTGCAGAATTCGAAGCCTCTGACCTGCTCTTATAGACATCATATTTATATGGCTGCTCCAGTTCAGTTTCTGGTCAGTGGTAGCCCCCAAGATATTGATGGTGGGGGATTCAGCAATAGTAATGTTGTTGAAAGTCAAGGAGAGATGGTTACATTTTTGTTGGAAGTAGTCATTGCCTGGCACTTCTGTGATGCGAATGTTATTTGCCACTTATCAGCCCAAACCTGAATGTTGTCCAGGTTTTTCTGCATATAACTCTTATAAACCTCAAATTGTGGTTGGTCAAGATTTTGTGAAATAAAAGTGCCTGTATCTATTGTGCAGGAAGTCTTAATGAGGATTCCTAGTAGTTGTCACCAAATTACTTTCTATACCATGAAAGGAGAAGTAGGCTTCTGGTAAAGCAATATTGTTTACATTTTCCAGCCTGTAAATCAGATATTTTTTAGATGTAAATATAAATGAAAACTTTTGGCCGAAGCTCTGGTATAAACTTGTCTAATTTAGGTTCTTTGAAGCTAAAACACTGAGTAGAGGTAGATAACACAGTTTGTTACATGATGTATCGTGTCATTATTCTTGCTGACTGTTAAGCCAGTTCTAAATGGTTACCATGACCACAATTGTGAAAGATGTTGCCAGAATATTAGCACAATTAGATAGAATTTCCTCAGGTTGCTAATGTGAGTGAAAAAGCATGAAGAGGAAAAATCATTTTATACATACACGGGCAATGTTCCCTACCTTTAACCTTGGGGAAGGAAAAAACGTACAGAGAACCATTATGCTGCATCTTTACTTCTTAACATTGCTTCAGAATTTTGGGGCTTCCCCTGAGGGGCAAAAGAGGATCTGTGCCTGCAATGGGTGAAGGCCCAATGTGGTAATACTAATGAGGCAGAAGGGAACTTTCCTGGCCTCCCACTTCAGCTTCCTGTCATTCTGCTCCTCACGTGCCCCAATAAACTGACAGCCGGCTTTATACTTCTACCTCCTTCATACTGTTACAGCAGCCAGAAGGCCCCAAGGCCATGGTCAGGAATGCACGCCTTCTACCATCCCCATTTCCCAATGCAATGCACTGCCAGATAGCCGCTTGGCCTGGACAGACACAGTATTGTTTGGATTGTTTGGGTGTGCTATGCCTGCCCATTACTGCAATGGAGAAGGGGGAGGCAGGAAAAGCTCCATTAACTTTTTCACTCACACTAATGACTGGAGGAAAATATGCAGTTATCCTAAAATGGCAAAGACTGGTAATATTGGAAACACTGGCCCTTAAATTCCTCAAGTGTTCTGCCAGATCCCCGCCCAACCCCTTGCAAGGCCAATGGTGCCAAATAGGCAGAATCGGGGATGGATATTCCTCTTGTTAGAAGCTCCTGCTTCCTGGTTCTGACGAAGCCTGATGCTGCATGGGAGGCTCCATGCTGACAGAACTAAAGTGCACTCACCTCCAGAAGGATGCAAGTGAGCAACACTAGGGATCTCCATGATATGAAAGCAGCCTGGACCCCCAAAGAAACACAAAATTTGGATCAGTCCCCTTGATGTCCATAAAGTCTGGGGTTGGTGGAGGGGTGGGGGGAGGCGGGGGTGGTGGTAGTGGTTACTGGGTAATTGCTGGATTTTGCTGCTGTCTGCTGGCAACAGTTCTCAATGTGCTCACAGTGGTCCAGAAACCCACCAGCCTCATGGGAATGAAGTTCCTTCCCAGTGATCCTACAAACACCTCCTTTGGTGTCAATGCTGAAGGGCAACAATCACAAAACGCCAGGATCACAGCCCACAGTTTTTCAGGTTAGCGATATCATGCTGTACAATTTTATTGTGAGCAGCTTAACGTATTTACATAAAATATCATTCTCCACCCTTTTACCAGAGGTGTTTATTTAAATGGATTATAGTTTCCAGTAAAACAGTGGACAAAACAAACAGAGTATAAGTGCATTACACATTTGCATGGTAATATTGGACAGCGTAATTCTAAATTAAAGTGTTTTACTGGGAGGTTCTGGAGAATCATTATGGGCCAATGGCATCCAGTGATGTATTTAAGACCTACGTGATTACATCTAACTGGTCAAATATTATGGTCCCAGCACTTAGAAGACTTTCTCCCATTGGTGTGAGCTTTATCAGTTGCTTCTTAACAAAATCTCTTCCAATTGCTGAGAGCTGCATCTACAAGAAAAACATTCCTCTCAGGTCTACTGTAGTTTGATCACAGTAACATCAGTACGGTTCATGCGTGACTTAAGATGGGGATATATTAAATATAAGAATTGATTAGCAACACATTGCATTTCCCAAGTACTTTTTTCTCATACTTTCTACAGTGTTGACAAACTGTGCCTCACAGTAAATTCAGTGATGCACTATTCAAACTAAAATCTGATCTTCAATATTTAGCTCTTGCTAACTTGACCTGCCAGATTTATATTTCACCAGCCATTTTCTTGACGCTGTTCCTTGAATCCACTTTTCATTGCCACCTAGAAAATGCCCATTCCAGACAAAACAACTGTTGTGGTAAAGCTATTTTGCTTTGTGTATATTGTGAGTGCATCTTGAATCATCATGTTCATAGTAACTTAGACAGAGGGAAGAAAGAAGTCACACATAATCAGGCCTTACTTTGAATTATTCAATGTGATGTTTTTTTAAATTGCCCTGAAAATAGAATAGAGGTGATCTTGTTATGTTCACATCATAGTTTGTTCAGTCTCCATGGTCTCATGTGACTGAGGTCACCAACAGGAAATATGGGCACCATTTCACTGCCACAAAGCACTGCTCTGACTTTGACTCAATCAATTATATTGTAAAGACAATTCCTCTGACTGCTTTGGACACTCAGCAGCATGGTGAAACCTGGGATTGGTATCAAAACATGGAGAGTTTTTTTTTCTTGTCTCTTTTAGATTTAGTGGGCTGGATTTTAAGGAGACCTCGTGTCGGGATCCGTGGTGGAGGGGGCCTGAACATGGCACCGGATGAGGCCCGCCACAGACCTCAATTCCAGCAGGGCCCGGCCCGATATTGCCAGTAGTGGCGAGGTCTCATGGCAGTACTCCCTCCCCCCTCGCCTCCTGATGTCCCACTGCAATCTTCGGCCTGGTGGCCAGCACTCCCACGCCTTCAGTACCCCGTCCAGGGAAATGAGGCACAACACTGGTGGGGAGGGGGAAGAGGTAAGTTTCTCAGTACGGGGGGTGGGAAGCAGGCTACAGAGCATTCTGGAGGGCGAGGGTGCACAGCCAGGGGTCGTGGTCCACATTGGTACCAATAGGTAGGAAAAGGGATGAGGTCCTGCAAGCTGAGTTTTGGGAGTTAGGAAAGAGATTAGCAAGCAGGACCTCAAAGGTAGAAATTTCTGGATCACTGCCAAGGCCACGTGCTAGTGAGTATAGATGAATGTGGGGCTGGAGAGATGGTGCAGGAGGGAGAGTTTCAGATTTCTGGGACATTGGGATCAGTTCTGGGGAAGGTGGGACCTGTACAAGCTGGACAGTCCACACCTGAACAGGACTGGGATGAATATCCTTGCAGGGAGGTTTGCTAGTGCTGTTGGGGATGGTTTAACCTAAATTGGCAGGGGGGTGGGAACCTGAGGGCAGTTTCCGATAGGACAAATTCAGAGCAGGGAACAGAAGACAGAAAATTAGTGAGTGACTCTGAAAGACAGAAGAAGCAAAGGTTAAAAAGTGTGCAGCACAGGAATTTGGCAGTGATAAAACATATTTATTTAAACGTAAGGAGTATAGCAAACAAAGCTGATGAGCTGAGGGCACAGATAGACACATGGCAGCATGATATCATTGCTACAATAGAAACTTGGTTAAAAGAGGGGCAAAAATGGCAGCTCAACATCCCTGGATGTAGAGTTTTCAGGCGGGATAGAGAGGGGGATAAAAAAAGGAGGGGGGAGGGTAGCATTATTGGTTAAGGTTTCAATAACAGCTGTGAGGAGAGATGATATGCTAAATGGATCATCAAATGAGGCCATATGGGTGGAGCTCAGAAATAAAAAAGGGGTAGCCACACTGCTAGGAGTGTACTATTGACCCCCAAATAGTGAGAGGGAGATAGAAGAACAAATATGTAGGCAAATTTCTGAGTGCAAAAACAATGGGGCAATAATAGTTGGGGATTTCAACAATCCTAATATCAATTGGGATACAAACAGTGTGATGGGCACAAAATGCACAAAATTCTTGAACTGCATTCAAGAGAACTTTTTTAACCAGCATGTAACAAGCGAGAGGGGGTGCAATTCTAGATTTAGTCTTTGGAAATGAAGCTGGGCAAGTGGACGAAGTAGGAGTGGGTGACCATTTTGGAGATAGTGACCATAATACAGTTAGCTTTAGCATAATCATGGAAAAGGACAAAGATAGAACAGGAGTAAAAGTTCTAAATTGGAGGAAGGCAAATTTTACGAAGCTGAGAGGTGATCTGGCAAAAGTGGACTGGATACAGCTACTTGAAGGAAAATCTGTGGCAAACCAGTGGGAGGCATTCAAAAGCAGGATTCTATGGGCACAGTGTAGACATGTCTCCACAAAGAAAAAGTGTGGTACTGCCAAATCTAGAGCCGCCTGGTTATCTAGAATCATTACATAAATGATTTGGAAGAAAGTATAGGTGGTCTGATTAGCAAGTTTGCAGACGACACTCAGATTGGTGGAGTAGCAGATAGTGAAGGGGACTGTCAGAGAATACAGCAGAATATAGATAGACTGGAGAGTTGGGCAGAGAAATGGCAGATGGAGTTCAATCAGGGCAAATGCGAGGTGATGCATTTTGGAAGATCCAATTCAAGAGTGAACTATACAGTAAATGGAAAAGTCCTGGGGAAAATTGATGTACAGAGAGATTTGGGTGTTCAGGTCCATTGTTCCCTGAAGGTGGCAACGCAGGTCAATAGAGTGGTCAAGAAGGCATACGGCATGCTTTCCTTCATCGGACGGGGTATTGAGTACAAGAGTTGGCAGGTCATGTTACAGTTGTATAGGACTTTGGTTCGGCCACATTTGGAATACTGCGTGCAGTTCTGGTTGCCACATTACCAAAAGAATGTGGATGCTTTGGAGAGGGTGCAGAGGAGGTTCACCAGGATGTTGCCTGGTATGGAGGGCGCTAGCTATGAAGAGAGGTTGAGTAGATTAGGATTATTTTCATTAGAAAGACGGAGGTTGAGGGGGGACCTGATTGAGGTGTACAAAATCATGAGAGGTATAGACAGGGTGGATAGCAAGAAGCTTTTTCCCAGAGTGGGGGATTCAATTACAAGGGGACACGAGTTCAAAGTGAAAGGGGAAAAGTTTAGGGGGGATATGCGTGGAAAGTTCTTTACGCAGAGGGTGGTGGGTGCCTGGAATGCATTGCCAGCGGAGGTGGTAGACGCGGGCACGATAGCATCTTTTAAGATGTATCTAGACAGATTCATGAATGGGCAGGAAGTAAAGAGATACAGACCCTTAGAAAATAGGCGACAGGTTTAGATAGAGGATTTGGATCGGCGTAGGCTTGGAGGGCCGAAGGGCCTGTTCCTGTGCTGTAATTTTCTTTGTTCTTTGTTCTTCTTTGTTCATACAAGGAAGATAAAGCAGAAAAAGAAAATGTATGACAGTAACAAAAACTTAATACTTTAGAAAGCCGAAAGGAGTATAGAAAGAGCAGGAGTGAAGTAAAAAAGGAAATTAGGAAAGCAAAGAGAGGACATGAAAAATTATTGGCAGGTAAAATCAAGCAAAACCCAAAGATGTTTTACCAGTACATTAAGAGCAAGAGGATAACTAAGGAAAGGGTAGGGCCTATCACAGATGTACAAGGGAACTTATGCGTGGATGAGTCTTTTGTCTCTGTCTTCAGAAAGGAGAGGGATGATGCTGACATTGTAGTAAAAGAGGACTAGTGTGAAATATTAGATACAAAAAGTATAATGAGAGAGGAAGTTCTAGAGGTTCTGACATCCTTGAAAGTGATAAATCACCATGGCCAGATGGATTGTATCCTAGGTTGTTAAGAGAAGCCAGGGAGGAAACAGCAGATGCTCTGAGAATCATCCTCCAATCCTCACTATAGGTGAGGCGAGGTACCAGAGGATTGGAGGTCTGCGAACATTGTACCATTGTTTAAAAAGGGTGCGAGGGATAGATTAAATAATTGCAGGCCAGTCAGTCTGACCTCGGTGGTGGGCAAATTACTATAATCAATTCTGAGAGATAGGATAAACTGTCACTTAGAAAGGCACACATTAATCAGGGATAGTCAGCATGGATTTGTTAAGAGAAGGTTGTGTCTTACTAAATAGAATTTTTTGAGGAAGTAACAAGGAGGATTGATGAGGGTAGTGCAGTGGAGATGGTCTACATGAATTTTAGTAAGGCATTTGACAAGGTCCCACATGGCAGACTGGTCAGAAAAATAAAAGCCCATGGGATACGGGGAATGTGGCAAGTTGGATGCAAAATTGGCTCAGTGACAGGTAACAACGGGTAATGGTCGATGGATGTTTTTGTGAATGGAAAGCAGTTTCCAGAGGCATTCCACAGGGCTTAGTGTTGGCTCCGTTGCTGTATGTGTTACATATTAATGATTTGGACTTAAATGAGGGAGGCATGAGTGGGAAATTTGCAGATGACACAAAAATTGGCCGTGCAGTTGATAATGAAGAGGATAGCTGTAGACTCCAGAATTATATCAATGGTTTGGTTGATTGGACGGAAAAGTGGCAAATGGAATTCAATCTGGAGAAGTGTGAGGTACTGCATTTGGGGAGAGCAAACAAAGCACAGTGGTGCAGTGGTTAGCACCGCAGCCTCACAGCTCCAGCGACCCGGGTTCAATCCTGGGTACTGCCTGTGTGGAGTTTGCAAGTTCTCCCTGTGTCTGCGTGGGTTTTCTCCGGGTGCTCCGGTTTCCTCCCACAAGCCAAAAGACTTGCAGGTTGATAGGTAAATTGGCCATTATAAATTGTCACTAGTATAGGTAGGTGGTAGGGAAATATAGGGACAGGTGGGGATGTTTGGTAGGAATATGGGATTAGTGTCGGATTAGTATAAATGGGTGGTTGATGTTCGGCACAGACTCGGTGGGCCGAAGGGCCTGTTTCAGTGCTGTATCTCTAATCTAATCTAAATATGCACAGGCAGCTGATGCCATTGCCGGGGACAGACAGCCTACCTCCTCCATGTCATCAGGTCGGGTGGCCCGGCCCGGCTATTTAACTGAGCTGCTGCGCTTGGAACCAAGGCAGCTCTTTGGCATGCGGCCCACGCGGGCGGGCTGCCATTTTTTTCGCCCGCCGCTGAAATTCAGCCCATTGTTATAGACAGAAAGGGATTCCTCTCGTGTATACCTACCTATCTACTAACCATATTCAAGTCTTGGGAACTACAATATATAACTCTTTTAAAGCTCAAATGGTTGGGGATTTGTACAAAAAAAGGTCTGTTAAATTATGTTAAACAGGAAGATCTAATAATGATTTTTAGTAATTGTCACCAAATTACCAAGTGTAGACTTCAGGGGAAGTAGGGTTAAAACCATGCTAATTAGAGCTGTGTCAACCTAATTCAGTTTCCATTTTTTAAGTCATACGCTCTGTATATTTAAATTTCCATTAAAAATTCATACTTCCAGATTTATAATGGAAATAGCTTGTGTAATCTTGTAATTACATTCTCCCAGCAGTGGTAGCAACTTCAATATGGGCGGCACAGTGGCGCAGTGGTTAGCACCGCAGCCTCACAGCTCCAGTGACCCGGGTTCAATTCTGGGTACTGCCTGTGTGGAGTTTGCAAGTTCTCCCTGTGACTGCGTGGGTTTTCGCCGGGTACTCCAGTTTCCTCCCACCACAAAAAGACTTGCAGGTTGATAGGTAAATTGGCCATTATAAATTGCCCCTGGTATAGGTAGGTGGTAGGGGAATATAGGGACAGGTGGGGATGAGGTAGGAATCTGGGATTAGTGTAGGATTAGTATAAATGGGTGGTTGATGGTCGGCACAGACTCGGTGGGCCAAAGGGCCTGTTTCAGTGCTGTATCTCTAAATAAATAAATAAAAAATAAATAAAAATAATATAAATGTGACTGTAGGAATTTATAATGGAAAAGAATCTCTGGAAGTGCATGCTGACGTAAGATTTTTATTACATGTATCTCACGAAAGTGTAAGGAAACTGTATTTCTGCATAGTAACTTACCATAGATAGTACTTTTTATTCCAGTCATAAATTAAGTCAATTGTTAAAAAGACAAGTCTAAAGGCTTAATGTGTGGAGCATTCGCAATAAGGTAGATGAATCAACTGCGCAAAAAGATATAAACGGTTATGATATAGTTGCGATTACGGAGACATGGCTGCAGGGTGATCAAGGACGGGAACTGAACATCCAGGGGTGGATATTTAGGAAGGACAGGCAAAAGGGAAAGGAGGTGGGGTAGCGTCGTTAGTAAAGGAGGAAATCAGTGCATTAGTGAGGAAGGATATTGGCTTGGAAAATCATGATGTGGAATCTGTATGGGTGGAACTAAGAAACACCAAGGTGTAGAAAACATTGGTGGGGGTTGTCTATAGGCCCCCAAACAGTAGTAGAGATGTAAGGGATGGCATTAAACAGGAAATTAGAGATGCATACAATAAGGGTACAACTGTAATCATAGCTGACTCTAATCTACATACAGATTGGTCAAACCAAATTAGCAATAATACTATGGAGGAGGATTTCCTGGAGTGTGAACATGACGTTTTTTTTAGACCAATATGTTGAGAAACCAACGAGAGAACAGGTTATCCTAGACTGGGTATTGTCCAATGAGAAAGGATTAATTAACAATCTTGTTGTGCGGCGTCCCTTGGGCAGGAGCGACCATAACATGATAGAATTCTTCATTAAGATGGAGAGTGAAGTAGTTGAATTCGAAACTAGGGTCCTGAATCTAAATAAAGGAAACTACAAAGGTATGAAGCGCGGGTTGGCTATGGTAGATTGGGGAACTTTACTTAAAGGGTTGACGGTGGATAGGCAATGGATAATATTTAAAGAACGTGCATGAATTACAAAAATTATTCATTCCTGTCTGGCGCAAAAATAAAACCGGAAAAGTGGCTCAACTGTGGCTTACAAAAGAAATTGGGGATCGTATTAGATCCAAAGGGGAGGCATATAAAATTGCCAGAAAAAGCAGCAAGTCTGAGGATTGGGAGCAGTTTAGAATTCAGCAAAGGGGAACAAAGAGGTTGATTAAGCGGGGAAAAATAGAGTATGAGAGTAAACTTGCAGGGAACATAAAAACTGACTGTAAAAGTTCTTATAAATATGTGAAAATAAAAAGATTAGTGAAAACAAATGTTGGTCACTTACAGTCAGAAATGGGGGAAATTATAATGGGGAACAAAGAAATAGCAGAACAATTAAACACATACTTTGGTTCTGCCTTCACAAAGGAGGACACAAATAACCTCCCAGAAATGTTAGGGAACCAAGGGTCTAATGAGAGGGAGGAACTGAAGGAAATCAGTATTAGTAAAAAAAAAGTGCTAGGGAAATTAATGGGGTTAAAGGCTGGCAAATCCCCAGGGCCTGATAATCTACCTCCCAGAGTACTAAAGGAAGTGGCCCTGGAAATAATGGATGCATTAGTGGTCATCTTCCAAAATTCTATAGACTCTGGAGCAGTTCCTACAGATTGGAGGGTGGCAAATGTAACCCCACTATTTAAAAAAGGAGGGAGAGAAAAAACAGGCCATTATAGACCAATTAGCCTTACAACAGTAGTGGGGAAAATGCTGGAGTCTATTATAAAAGAGGTGATAGCAGAATACCTGGAAAGCATAAACGGAATTGGACAAAGTCAGCATGGGTTTACGAAAGGGAAATCATGCTTAACAAATCTACTGGAGTTTTTTGAGAGTGTAACTAGTAGAATCGATAAGGGAGAACCAGTGAATGTGGTGTATTTGGATTTTCAGAAGGCTTTTGATAAGGTCCCACATAAGAGGTTAGTGTGCAAAATTAAAGCACATGGGATTCGGGGTAATATACTGGCATGGATTGAGAATTGGTTGACAGACAGGAAACAGAGTAGGAATAAACAAGTCTTTTTCTGGGTGGCAGGCAGTGACTAGTAGGGTACCGCAGGGATCAGTGCTTGGGCCCCAGCTATTCATAATATATATTAATGACTTAAATGAGGGAACTAAATGTAACATTTCCAAGTTTGCAGACGACATAAAGCTGGGGGGGAATGTGAGCTGTCAGGAGGATGCAAAGAGGCTCCATTGTGATTTGGACAACTTGGGTGAGTGGGCAAATGCATGGCAGATGCAGTATAACATGGATAAATGTGAGGTTATCCACTTTGGTTGTAAAAACAGAAAAGCAGATTATTATTGGAATGGGGATAGATTGAGAAAGGGAGAGGTGCAATGAGATCTGAGTGTCCTTGTACACCAGACACTGAAAGCAAGCATTCAGGTGCAGCAAGCAGTTAGGAAGGCGAATGGTATGTTGCCTTCATTGCAAGAGGATTTGAGTACAGGAACAAGGATTTCTTACTGCAGTTATACAGGGCCTTGGTGAGACCACATCTGGAATATTGTGTGCAGTTTTGGTCTCCTTATCTGAGGAAGGATGTTCTTGCCATGGAGGGAGTGCAAAGAGGATTTACTAGGCTGATTCCTGGGATGGCAGGATTGATGTATGAGGAGAGATTGGGTCGACTAGGCCTATATTCACTAGAGTTCAGAAGAATGAGGGGAGGATCTCATAGAAACCTATAAAATTCTAACAGGACTAGACAGGCTAGATGTAGGGAGGAGTGTGTTTCCGATAGCTGGGGAGTCCAGAACCAGGGGTCACAGTCTCAGGATACGGATATGCCATTTAGAACCGAGATGAGGAGAAATTTCTTCACACAGAGGGTAGTGAACCTCTGGAATTCTCGACCGCAGAAGGCAGTGCAGGCCAAGTCATTACATATATTCAAGAAGGAGATAGATATATTTCTTAATGCCAAAGGGATCAAGGGATATGGGGAGAAAGCGGGAACAGAGTACTGAATTAGATAATCAGCCATGATCTTTTTTGAATGGCAGAGCAGGCCCAAAAGGTCGAATGGCCTACTCCTGCTCCTATTTTCTATGTTTCTATGTACAAATTTTCCACATTAATCAGAAATAAGCCACTTCCATTCTCAGAGTTGAAATCAATAACTCATCACACTCTGTCCAGGGGGAAACAAATGATAAATATTAGTTAAATCAGTTGTTATATTGTGATATTTTTGGTCCCTGCAACAAAATATCAGCAGTTCCTGATTTTTACAATACCTGAATTAACTAAAATAATCCAAAAAGTTACCGTATTATCGGGGATGCACAGGAGCTCAAAGCACAGCCTGATGAGCAGGAAACAACAGCACCTTTGAAGGAGACCTACACTCCCTATCTGAAAAAAGACAACTGAGAATGAAATGGTGCTCATCAAGAAAACAAACTGCTGAAACCTTAATATTTAGTATTGTGAGGGGAGAGAACACATCTACTAACACCTCAGATGCTGGAAAGTTAACTTTCCATTTTGTGTTATAAGCAGAGACCTTAACCTATTTTAAGTAAATGGATTTGCTAATATAGTGTATAAATTTCACTATATTAATAAAAAAATTCATTTGAACATTATTCTGCCACAGAGTAATTTCAAGATCTTATGTTTTAAGATACTGTAATCACAATATTCATAATGCCCTACAGTCAGCCCTACAGGGACCATGATTGGCATCCTTCCATCTATGAAAGATGATGGTCAAGCAGCAAACAATCCAGGTGGTGGGGTGTTTTCTCTTGGTGCACCTTTGCTGCTGGCTGTGAAGGCCATCCTTGAGAAGCAGGTTCTGCTACAAGTGCTGCACGTGAAGCTGCCAAGTGATGCTGTGAATTGTTGTTTTTGACGTTGGCCCCTGTGGCCAAACTGCTGCAGCAACTGGTCATCGTGGTATTACACACCAGTCTACAGGTTGTGCCGCCATTTCCCTCTTTCGTCAGCTAGTGACTCCCAGGTGTGATAGTCAACATTTAGGGCCTTCGTGTCACGCTTGCAAGCATCCTTTAAGTGGATCTTTTGGTGCCGCACTGGTCATCTGGCCCCGGCTACCTCGCCATACAGAAGGTCCTTGGGTATGTGACCGTCTTCCATCCTGCGGATGTGTCGGATCCACCAAAGCTGCCTATGTTTGATTAGTGCCAACACACTTGGGAGCTCTGCCTTTGCAAGGACTGCCACATTCATGATTTTGTCCTGCCAGGATATACTCATTATACGCCACAGACAGCAAAGATGGAAATTATTGAGTTTATTTTCCTGGTAGCTGTAAGTCACCCATGTTTCACAACCATACAGCAAGGTGCTGAGCAAACACAGTCCTTATAAACCATGAGCTTGGTCCGAAGGGTCAGCTTGGAGTTATCCCATGCGTATTTAACAAGTTGTACAAAGGTGGTAGCTGCTTTGCCTCTGCAGGGACCAGGGGGAGGATAAAAGGAGTGGGAGCAGCAGCGAGAGGCAAATCAATGAGGAGGATAAAAGGAGTGGGAGAATCAGTGAGAGGCAGACTGGTGGGGGTGGTGGGGGGAGGCGCAGGTGCATGGGTTCAGATCCCACCGATGGCGTGTGAAAAAATCTGAGTATGACGTCAGAGAAAGATGGATAAGTGATTGGCTGTGACATGGACCCAGCTGAAGAAACCAACAGCAGCGAAGGATATGAGACAGACAGAGAGAGTGAATGGGAGAAATGCACGGACCTAGCTGGAGGGTTCAGGGGATGGAGTTGGCAACTGGAGGTGGGAAGGGGAGACCTGGAGCTGCTCCCTTCGCACACCTAGAGGACAAGATCACACCTACGTTTGTGGTGATCTTGGCCCTGCCAGTTGGTGCCTTCAACATTAACAAGGGGAGGCGGTGGCGTAGTGGTATTGTCACTGGACTAGTAACCCAGAGACCCAGGCTAGTGCTCTGGGGACATGGGTCCAAATCCCACCACAGCAGAAGGTGGAATTTGAATTCAATTAATAAATCTGGAATTAAAAAGCTAGTCTAATGATGGCCATGAAACCATTGTCGATTGTTGTAAAAACCCAACTGGTTCACTAATGCCCTCTAGGGAAGGAAATGTGCTGTCCTTACCTAGTCTGGCCTACATGTGACTCCAGACCCACAGCAATGTGGTTGACTCTTACATGCCCTCTGAAATGGCCTAGCAAGCCACTCAGTTGTATCTAACCGCTACGAAGTCAATAAAAAGGAATGAAACCGGACAGACCACCCGGCATCGACCTACGCACCGGAAACAACCACGGCAAACCCAGCCCTGCCCACCCTGCAAAGTCCTCCTTACTAACATCTGGGGGCTTGTGCCAAAGTTGGGAGAGATGTCCCACAGACTAGTCAAGCAACAGCCTAAAATAGTCATACTCACGGAATCATACCTGACAAACAATGTCCCAGGCACTGCCATCACCATCCCCGGGTATGTCCTGCCCTACCGGCAGGACAGAACCAGCAGAGGTGGCGGCATAGTGGTATACAGTAGGGAGAGAGTTGCCCTGGACGTCCTCAACATCGACTCTGGACCCCATGAAGTCTCATGGCATTAGGTCAAACATGGACAAGGAAACCTCCTGCTGATTACCATCTACCGCCCTCCCTCAGCTGATAAGTCACTACTCCTCCATGTTGAACAGCACTTGGAGGAAGCACTGAGGGTGGCAAGGGCACAGAATGTACTCTGGGTGGGGGACATCAATGTCTATCACCAAGAGTGGCTTGGTAGCACCATTACTGACCGAGCTGGCCGAGTCCTAAAGGACATATCTGCTAGACTGGGTATGCGGCAGGTGGTGAGGGAACCAACAAGAGGGGAAAACATACTTGACCTTGGACTCACCAATCTGCCTGCCACAGATGCATCTGTCCATGACAGTATTGGTAGGAGTGACCACCGCACAGTCCTTGTGGAGATTAAGTCCCGCCTTCACATTGAGGATACCCTCCATCGTGTTGTGTGGCACTATCACCGTGCTAAATGGGATAGATTTCGAACAGATCTAGCAATGCAAAACTGGGCATCCATGAGGCGCTGTGGGCCATCAGCAGCAGCAGAATTGTACTCAACCACAATCTGTAACCTCATGGCCCGGCATATCCCCCACTCTACCATTACCATCAAGCCAGGGGACCAACCCTGGTTCAATGAAGAGTGCAGGAGAGCATGCCAAGAGCAGCACCAGGCATACCTCAAAATGGGGTGTCAACCTGGTGAAGCTACAACACAGGTCTATCTGCGTGCCAAACTGCGTAAGCAGCATGCGATAGACAGAGCTAAGCAATCCCATAACCAACAGATCAGATCTAAGCTCTGCAGTCCTGCCACATCCAATCATGAATGGTGGTGGACAATTAAACAACTAACTGGAGGAGGTGGCTCCATAAATATCCCCATCCTCAATGATGGGGGAGCCCAAAACATCAGTGCAAAAGATAAGGCTGAAGCATTTGCAACAATCTTCAGCCAGAAGTGCCGAGTTGATGATTCATCTCGGCCTCCTCCTGAAGTCCCCAGCATCACAGATGCCAGACTTCAGCTAATTCAATTCACTCCACGTGATATCAAGAAACGACTGAAGGCAATGGATACTGCAAAGGCTATGGACACTGACAATATTCCGGCAATAGTACTGAAGACCTGTGCTCCAGAACTTGCCGCACCCCTAGCCAAGCTGTTCCAGTACAGCTACAACATTGGCATCTACCCTGCAATGTGGAAAATTGCCCAGGTATGTCCTGTACACAAAAAGCAGGACAAGTCCAACCTGGCCAATTACTGCCCCATCAGCCTACTCTCAATCATCGGTAAAGTGATGGAAGGTGTCATCAACAGTGCCATCAAGCGGCACCTGCTTAGCAACAACCTGCTCAGTGACGCTCAGTTTGGGTTCCGCGAGGGCCACTCTCCTGACCTCATTACAGCCTTGGTTCAAAAATGGACAAAAGAGCTGAACTCAAGAGATGAGGTGAGAGTGACTGCCCTTGGCATCAAGGCAGCATTTGAGTGAGTATGACATCAAGGAGCCCTAGCAAAACTGAGGTCAATGGGAATCAGGGGGAAAACCCTCTGCTGGTTGGAGTCATACCTAGCACAAAGGAAGATGGTTGTGATTGTTGGAGGTCAATCATCTGATCTCCAGGACATCACTGCAGGAGTTCCTCAGGGTAGTGTCCTCAGCCCAACCATCTTCAGCTGCTTCATCAATGACCTTCCTTCAATCATTAGGTCAGAAGTGGGGATGTTCGCTGATGATTGAACAATGTTCAGCACCATTCATGACTCCTCAGATACTGAAGCAGTCTGTGTAGAAATGCAGCAAGACTTGGACAATATCCAGGCTTGTGCTGATAAGTGACAAGTAACATTCGCACCACACAAGTGCCAGGCAATGACCATCTCCAACAAGCATCTAACCATCTCCCCTTGACATTCAACGGCATTACCATCGCTTAATCCCCCACTATCAACATCCTAGGGGCTACCATTGACCAGAAACTGAACTGGAGTAGCCATATAAATACTGTGGCTACAAGAGCAGGTCAGAGGCTAGGAACCCTGCGGCGAGTAACTCATCTTCTGACTCCCCAAAGCCTGTCCACCATCTACAAGGCACAAGTCAGGGGTGTGATGGAATACTCTCCACTTGCCTGGATGAATGCAGCTCCAACGACACTCAAGAAGCTCGACACCATCCAGGACAAAGCAGCCCGCTTGATTGGCACCCCAGCTACAAACATTCACTCCTTCCACCACCGACGCACAGTGGCAGCTGTGTGTACCATCTACAAGGTGCACTGCAGCAACACACCAAGGCTCCTTAGACAGCACCTTCCAAACCCACGACCTCTACCAACTAGAATGACAAGGGCAGCAAATGCATGGGAACACTACCATCTGCGAGTTCCCCTCACACCATCCTGACTTGGAACTATATCACCATTCCTTCACTGTCGCTGGGTCAAAATCCTGGAACTCCCTTCCTAACAGCACTGTGGGTGTACCTACCCTACATGGACTACAGCGGTTCAAGAATGCAGCTCACCACCACCTTCTCAAGGGCAATTAGGGATGGGTAATAAATGCTGGCCTAGCCAGCGACGCCCACGTCCCATGAATGAATAATAAAAAAAAACACAACATCAAGATCTAGTGGTTAGGGAGTAAGCCCAACAAAATCTGGAGTGGAGTCCCATTAGGTAGTTGGTGTTTCCCTCAAGTTAGCACTTTCCGGCAACTCCTGCAACCAAATAGACCTCAAACGTATAGGCTTTCATCTTTCCTCTGGACACCAGCATACAAGGTCGAGAGGTGGGTGCAGATGCTAAACAAGTCTGCACCTCCTGAAACCATGCCTAGGCTACGCAGCAAACAAAGAAAGGTAACCTTTTGGCTTGGAAGCTGGAATGTGAGGACTGTGTGCCCTGGAATGAACAGCAACCTACACTCCACAGCAAATGAATGCAAGATTGCCCTGATTGACAGTGAGCTACACAAGCTTGGTGTCGACATTGCTGCTCGACAAGGAAACATATTACCTGACACAGGCTCTATTCAAGTGGCTAATTACACCTTCTGCTGACATGGAGAGTGCTGAAGATCGCCATGAGCAGGGTGGTAGCTTTGCAGTGAGCAACTGGCTGACACAGTCAATTGAGTCCCCAGTAGCAACTTCAGAGCGCCTCATCACCCTATGGCTACCATCTGATGGAGGCACAGTCAGCATCATACGTGCCTACACACCAATTCTGTATGCCAGTATCTCAGATAAAGAGCATTTTAATGACTCCCTAGGTGATGTTCTGAGAAACATCCCAAATGGCGAGAAGGTATTCATCCTGGGTGACTTCAACACATGTGTTGGGGCAGACAGTTGCTCATGGCCAACATACTTCGGTCGTCATGGGGTGGGCAAATTCAACGATAACGGACAACACCTTCTTGATCTTTGTGCCCTGAATAAATTCTGTATCACCAACATCTTCTTCCGGGGCAGACATCGCCACGAGGTATCATGGCGTCACCCAAGGTCTGGACATTGGGACCAACTAGACCTAGTCATCACAAGGAGGCACCATCTGCCCAGTGTTCTTCACACCCAAACCTACCACAGCTCAGACGGTGACACTGACCTCTCTCAGCAACAGAGTGAAGGTACACCCCTGAAAGTTCTACGGTTCCAAACGCGACGGCCTGCCATGCATCAACATCCGTTGCATAGGCCATGATGCCAAAACCAGCACTTCACACTGTCCCTAGAATGCTTGCTACCCACCAAAGTCTTAATGGGAAGCACCAATGCTGGCATTGATGAAGCTTGGAGCTCACTAAGCTCCATCATCTCTAAAGCAACAGAAGCATCATTTGGTAAAGGCAGAATCCACAACAAGGACTGTTTTGAGACCTACTCAGTTGAGATGGTATCTGTCATTGATACAAAAAACAAAGACTACATGATGCACAACATAAACCCAACAGCTAAGACACTGCATGACCTGAAAGTAGCCAAGACAACTGTGCACAGGAGAGGGAGATACTGCACACAAACAAACACTGGATCAACTTATGTCAAGAAATCCGAGCTGCATGTTACAAAGGAAATCTACCAGATATGTACGAAGAGATCAAGAGGGCACTTGACCCTACCATCAACAAAATTGCTCCCCTGAAATTGGCAGATGTTGAAGTACTCACCGACAGAATTAAACAGATGTCCCACTGCCTGAACACTACTGACAGCTGAACTCTTGTGATTTGGACATCTCCTGTGCTTGATGCTCTCCCGCAACTTCTTGTCATGGATGAGTTAGATGAAGAACCCTCATCACTGGAGCTCGAGAAGGCCATAGACTGCCTAGCAAACAGAAGGGCACCTGGCAAGGATGGAATCCCAGCCGAACTGTTCAAGCATGGAAAATCCCATCTACTGCCATACCGTTATGATCTTCTCCTTCCCTGCTGGAAAATAGACTCTGTTCCACAGCAGATGTGTGACACCAAAATCATCACACTGTACAAAATATCATGCCCATGCAATCCAAACTTATGAACTATAAAATGAACTTATGAAGTAAACCCAGAACGGACACTTTTCTTGTAAAAAAATGAAGTAAGAGGTCAGGAGACCTTTCCTTTTCTGGCAATACACATAAAACTACAAGAATCCTGAGCTAATTTTCATGTCAGGACAAGTCTTGGAGAAATCATTAAAATGCAAATGAACATTTCTGTGATAATGGCTGCTTCGCTCTAACTGATTGGGCTGACAATACTGTCTCACACTTTTGGACTCCAAGCTCAAATTCCAAAAAATGGGTGTGAAAAGCCCTACTTTATCAAGGTGAGATGAGGATGAATGACACCTGGACTCCATTGTCTAACAACGGCCTCACCATCAAAAACCATTTATGAGGATAATGGAAAGAGAAACTATGGTCACATGACAGAGACTAGGTTTCTGATAAGGAGCTTTAATAAAGGTATATTCTGGGCAGACAAAGGAGATCCATCTATGGCATCGAAAAGAAATGACCCAGCCTAAGATTACCAGTTTTGAACAACAGGAAAGCAGATACTGGAATTGGCCTTGAACACCCTACCTGAGAAATCATACCGGGACTTTGCCGTTGACATTTGGCTGGAATATAACAAAAACAATCTACAACAACACATCTGTCTTCCTGAACCTCCCAAGTCTTTCTTCAGTGAACAAGGATAAAGATTACAGGCCTGCACCATTTCAAGTCTTCACCCCGAGGAAAAGCAAGTGTAACAAAGAGCTCTTTAAATCATCAGACCTAATGCATGTTATCTTTATAATCTCTATCTTTTCTTGAGTGTGTGTGTATCTGTATGAGTGTGAGAGTGGGTGTTGTTGCCATATATTTCAGGTGCTGTATAATAAACATTTATCTTTCTTTTAAACTTACAAGAAAACATGTCATTTGTCTGTTCTTGACAATTAAAGCACTCAAGGGTTAAAAACAAAACCTTTTCCTTAAAAAAAACGCTGCCTTTGGCCAGTCGAGAGGTGAAAATAGGGAACCAGCCCTATTATCTCACACCTGTCCATAACGACAAACAAAGGTGACAAAAGAGACAGTAACAACTACAGGGACATCACACTCATTAGCATCACAGGAAGGCCTTATTAGAGTCATACTTAAAAGACTCCATTTACTTGCAGACCAAGTGTACTGGGAAGCACAGCACAGTTTCCATGCCAGCAGATCTACTGTGGATATGATCTTCTCCATATGCCAGCTGCAAGAGAAGTGTAGGGAACAGAATTTACCCCTTTACCTTACTTTCATAGATCTCACTAAGGCATTCAACACCAACAGTAGAGCAGGGCTCTACAAGATTTTGGGGAAGATTGGCTGTTCTCCGAAGCACTTCAGTCCCATCCGCTCATTCCATGACAACAAGCACTGCATTGTACAGTTTGATGGCTCCACTTCCGACAGTTTTGGAGTGAAGAACGGGGTGAAACAAGGTTGTGTCCTAGCCCCCAGTCTGTTTGGCATCTTCTTCTCCATGCTACTGACCTTTGCCTTTCCTGCAGATATGGAAGGAGTCTACTTGCACACTAGGTCAGATGGCAAGTTCTGCAATCTATCAAGGCTGAAAGCGAAGGCAAAAATACTTCGCCTCATGATCAGGGAACTCCTCTACGCTGATGATGCTGCGCTAGTCACTCACACGGAAACTCAGCTACAAAGACTCATGGACTGTCTCTCCCATGCCTGTAACTTCTTCTCCTTGAGTATAAGCATAAAAAAACCATGGTCATGGAACAAGGTGTTGCATCACCACCCTGATCACACCAAATAACACTCCACTGGAAGTGATTAGCAAATTCTGCTACCTTGGATCCACGGTGACAGACAATCTGTCCCTTGATGCAAAGCTTGATACACGCATAGGGAAAGCAGCTGCCACCTTTGGCCAACTAGGCTAATCCTTAGGAACAAGTCAATGGTTTATAAGGCCTGTGTTCCCAGTACCTTGCTGTATGGCTGTGAAACATGGACAACTTACAGCTACCAGGAAAATAAGCTCAATAATTTCAATCTTTGCTGTCTGTGGCATATTATGACGATATCCTGGCAGGACAAAATCATGAATGCGGCAGTCCTCACAAAGGCAGAGCTCCCAAGTGTGTTGGCAATAATCAAACAGAGGCGGCTTTGGTGGATTGGACACGTCCGCAAAATGGAAGATGATTGCATACCCAAGGACCTTCTGAATGGTGAGGTAGCTGGGGCCAGAAGACCAGTGGGACGTCCAAATCTATGCTTCAAGGATGCTTGCAAGCATGACACGAAGGCCCTAAAATGTCAGCAATCACATCTGGAAGTCACTCGCTGGTGAAAGAGGGAAATGGCGACACATCCTGTGGACTGGTGAGCACTACCACAACGACCAGTTGCTACAGCAGCTTGACAACAGGCGCCAATGCCAAAAACAACAACTCGCAGCATCACTTGGCAGCTTCACGTGTGCCACTTGTGGCAGAACCTGCTTCTTGAGGATTGGCCTTCACATTCATCAGCAAATATGCACAAGAGAAGACATGCCCCCCCTAATGGGTTGTTTGCTGTGTGTCTTTCATCTTTCGTAGATGGAAGGATGCCAAAACTGCCCTGCTCCCAAATAACATTTAAAAAATGGGTGCAATGCAAAGGAAGAATGTTGCTACACTTTTTCTCCTGAAGAATACTGAACACAAATGTTTTCAATGTCTTTTCTAGTGTTTGCATCTGACTGCATCTGAAGAGGGTGCGAGAATAGAAATTGCATAGAAATGAATGTCAGAGAGGTCTGCACTCAAGCCTCTTCTAATAGGACCATGGGCAGTTCAGGGGCAAAATGCTCTCAAAACGGACTGCTTCTGATTCCACAGCTACCATTTAGGTGCTGTATTTAGGGACAGACTGGTATTGCCAATATAGGTCTCACTGGAGACCATTGACCTTTTGAATAAATAAATGGTTTTGCTGCTTCTGTATTTGAAGCAGAATAGTACTTCTTAATATGATTAATGATGGAGAGAGTGTTCAGTACTAAGCCACCTGCCCTTTTGCAATGTAGCTTATTTGAGACACTCAAGGGAGAATAACCACAAACCCCCCTTGACAACAGCTGAACAGCCCAGCCTTTTTCTGTTTCACTAGCACAGAGTAGGAATTCCCCCTTCTGCTGATGGTACGGCTGCTCCAAGCTACATAAAATAAAAGAAGAAATCTCGCAGTCAATTCATACCCACCTCCTATTTCTGAAGCATTATTCTTCATAGCCACGTTTGATATTCTGGTTCCTCCATCTACTGCTTGGCACAATAGTGCCAGTCTTTTACCAACTTCCTCCAGGCAAGCTATTGGGGTAGCTGAAGAGCTGCTTGATGCTGTTGCTACCCAAGGTGTGAGGGCATGAGGGGAGAAACTAGAGAAACTGTGAGTTCAGCATTCGGGCATGGGAGAAGCTTGATTTGGTGGGTAAGAGTAAGGGATAAATGCAGCAGAGGCAGCTGAATGGATGGTCTCAATCTTAATGGGATAGTAGGGAGCAGAGGAGAGGGTTTTAAGAAAACAGTTTGCTGTGGAGGAAAAAGCTAACTATAGTCTACAGGATGATCCCAGAGTAGTGAAGAGTTTTGGCAGTGGAGAACAAGATCCAATAGTACTCGGTGCAGTCCAATTAGATCTAGTCTTGGATGTCTAAACCAGTTGTGCGCCACATGTGCTCAAGTCTGCACACCTTGGACTTGAGGGAGTGCAGATACAGGTCATATCAGGGAAAACAATCAGAATAGGAGAAAGTAAAGCTTTTACAGGGCACAAGGGCATCAAGGGTGGGGATCAAGGAGAGGTTGAGCAGATCAACAGTTGAAGTATCAGAAGCTCAGTAATTAAGAGTTTGAAAGTGCTGTTGTAAGTGACTTGGGGGGAGAGTTTTTTCCTGGAGTGGATTCAGAAGGAAGGAGGGTTGGTAGAGGATAGGAGGGTGTGGGTGGTGACGAATACAAGAAAGTAGTTGGAGTTGGCCTTGTCTGATTGAGACCACTGGAGTAGAGAATCTATGTAAGTTGGCAAGACCAAGGGGGTTTTTATGAAGATTGGTTGGAGAGTTTAAATGGGGGGAGAGTTTGTGGGAGACAGGAATGCAGTGTAATCTTGGGAGAAAGGACAAGGTGAGCTGAGTTGGAGACTGAAATCACGAAGGATGAAAAATTACTCAGTACAAAGGTTGAAAGGAGGGAGGATATCTTGGGGAGATACTTAAGATGGAACTTGGGAGGGGGGGGGGGATGTGGGTGGGTGGTGGCAGTGATAGAGAACAAGAATTTTATAGGAGACACAAGAGAGAGAGGTGCAACAGGGTCAGGTTCTTAAAAGAGAAGGTATCAGAGAAGTTTGGGGAGAAAGCAAGGTGTGATTGCATGGTAACGTTCATGACACCACTACAGAGTTTGCATTGGGCTATATGGAAAATACAGAGGGGCTTCAGTTAGTGGCAAGCTGTGTTTCCCATGAGCCAAGTTTCATTCAAACCCATGAGGTCAATGCAATTGTCTACAATAGCATGGTAGATGGCAAGGGCCTTCTTTGTGAGTGAATGGAGGGAAATACGGAGCAGGACAATGATAGTTTATCCTATGGCAGAATCCAAAGAGCCAATGGTAGGCGCACTAAGGAAAGAAGTTAGTGAGATTAGCCACCATTGAGTGCGCTGAACAAGACGGTATGTGAAAGTGGTTGACTGGTGAGGTGCTGCTCATAAGGGGCAGTATCTTACCACCTTAGTTTTTCAATGAGGGATGAGACCATTTCCAGGTCTCGCCCCATTGGTTATGAGTTTGCTCACTTGCACAATCTTACCGGAGGTGGTCAATTAACAGGCTTCCTCCAGGAGCCCCGTCCAATTAAGGACAGTGGGCAAGTTGCGCAAGCAGGAGAGCCAATGGGAGTGCCCAAGGCTCTGAGCGACTGGCAGACCCCCGCGCCCCTGACAAGAGAGGTGGGTGATGCCACTGTTGGTGGGGGATTGCAAGGGCTCCTCAAGATGGAGGCGCACTCTGAAGACTTCAACAATATGTTAAAACAAGAGTTACTACAGCTGCCAGTTCATCATTGTAGAGGAGGAACCCCTCCACAGGATGGCCTACGGACACAGATGTGGCCCTCTGGCATCTGCGTATCTGGTGGGGGGGTTGCAGGGTGGATTGGGGGGTTTAAAGGCCTCACTTGTACCCCGGCCTGCTGCCAGGAGACCGCCTCCAACCATCTGCTGGATGGTCCATCCACCCTCAGGAAGATAGCGGCAATGTGACCAGTCTGCCCCTTAATGGCTACTTATTTGTTACTAATTGGCTACCTGTGACTGCCAGGCAGGTAGCCAGTTCCGATATGACCCCACATCTGGCAAGATCACTTGCAGGAGGGATTGCATTGGGTAGATAACCCAACACAAGATTTTGTGAAAATCCCCTTCCAAATTTCCACCCAAGGAGTCAGCAACAAATGTCTCCATTTTTTTTAATTCATGCATGTGATATGAGTGTCACTAGCAAGGCCATGCCTAATTGCCCTTGAGAAGGTGGTGGTGAGTTCCTTTTTGATCCATGGCAGTCCATATGTACCACACTCGAAGAGCTGATAACGGGCAGCCCAGCCAGAAGGGGACTATGTTGATTGCCTCCTCCTCCTCAGCTGCTCACTGTATACCTGGTGTCAAGGGCTGTGCCCTCATGATGGCAAGTTTGTCCAGGATGCATTAGACCACAATGATTTGAAACACATGTTCTGGAGAGTACTGCAGGGCTTCTCCAGATCGGTCAAGGTAACAAAAGCATTGCTTAAGCATCCCAATGGTTTGCTCAACGATATTTTGGATGACATCATGGCTCTTGCCATATGCATGCTGCTCACATGTGCACAGGTTGCGCACCGCAGTCATGCGTTAGCTGTCAGCGGATAGCCCTTGTCGCCCAGTAGCCACCATCTGGTTTGTCATGGTGGCTCAAATGCTGATGATACAGCGGACTGGCACAGACTAAAGGCATCATGACTGCTTCCAGGATGCCAGGCATTGACCTGCATGATGAGCTGAGAATAGTCACACACCAGCTGGACATTGATATAGTGGAACAATTTGCGGTCTCTTAATTTACATGTACCGTCTGTAAAGCAATTGATGCCAAAGTGCCACAGCTGCCATCCTGTAGAGGGGTTTTCCCTCCACAATGATGGCCTGGCAGCTGTGGAAACTCTTGTCTTAACACATTTTTTGAAATCTTCAGATTGTGCCTCCATGTTGAGGCACCCTTGTGATCCCCCATCTACAGTGGCACCATGGGGAAGCCTGCCATCCTGGTGAAAGCATGGACTCGCTCCACCTGCTTCTCTCTGGAAAGAGACAATGTGATAGTTTCCTTTTGCTTACAGAGCATCAGTGACCTCCCATATATAACAATGGATGGTGAACTGCAAGATGTTGGAAATGTTGCCTGCTTCCACCTGCAAGCAGCTTGGCATGATGATCATTTTTACAGCCACTGACAATGCTGTCCTCACCATGCTCTGAGGCTGCAGATCTGCCTGCAACGGGTGGCATATTTTAGTGCGATTTAGAGATTTTAGCGTTCTTTGCTGAGACTGAGATAGGGAAATTTCTCCCTGAAGACCCTGGATGGATACATTCTCCTGTTGAAAGCCCTTCTTCCCCCCCTCCTCCTCCTCCCTCTTTGAGCAGAATATCCTCCTCTGTGTCACCTCAGCTCATTCCCCTTCTTATGCTGTAGGCCAAGGGGATAGAAACTACAGCACCTATTACTAGGAGCAAGTGGTGTGAGCAGAAACTTTGAAGTGAGAACAAAGGCCTTCTCCACATGCCACACCACTCCTTGTAGACTTCACTAAATTTTAAGTAGCAGCTCAAACCACCAAACACTTCTCCTAACTCAATAAAAGCCAGTAGAAATCAATCCGCAGCTAACCTGAAATTGGTTGATGAACCCTTTAAACAGCTCCTTTGGGGGGTGCTGGGGAGGGGTCCTTTCTGCTGCTGAATGCATGTTCGCATGTTCAGTGTGAGGGGTTAAGAGAAGAAATTAGCTACAGCATTTAGGTCGAAAATGGCACTATTAGAATCAGATCAAAGTTGCATGCTGACTAGCATCACTATCTATTTTGCATACTTCTGCTGCACGATCCTGGCTCCCACACTAATGACCTACCCAAAATGGCATCCAGCATGGTCTGCACCAGAAGTGTGTGGGTGGTATGCGGAGGCCATTTTGGATTCAAACATGCTCTTATAATGCCGAAAACACCAGCACTATGCTACTGAATTTTGCAGCCATCTTTTATTGAATTTCCATATATAATTTGCACAAACAGTGACTACACTTCAAAAGTACTTCATTGGCTGTAAAGCACATTGGGCGCCCAGTGGTCATGAAAGATGCTATTCAATTGCAAGACTTTCTTTCTTTAAACTTGGTTAATTATTTAGTTTTAGATTTTGATGCATTAGTTTTGTGGTAACGATTTACACATTACACAATTAATAAATGTTAGCAAAATTCCCGCCCTGTGATGTTTAAACAGTGCAGTGAAAATTGTTGCAATCATTTTCTGGGCAGAAAATGGGTAAAAAGAGCTTCGGTTTAGGCCAACCTACTGCAATTGAGCAACATTGGAAGCATAGCTGATGGCATATTGGTTCGCTTGTTGTAGAGAATTCACTGGTGGTCACTGGAAACAAGTGTTATGCCACTTATTAGCATAATCAAGGTGCCTAAAGCCTGTTTTAGGACCCAAGTTGGAAAGTGATTTGTCTGATCCACATGCATGCAGCCTAAACATGAGTCCTTAAAGGGTCTGCTGGAGGCCTTCACCAATAAGGTAAGATTATTTTTTTTAAAACAAGTACATAAATGCGGAGCTGAGAGGAGCAATAGTTTTTGTCCTGGCTCCAGATTAAAACTGCAGGTCACCACTCATCCTGGACTCACCTCAGCCGAAATCCAAGCCAGCTGATTCTGCTGCTCTACCAGCGACTGACAAGCTGCTTCTGAGGCCACAACTGATGGTCGCGGCTCACCAACAGTATGCATTTGGGGAGAGCAAACAGTGTAAGATTAGTATAAATGGGTGGTTGATGGTCGGCACAGACTCGGTGGGCCGAAGGGCCTGTTTCAGTGCTGTATCTTTAAACTAAACTAATGAGGCCACTGGAACAATTTGACATGCTCCTGCTGCTGGCTTCATTAGACATACGCAGCACGATCTAATTTCTAGGCCATAATTTCACTGTATAACCTTTACTATGCCAATGACACAAACATATAATTTTAATTGGTGAGCATGATAATGGAAAAGTTAGCAAAGAGCTCCTGTAAAAACCTGACCAAGAATTAAATGAACTGTATTTTGATATGCAATAGTATTTAAAAACATAATTGGAATTGATCTCAGCAAATTAAAACTACAATATTCCTTTTGCAACAACGTACCTCTCAATTTCAAAGTATTTTATTAATTGGTGTTAACCTCCCAATGATTTTTCTGTGCCTGTGCTGATTTAGAAGTCACAATACTTTCAATTTTCAATTAAGATTGAAATGCTTTTTAAATTAGTTCATTTTGGATTTTTCTTCTTTATCTTAAATTAATTCCCAACACAATAGGCGACATATCCTGCCTAAGGGAAATTATTGTGCAGTCCTCTGCCAGTGCTATTCTTGAGATGGACATTATAAGTTATGCTGAAATGCAATAGGTTGATTTGCCCGCTTATATTATCTCCCACGCTGCTTCTGGCTTCTCAGTATGTCTTAGCTGAGGTGGGAATCTCACCTAGTGGAGAATCACAGCTGTGAATCTACATTCTACTGGAATATAGGAAATTACAATCCAGATTTGTGCCAATTAATTTTATACAAATTCTGATTTAGCTTGTGTTCTATGTGGATTTTGTTGAGAAAATGCTGGAATCCATTATTAAAGAGGTAGTAGCAGGACATCTAGAAAACAACAATACAACCAAGTAGAGTCAATGTGGTTTTATGAAAGGGAAATCATGTTTGACAAATTCATTAGAGTTCTTTGAGGATGTAACAAGCCGGATGAATAAAGGGGAACCAGTAGATGTAGTGTATTAGTGGAGTGCCACAGTGCTGGGGCCTCAACTATTTATGATCTATATTAATGACTTAGATGAAGTGACCGATGATATTGTAGACAAATTTGCTGACGATACGAAGATAGGTAGGAAAGCAAGTTGTGAGGAGCCTGCAAAGAGATATAGGTAAGTTAGGTGAGTGGGAAAAAAGTTGGCAGATGGAGTATAATGTGGGAAAATGTAAGGTTGCCCACTTTGGCAGGAAGAATAGAAAAGCAGAATATTATTTAAATGGAGAGACTGCAGAATGCTGCGGTACAGAGGAACCTGGGTGCCCTTGTACATGAATCTTTAAAAGTTAGCATGCAAGTACAGCAAGTAATTAGGAAGGCAAATGGAATGTTGACCTTTATTGCAAGGGGGATGGAGTATAAAAGTAGGGAAGTCTTGCTACAACCGTACAGGACATTGGTGAGACCACACCTAAAGTATTGTGTACAGTTTTGGTCACCTTATTTAAGGAGGGACATACTTGCACTGGAAGCAGTTCAGAGAAGGTTCACTAGGCTGATTCCTGGGATGAGGGGTTTGTCTGATGAGGAAAGGTTGAGCAGGTTGAGCCTATACTCATTGGAGTTTAGAAGAATGAGAGGTGATCTGAAATATTATAAGATTCTGAGGGGGCTTGACAGGGTAGATGCTGAGAGGATGTTTCCCCCCGTGGGAAAATCTAGAACTAGAGGGCACAGTTTCAACTTAAGGGGTTTCCCATTTAAGACAGAGATGAGAAGGAATTTCTTCTCTCAGAGGGTCGTTAGGGTTTGGAATTCTCTTCCCAGCGAGCAGTTGAGGCTGAGTCATTGAATATATTCAAGGCTGAGGTGGACAGATTTTTGATTAACAAGGGAGTCCAGGGTTATGGGAGGCAGATAGGAAATTGGAGTTAAGACCACAATCAGATCAGCCATGATCTTATTGAATGGCAGACCAGGCTCAAGTGGCCAAATGGCCTACTCCTGCTTCTATTTCTTTTGTTCTTATGTTGTCTGGTGTTATTACAATTATGCATAACTAAAGAGGGAATAGTTATTTAAAATATGTAAACCTACTACAATAGTTCATCAGTTTTTTATAAGCTTACTGAGTTCAGTAAGATTATTTATCATTTTATTTTGTTACTTCTAGTGTGTGATAAAAATAAAATAACAAAGACAGGAGAAAGTCATTCCTCAAGGTTGTCTTAATTCATTAAACTCCTTGGTCTATTCTCAGGCTTCAAACAAAGAACTTTGCCTAATCCATCCTATCAATTCCTTTCATGATTTTAAAAATTCAAATCAAGTCCTCCCTTTATTCTCTTTTTCGCATGAGAACAGACTGAGAACAATTAGTCCTTCACTGATTTAAGACCTCAAACCATCATTGGTGCCTTTGCTTGAACACTTTCCGATGTTATTTTCATAGGTATGATGACAAGAACTCAAATCGGCTGCCACGTTTCCTACGTTACAACAGTGACTACACCTCAAAAATTTCTTCAGTGCTTTGGGATGATCTGAGGTTGTGAAAGGCGCTATATAAATGCAAGTGCTTTCTTTCTAATTTTTCAAGTTTATGCTACTGACTGGATGAACAAATCAGGGAACCATGTGTCTGCTGCCCATGATTTTTTTGGACATTACAATTAAAGGACAGAATATTGTAGGTGACACACCCGTGATTTCCTGATCTGTGCAGCTGATGCACAAGGTTTCCCACAAATTTGGAAAATCAGCCTTATATTCCTGAGACTTACTCATGCCCACTAACCTTTGATCTTGGCAATTATTGTCATACAATGTGGCTTACACAACACACTATCTACATTTGGCCAGCTAGCACTTAGGGCGGCACGGTGGCGCAGTGGTTAGCACCGCAGCCTCACAGCTCTAGGGACCCGGGTTCGATTCTGGGTACTGCCTGTGTGGAGTTTGCAAGTTCTCCCTGTGTCTGCGTGGGTTTTCTCCGGGTGCTCCGGTTTCCTCCCACAAGCCAAAAGACTTGCAGGTTGACAGGTAAATTGGCCATTATAAATTGTCACCAGTGTAGGTAGGTGGTAGGGAAATATAGGGACAGGTGGGAGTGTTTGTTGGGAATATGGGATTAGTGTAGGATTAGTATAAATGGGTGGTTGATGTTCGGCACAGACTCGGTGGGCTGAAGGGCCTGTTTCAGTGCTGTATCTCTAATCTAAAAAAATCTTTTCTCCTGCTGTACTTTATTTAACAATATACTCTTTTATCGTGCAAATGTAATTTTTTTTAGCATTGAGGTCGTCCCTTACTTTTCTCAATATTAAATGCTATTTTCTTTTCATTAGCTCAGTTGCTTAGTGACAGTTGTGAAGGTAATGAGCCATCTTCCTGTTGTAAAGTGTTATGGCAACTCCCGTCTTTTATTCATTGTGTTGTGCATTCTAATTTCCCTCATTTTGAAGACAGCTGATTAGCAGCATCTGCTGCAAGTGATTTTAGAAAGAAAATGTTAGAACATGCTGAATAAGTTTTCATAAAGAATAGTTCAAAGTGATCCATGAAAAACTAAAGAAATTATATGTTGAAGTGGCAATCCTTTGAGAACAATAGTATTTCTGCATTCACATTTCTAGTTTATTATTTTGTTCTTTTTTGGTGAACTTGTACTTCGTACTAAGGTGAAAAGTGACTAGGCATGGGCATAGGACATTTCTCTTCTTAAACCCAGTGTTTGTTATGATTGTAATTTCTAGTAGTTATATCAGCACATCCCTGCAATTTTGAAACTTCATTTGCATTCTTCCCAATGCTGTTATCTTATCATAGCCATGGTGATCAAAATGCAATAAAGTACAGTTCATTCATACCACAGTGTCAATGTGAACCAGTTTGGGCTTCACACAATGCTGAATTTATGGAGTGTAAATCAGGTGCTGAAGTCCAATCTGACTCGAAAGTGGAGTTACATTACCTCCTTCAAGGAGTGTCAATGCTATTCGCTCCAATGTCATGTCTGGTCCTAGCTCTGGTCAAGCTGTGACAGAAGGCGGCACCAAAATCACTTCTTTGGAAGAGGCCACCCTGAATATTGTTGCATCCAAGAGCACGAAAGGAATAGGGAAGCTGAAGATGCAGGCATTCTGCAAACTTTTATCTCTTTTCCTCCTTTACACTTACTGCAAATTAGGCATACACATCAGACACACTGCTACAATTAGGTGATGAGGGGTCAAAGGGCTCCCCTCTTTTCCCTCTCCTTGTTTGTCCACAAGTTTTTTTTAAGTGGATATACTTATCAATTCAGTGAAAGTTTACTTGTTTATGCACATGATCATAAAAAAAACAATTGACAGGTTTCCTTGAGTTTAACTAAGGAAGAGTTAAACTTTATTGCACTTAAACTGATCTAAGTAAAATAATAAAATACACTCCAAATTTTATACCCACACACACAAATATGTTACAGATTGGGGAAGGATAGATTGGTCAAATTAGAGTCCAGAGAAATAAAAGGGGTATAACAGTCTGTGGAGGTTGATGACTCAGCTGGCTTCAGGTTGAATTCAGTGGTCCTGAGGCTTCTGGTTTGAGAATGTGGACGCTGATTCGGTGGTTCTTTGGGAGACAATGTGGCTGAATTCCTTCAAGGGAGACCTCTGTCTGTTCTTTCCAGAAAGTTCTCCACTGTGTAGCAGAAGGAGGTTTCTGTCTGTTCTTTCCGGAAAGTTCTCTACCCACAATAGCTCCCCCCATCAGGCTTAAGTCAATAAGCACAGTTCCATTAAACCATGAACACTACAGTCTGCAGCAGGGAATATGCCTCGGTGCTCACGGTCAGCAGACAGAGTTCAAACCTTGCAAGGTTTGAGTGGTTTGTTTCCACAGTTTAATATTCAGGTTTCTAGCCAGTGGAATAAAAAAAATTATCCTTTTACCTGGCACATTTTTGTGACAATACTAAATTGCAAGGCATGATCTATTTGGTGATATCCCTTGCAACCAATGTTCGAATGTTTATTTTCTGTCATTCTCGGCCAAGAAGACCAAACTGCCTGTACTGCTTTTAACCCAGATCATGACAGCAGCTTACATTCTCCAATCAGCATTTGCAGCAGATCAGCTTCATAAATCTGGATGTAGTTGGTAAGCTTGAGGATTTAGCATCAGGTAGATACACTACAGAGTATGGAGGTGGTGACAGAGTAGAAGTAGGAATCTATTGGTTGGGTGGCCACATGGCTACTATCGTTGACCTCATGCTCAAATGCAGCAGAGTGGTAAAATGAGGCAGGCTTATCATGGTCCTGTTGGTCTTCAGTGGGAATAGAGATGAAATTAGCATATTGAGTGATACATCAGTCCAGTGTTTGATACATGTGATCAGCATAATAGCTGATAGCTGTAGTATAAGGGTTTGAAAGGGTTAATGTCTGGGACACTGTGAGTAACACCTCCCACTGTGATGATGTAAGAGATGACATGAGAGAAAGACTTGAAGAGAAGAGAAGCAGCAGGGCTTCAGTGGAGTTAGACATAGTTCTGTAAAGCTGTATGTAGTTCTTTAATATATAACAAAGTAGTAATTGTTAAAACTTACCAAAGACTCAGTAATCTCTCCTAGCTAGACTAACCAAACATACAACAATAGCCAGAGGCTAAGTGTGATGATGGCCCTAACTGCCAGTGGCACTGCTGTTATGCTGCTGGTTGGGTCCAGGTACCTTTGCAGCAGATGGCAAAGTTCCACAATTAGCTCCTTATTGATCACCTGGACATCCCAGTGGGGCCGACTTGTGCCCATCTTGAGGCTGGTACACTTTACCTCACTCAGCATACCAGCTCCAGTCTACACCAGGTCCTGGCTCATCTGGGTAAGCAGAAACCTAGATGTATATATATAAATGCTGCGAAAATTATGATATTTCCTGATTACCCATTTTCCCTAATTGGGCTGTTAAGTTTCTTGAAGCTATATAAGCAGGATAGCTTATATTGTTTATGTTGTAAATGGGCTTTCTGCCTCACTTCCAGCAAAGTCACGGTGGTGGAACAGGAACAGTGGCAAGGAAGTTCCTGCCCTAATAAATACATTGGTTTGGTCAGAATAAAGAAGTAGTTCCAATTTTATTGATGGTTTCAAGATTACAGAGGGAATTAATTCAGATAAAGTGTTCACTGTGATGAATTGTTAAAATATCCAACGACATTTGGAATAAGAAAAGTGGATCTTTTTCATACAAAGAATAAATTGTTGAAGGCCGCTGAAATAGACAGAAAAGAAAACAAATTCAAGAGACAGTTAGATTTATACAGAAAGAAAAGACTAAGAGATTTGGTGAGTAAAAGGATTGATCTGTAATAACGGATAGGCTTTTGGAACATGATTGCTGATGTCAGTTCCTAAAAATCTTTGTTCTAATATTCATACATCTTAAGAGCATATTGTTTAGTTTTTAAATTTCTGAAATTGACATGGGACGGTCACAGATTCTTTCCTTGTTTTGTTTTTTGAAAAAAACATCCTGCAGTTTTAATTCAGCTGGAAATTGCACTCGGAAATTGCACTCCGGTCCCCCGATCACCTGCTGTAACTTTGGCAGAAACCCTGGCACAACTGCATAAATGCTGAGGTTATGGCAGGAGTTTGAGCAACACCCCCGCCAACCCTTCCCCCACCATAGAAACTTAATCCCAATTTCTTCTAAGTTCTGAAGAATATCTGCTGGGTACTGACTTGACTCCAATTTCCTGACACTATGAAAAATCTACATCAGAGCTATTGTAAAGTCAATAAATTTGTTCTCTCGTTACTCTGCATTCTACATTGCACAATTGTTGATTTAAATATAAATGGTAGCATTCAGATGATGTACTGAAATATAAATTGAATCATTTATCTGCGCTGGCAAGAAAGAATTACACTATTCATTTTATAATTCATTTTCAAACCTGTGGCATTGCCAAGAAAATTAATTTGAATTTTTAGTTCAATAATCATTTTAATAAGAAAAATCATTAATCATTTCACTTAGAATATCAATTGCTCTTTCACAATTACTACATAGCAATAAAGGCATTTGGATAAAATGTTTCCTATTTTCCTATTTCCTCTTACTCGGTAAACATTGATACTGCAACAACTTTGCTTTTAACATCTTCTCTTCTCAGTAAAGCAGTATTGACCATCTGTCAAAACATGGAGCAATAAAAAGCAAAGTCTTGGAAAATCTCATTTTTATGAGCAGTCAGCCATGAAGATTCTAGTTGATGTGCAGGTTAAAGTTATCACCTCTGTGAAAGAATCAGTAGATACCTCATCAAATAATTAAGTTAAAACTTATTTTTAAATCAATCCTGATTGGGAAATAAATTTGGGGAAGTGGGTCATTAACGTTTACCTTTGTTTTTGATCTGTACTGACAACAGAGTTTTGGATCATGTAAACTAAACTTGTCCTTTTAATCATTAGAACTAGATGCTATTATTAGAAACATGGTACAAATGCCCAAAAAGTGGTTGATCGTGTAATATGTAGCTGCCCGGATGGACTGAAATTGTCATTTCTGATACTGTGTGATCCCATGTTCATACACTACCATACTATACTTTGAGTTCCCCTTCTATGGCCATGAAAGCAATTAACCATTGTAGAGGTTGTCTGAAGAAAAATGAATATGAAAAGGAAGATCCAGAAAACATAATTTTTTGCATTGCATCTCTCAGGAATAAAGGACTGCATTTGTCCTAAGGAAGAACTCTGCTGATTGTGCCAAAGCCCTCCCCAGCACCAGAGGGAAGCAGGACGTCACAGGAGAACCGCAGGCCTGGAACCCGGGACAGGTCCGCCGCCTCGCTTCATCAGTGCCCACTTGGATCTCATGCTGGAGGTTGTGTGGGAGAGGAGGGAAGTCCTCTTCCTGGAGGGGGTCAGGAGAAGGCCACCTTGTCATGCAGCAGGGGAACCTCTCTGTGTAGTGCCAACTCCCTTCACCTCCTCTTCTTCCTCCTCTCTCACCTCCTGCTCACCACCCCCCCCCCCCCCCCAACCCCAGAAGAGCTGTTTGCTTCCAGTGCATCACTGTCCTCAAGGTCCACAACTTTCCGGAGGGCCATGTTATGGAGAGTGCAGCAGACCACCACAATGACTGAGAGTACTGGAGGGAACCACCTGACAAGTCCAGGCACCAGAATCATACCTTCAGAAACCCAAAGGCCTGCTCAATGGTTGTTCTACTGAACAGATGGCATTGGTTGTATCACCTCGGTGCCTCTGTCTGGGGTTCTCATAGAGAGATGAGTAGCCATGTCTTCAAGGGATATCCCTTGTCCCCGAGGATCCATCCACACAATTTGGGGATTGGAGTGAAGATCTACAGCAGCCTGGACTTGTGAAGGATGAAGGAGTCATATCAGATACCAGGAAAGCAAGTGCACACATGGAGGAAGCTCTTACTGTGGTTGCAGATCAGTTGAATTTTGATGGAGTGGAAGCCCTTCCTCTTAATAAATCTGAGTGGGCTATCACTGGGTGCCTTGATGGCCACATGGATGCAATCTATGATGCCCTGCATCTGGGGAATTCAGCGATGGCTGCAAAACCCAATGCCTCTGTGCCTGCGAGGCCATGTCAGTCGTGAAATGAATGTACTGTCCAGCCCTGGCAAAAAGGGCATCAGTGACCTACAAGATGCAGTGATGTGCAGCCCTTTTGCGATGTCACCAAGGTCTGCAGCTGATCCATGGAATGAGCCATAAGTGAAGAAATTCAAGGCCATAGTAACTTTGATGGCTAATGGCAGGGCATGGCGACCAGTGCTGGGAGGTGTAAGGTCTTCAGCAACGAGGGCACAAATACCTCTGACCATCTGCCTGGAGAGTCACAATCTCCTTGAGCACTGGGTTTCTGTAATCTCCAGGTAGCTCCATCTTCGGTGGTAGATCCTGTAGTAAGGGCATGGCTTCCGTGGCCTTCCTGCCGTCTTTCCCCTTCCCGTGCCCTCCTGCTACTCAGGGTTCCACCCTTCCTGCAGAGGGTGTTGCCCCTCATTGCCACTGGGCCCAGAATCTGACAGTCATGCCCTATTGCCAGCTGCAGCCTTCCTTCTGGGCAGGTTGCTGCCCAATTGTGATTGGTAGCCTAGCCCCCTACTCTTCTGCCCCATGGCGCCAGGTGTTGCTGACCCCATTCACTGCCCAGGCACTGAGTGCCCACTCTCCCTGCCACCTGCACAGTGCCAAGGGCATCTCCTTATCAAGTGCTGAGTCCCCATTTTCTCCGTTGACCCTCTTATGGGGCCGGAGTGACGCCCTGGGATAGCCTTGACTGGTTCCCCATTCTATACCCTCCTCCTTTCAGCTGATCAGAAACTGACAGCTCCTGAAACCTGTGCATCCCTTTAAATATTCCACCGTCCCCCTTCAACAAGCTCTTAATGAGCTTTTGAACTAATTTAATTGGCCTCAATTGGGAAGAGAACGGGATCCCTGTACCGCCCTGGTGAACATTGCCAGTGCTGGGAACAGCGTCCTATAATTGTCACGCCATCTGGCACCAGCATTTTTGGCACACCTCACATCACCATCTCCACCACCACTCCCCCCCCCACCCCCCAACTCTGTTCCCAACTTCAGGGGTGGGGGCCCAAAAATTCAGCCTAAGATATTTGTCCTTTCAGTGGATGTAAAAATTGTTAAAAATTCACAGAAGTAATTTGGAAGAGCAGGGGAATTCTCCCTGGTGTCCTGGTCAATATTTATCCCTCATCCATTATTACTGAAAACAGATTATCTGATCATGATTTTATTGTTTGTGAGAACCTGCTGTGCAATAGATTGCCTGGTTTCCTACATTACACCAGTGACGACATTCCAAGAAAAAAGTACTTTATTGACTGTAAAGCACTTTGGAATGTCCTGAGGTCATGATAGGTGCTATATAAATGCAAGTTATTTCTTTCTTTTCTCATTCCAAAGTACTCTGGGATAATTACCATTTAACATCAATACAAAAGAGGCATCATAACTGCACCCACAGGTGCTTATAGCATCATATAGCCACAACAAGCACAGGCCAATATGTTCATCATCTCATATGTGGTAATATAGGTAGTATGCTTGGTATACAAATATGCATTCAAGGCAATTTGTACTACAGCTGTAACATCCCAAAGGAAGGGAGTCTCACTCTTCTTCACATCAGTGTCTTAGGTCAGGATTTGCAATACAATTTTTGAGTCTTGATGAGAAGTAAACCTGTCTAACACTGGTGGTACAATTGTTGTGTAAGTGCAGCTTAAAAAATGGGGGAAAATAGTGGTACAGTGGGTTATCTCACTGTCCTTTGAGCTCCAAAACAAATGGATAGAGCTAACAAGACATAAGACGGATATTTTATTTATCTATGCTAACTGTAAGTATTCTAAATGCGACAAGTTTGGATGTTCTCGATCCAGTTTCTTGTGGATGCATACCAAGAGTAAAAAATAGGATGCTTACAAGTAAATGGGCACCAAATTAGCACTGTCAGTTACAGAGGTCACAAGGATGGTCAGTATGGGAAATAGACTGGTTACAATGCTGCTGTAGGTGGTGATGTTTCAAACATGGGATTAATGAACATAATTGGGCATTAGAAAGAGTTTTACCTGACTTTTCAAATGTCATATCTGACTTCACGCTGGATGTAAAGTGTGTAAAAGTATTCAATTTTCCAGCATGAATGTTCCTTAATTTAATCAACATAGAATTTTCAATTAAATGACAGATTAATTTGGTAAATACTCTGAGGCCTAGTGCAATCATCAGACTAAAAATGCTGCTTTAAACATTTCAGTCTTACACTTAACCATTAGCATGCATTGGATGACTTTTCATCCAGTTCTATTCCTGCTTGGTTGCTTTCAATAAGTATGCTCGCATATCTGCAGGCTTTCCCAATTTAGCATGACATTATCTGAAATTTACCACTTCACTGAGTGGGCTTTCAATAAAGTGAAAGACCTGTGTTATCTATGGAAGCAGCAGTCTAGAGTTTCAGACTGGAGATGTGGAGGATGGATAAATATTCTGAGTTTTGCTATTAACTTTGAAAATTAAGGATTATTTATGCTGAACATTCCCTCAGAAGGTTAATGGAAAAGCAAAATACTGGAGATGCTGGAAATTTGAAATAAAAACAGAAAATGCTGGAAATGCTCAGCAGATCAGGCAGCATCTGTGGAGAATGAATCAGAGATAATGGCTGGAATTTTACCTTGTGGCAGAGGCCTGGTCCACCAGCAGAAATGTCGGGGGCAAACCCGCCTCCACTGGCCCTGAAAGCCATGCAGTGATTTTGCGTGGCCCAGGCCCTTAATTAGAAGAGATCAGGCCTACTGCGCCTCTGAGGCAGGAAGTTCTGCCTCCAAGAGCTGCCAGCCAATCAGAGGGCTGGTAGCTCCTCAGTCCCAGCAGTGCCACCGGGAGCAGTCGCCACTGCTGGGACTGCACCCAGCCATGACCAGCAAGATGAAAGAGGCCCCAGAATAGAGGTACGTTTGTGGGGCCTCGCTGGGGATAATCAGCTGGGCGCCGGCGAGAAGGCTGGGTGTCGCTCAGTGGGGAGGGGAGATGTTCCAGCAGGGGCAGCTTATGCCACGGGGTGGGCCCTCCATGGGACACAGGGTGCTTGATCAGGACGGCCTCTCCCCCCCCCACCCCCAGCCCATAAGGAGGCCGCCAGGTTTAACTAATATACCAGTGGTAGCAGGAGGATGCCCTTAGTTGGTCAGAGGCAGGCAGGCTGTTTGCCACCTCCCACACCGCTGGTAAAATTGCAGCCGGGGCGGGTAGGTGACCAGAACAGCACCTCCTGCCCCCACCCCCGCCTCCAGCCCACTCCTGGTGGGGAGGGGGTGGAGCCATACCAATGTTTCAGGTCTGTGACCTTTCATCAGAACTGTTTTGTAGTTTTCATTTGATTGTGTTTTGTGTTTATTTGGAAAGAATTGATGTTACAGTAATAAAGATGTATCTCATACTTCAATAACTTTATTATTTAAGTATTGAAGTTTGTGTCAATGCAATAGCTTAACCAATGACTTAAAAATGCCCGGTTCAGGAAAACCAAATCTTTTGAAATTGCCAGCAGTGTAAGTGTTGAGTAAGTTAGGTAGTGATGCTATAAACTGAGCAAGCTATGCTAAAAGGAATGGGTTTGATGAGTTGTACATGCGCTAATATATTACGACCTACAGCAGAAATTGTATTTACAACCGAGTTTGCTGTTTTGTTCAAAACATGGATCTTTGATTTGCAATATAAATTGGTGTAAATTGCAACCATTTGTATTGAGTTTGTGAGCAGTAATGAGAGGAATAGCTCTGAACTGCACCAACGGATAAGCAACAATTGTCTGCTCATGAACACCAACAGAGTAGTAATCACGTTTTATTATGTCACACACATTAACATTAATAAAATGAATCCCAAATTCACAAAAAAGTATACAGCAAAATTACAACACCAAAACAGGCCATTCAGCCCAACGAATCCAGCATTTAACCTTCAAGCCTGCAGAAGGTTGTAATTACATTTTTAAAAATTCATTCACGGGATGTGGGCGTCGCTGGCCAGATCAGCATTTATTGCCCATCCCTAATTGCCCTTGAAAAGGTGGTGGTGAGCTGCCTTCTTGAACCGCTGCAGCCCATGTGGGGTAGGTACACCCACAGTGCTGTTAGTTACTCACCTTTGTTCCCATATTCCATCACAACCATTTTCTTCATCCACCTATCCAACCCAATCTTGAATGTTGACATAGATTCTGCCTCAACCCCGGAAATTGATTCCATCACCTTACAATTCTTTGTGTTAAACAGTTTTCCCTGTCCTGTATTCTAAATCTTTTCCATTTAATCTTTTCTCATTCTTAATCCCCTCAATTACTGGAAACAGTCTGTTTCTATATACTCTGTTCCACCCTTTCATAATTTTAAGCACATCAATCATATTGTCCCACAATGCACTTAACAAGACTAACAAAAAAATCCAGTTGTTAAGTTCTCTTTCTATTTGTATTTCCTCATACAGTGGCAGCATTAGAGTGAATCTGTGTTGCACCCTCTCGAAAGCCTCATTATCCTTTCTATATAATGGAGCCCAATATTGCACATGTAGATGATTGGTATGCTGTAAATATAAAAATATATAGACCAGTAAATATATAATATACAGTGAATACACATTGGGTGTGAAATTGGGCTCAATAGCACCCATTATCTGGGTGTTACAAGTGCCCTTAAAGTTCGTAAATGGTGTCCATGGCGCACATTTCTGACACCTTGGTAAAGGCGTTAGTGTGCGCACTGTTAATGTCTGCCAGAAGTATGCAGAGCAGGCAGATCATGATGTCAATCAACATGCAACGGTTAGTTGACACCAACACTATGATTTTGGAACTGAATGCTCCAGCTGAGGCCTTCTCTTAAGCTTGCCCAGCTGAACATGCGTTAAGCAGCAGGAAGGACACCCCACCAGCATTTTTTAAAGGGATCATCAACTACTTAAAGATTAATTGCTGGTTGATTTCTTCTGGCTGTTGCTACAAAGCTTCAAGTGTTTGATGCTTTCTATAATTGCTTCAAGTTGCAAAAGACTAGAGGGAGTGGTGTGGCAGGTGCTGAAGGAGTTTTCGCTGATTTCAAGGTTGTTGCACAAACCCATTGCTCCGAGACGTGGGTACACTAGCATTCCCCTTGGAATACAGCATGACTGGGAGAGTGAGCAGAGGTCACACAGAGCAGGACAAGCTGCTAGAAGAAGGAAGAGGAGGAGGAGAAAGGGCTCTCAGCAGGAGGCCAAATCTGTCCAGGGTATTGAGGGAGCAATTCTCTTACCTGAGCCTCTGAAAGGAACAGAGTGTCAGACATCTGCAGATCTGTAAGGATGTTCTCACTGAAATCTGCCACTTGCGGTAGCCAAAAGTCCAACCTCAGAGCAGGGCATTGCCAGTGGCCTGAAGGCTACCATGGCTATGAATTTTTATATGTCCAGCTTCTTCTGGACTGGTGCTGGGGATATTAGCAACATCTCACTGTCTGCTGTCCACTGTTGCATAAGGGAGGTCATTGAGGCTCTCTATCCAAAGAGAGGTAATTTTATTTCATTCCCTCTTGCCAGAGACAAACAGGCAGAGTGAGCACAAGGATTTGCAAGGTTTGCAGGCTTCCCCATGGTCAAGGGTGTTATTAACTCCACGCACATTGCTTTGCAGGCGCAAGTTAGTGCTAGACTCCTCCATGCTCTTGACATTGACAGGAGCCTTTCTGGCCAGTTTCCTTATGCATCAAGCATTTTGTTATGTACACTCATCAGCCTTCTTCTGTTGTCTGGCTAATCAAAGTCCTCATCTGAGTCCTCTGCAGCTGAACTCTATGCAACCTTGCCCTAGTGTTAGAGGTCCAGATGGAGCAGAATTTGTCAGGAGCATCCAGGAGGGTTTTCTAGAGCAGTATGTAAATAGTCCAACTCGGGAAGGGGCCATACTGGACCTGGTGTTGGGGAATGAGCCCGGCCAGGTTGTTGAAGTTTCAGTAGGGGACTACTTTGGGAATAGTGATCACAATTCCGTAAGCTTTAAAATACTCATGGACAAAGACGAGAGTGGTCCTAAAGGAAGAGTGCTAAATTGGGGGAAGGCCAACTATACCAAAATTCGGCAGGAGCTGGGAAATGTAGATTGGGAGCAGCTGTTTGAAGGTAAATCCACATGTGATATGTGGGAGGCTTTTAAAGAGAGGTTGATTAGCGTGCAGGAGAGACATGTTCCTGTGAAAATGAGGGATAGAAATGGCAAGATTAGGGAACCATGGATGACAGGTGAAATTGTGAGACTAGCTAAGAAACACCAGGGAAACAACAGAGAAATTTAAAGAGAAATATTCGCCTGGGACAGTAAGAAAGCTACATACAGACAAAAGAAGCTGTGAGGAGCTCCACAGCTGTGGGGGAGTCAGAGCACTGAAATACAGGCTACACCAGAGAACAGAAGTGTGGTCTCCTGCAAATAGAAAACCAGCGATCGGGTGAGTTAAAAGCCCTTTGAAAAGCTTAAAGTTATTTTCTTAAGGCATCATGCTCAAAAAGAAAAAAACAGAAAAACCCAATCCTTCACTTAGGCTGAACGTGAGGGTGAAGAGCAGGAAACCCCCGCAGAGTGCACGGACTATTGAAAAGTGCGGGAAACACCGAACACAGCAGGGTCACTCCATTATGGCAACCAAGCCTGAAAAAAACAAATTGAATTTCTCAAAGAAAGGGGAAAACCCTAAAAAAAACTATTAAAACAGCAGGGAATGCTCGAGTACACCTGTCACACTCCATTAAGAGAACCAAGCCTAAAAAAATAAAATGAATTTCTCAAGCAAAAGGGAAAACTCTAAAAAAAAGCCTATTAAAACAGCAGAGAACACTCGAAAACACCTGTCACACTCCATTAAAACAAGCTAGCTTGAAAAAAAAGAGTTGCTTAAAGGGGAACACTCTAAAAAAGTCTATTAAATAAAACAATACGGATCCAAGATTGGGAATACCGGAGAGTTTCCAAAATCAAGAGGGACCCAATATGATTCAAAACTGGGTATTATAGAGAAAAAGATTCCTAAAGTTCAGAATCGCTTCAGAACGCTATACAAAATCTGAAGTGGAACAATTGAACACCTTCCTATATTCTGTAGGTGCAATTGCAGATGACATAATAGTCTGACAACGGATCGAAGAGGATACTAATAAATTCAAAGAGGTACTCCAAACCTTTGATAAATATTTTAATCTCCGTGCCAATAAAATCTTGGAAAGAGCCAAATTTAATAAGCAGGTGCAAATGATTGGCGAATCTGTAGACTCCTATATTAATGACCTGTTTAGATTGGCAGAAGGTTGCGAATACAGTGAATTAAAGACAGAACTAATTGGAGTCAGGATAGTCATCAGCATAGTGGAAGAATCCTTGTCAAACCTGTTGCAATCCAAGGAAGACCTCACACTGGAAAAGGCCATTCAAATGGTAAGACAGGCGGAAGCTCGCAAACAAAATGTGGACATCCTACGAAGACAAGCTGTGGATGAGAAAGAGTCCAGTGCCCATCCAACTGGTTAAGCCAAAGCCAGGAAAACACTTCGAGGAACAGCAAAAAACATACACGTGTGAAGGCGCATGACATAGGAAAACCTTGCCAACATTGAGGAGCCAAGAAGACCCACAGGCAAAAGCAGTGCTGAGTATTTTAAGTGTGTTGTTATGAACAGGTGAGCAATGTTTCGGGGTCTTTTTCTATCTTTACCTGGTCTTATTGTAACAGGGTTTAATTTTTAAACATACTGCATTTTGAGCTCCCCTTTGTTTGAATCCTTGTTCACAATTTCCAATTATAAGGCAAAGAATTGAGCACAACAGGCTTTCTTTGGTTTAAAGCAGAAAGATGAAATTTATTAAACCTTAAACTTAAACTCTAATATGGTTCTCGCTTACAGATATATGATGCACTCACGCTAACGTGTACACGTGATATAAACATGTAAAAATAGGGACAGAAAAGAGCAGAAGAAAAGATAAGTAGAACAGTTTTAGGCAATATCTTGTTACTGTTTCTCGAGCTTGCCATAGTCCTTGATTGAACATATGGTCTTGCGTTTCATTGGGGCCCAGTAGTAGTCTTAAACCTTGTTCACATGGGAATCCTTTTCTCTCTCTGAATTGGCAAGGTTTTCCTATGTCAGGCAGGAGAGGAGATGTTCTCAGTCCATGAGCACATGACATTCTGCCTCAATTCCCTTTGTTGGGAGTTCAAATTTTTAAAAAAACTCCCAAGGTGCCCAGCAGGTTGGTCATGTGACTAGCTCCTTCTATGGAACAGTCTTTTCACATCCTTTGTTGGAGGTTCAAATTTCTCTGCAACAACCAGTTAGCCATGTGACTAAAACTGGTCTGACCACTTCTGTGTATTGGGGAAGCACCTGCTGGATCCCTATTATTTCAACATTGTCTGTTACCATGGAAATGCCTTTCCGGTCAGTGCTTGCAATTTTAACTTTTAATGTTTATGTGGTGAAATAATGTGTGCCTCAGTCTTGGCAGGTGGGGTTTGCCTGACAGTGGAAAAACTGGACAATTTGGGAAGATGTGCCATAGCAAGATTTCTTCATTTAATGATACAAAGCAGAAGACCTTCACACAAAGAGCAGTGAATCAAGTTCAACAATACCCACAAGAGAAAGAACCAGGAGAGTTCTTGGGAGAAATCAGTAATCCAGACTAAGATTTCTGGACAGCAGACATCTACGTGAATGGACACCTCACGAATTTTAAGCTTGACACAGAGGCTAGCTTCACAGTATTGTCTGACCAAGAGTCTTGGGTGAAGAGACATTACCTGCAACCGACAGATATACAGTTGCATGGTCTAGGCTTCACACAACTGCAAGTAAAAGGCAAGCTCCAAGCAACTCTTCAGCATAGAGGCAGACAACTGGTAGAGTTTCAACCTTATCTGTCCTACACAATCAAGAATTTTCTTTACTGAGTAAGAATGCATGCTTGGAACTGCAGTTGATTGCAAAGTTAGCCGAAGTCAAGCACACAAAAGTAAACAATTTCTTATTATCACCAGCAGAATTACTAATAGGAAGGAAGCTAAAAACACAGCTTCCAATATTGCCTCAACAATTAATGCCTGGATTGAAAATTCAAGACTACGAGAAAGGTCAAGAAAGAGAAAACTCCTACAGAAGGAAACAAACCCGGAATTACAATAAGAGATTTCGAGCGAGAAGCTTACCCAAATTAAACAATGGTCAAAAAGTTTGGATATGTGGCCTGGAATGAGAAAGCACAGTGATCTATAAACATGAGGACTATAAGTGATCATATGTTATATGAATGAATGAAGGGATAATATAAAGGAATTTCGCAAATGCAACAGTCAGTAATCCATCTGCAATATCCAGATGAAGATGAGCAAACCGAAACCAAACGAAATACTGCAACCCGTAGAAATGATAAACCAAGTCAGCAAACTTGACTTCCTATGAAGACTACTGATCATCCCAGACAAATTACAGCCAGATCAGGGAGAGTTGTCAAACCTCCGATGAGTCTGAATCTGTAAAGTCAGAGACTTGGGGAGGAGAGAGAGTAATAGAGAAGTCATTAAATGTATATATGTTTGGAAAAATGTTGGATAAAGACTTGGGGGTAGATGTAGTATAAGGATATAAAGGGTTAATACGGAGGACAGTGAGAGACACCCCTCCCACAGTATGAGCAATGATGTGACAGTCACATGAGATAGGCTTGTGAATCCTCCAAGGGAATTCCAAGGGAATGTACAGGCCCAGTACATATCAGGGGAAATGATGCTTTATAACTGGAACAAAATGTTGAAATAATGTCAGAAGTGGTCTTACCCAGGAACTCAGAGCATTGTGATGCCCATGTTTCCACAGCATGCCTTGTTCCATTAATTTTTCTACATTTATTATTAACTATAGTATTCTGGACTCCTAGAAGGAATGTTAATAAAGCAAAGTCCTATTTAGGAAAAGACTCAACAAATATTTTGCGCTCATTTTAATTTTTAAAGAGTTTTCTTACAGTACTGTAGTCTTCAAAAGTAACTTGGTGATCATGAAGGCAGGGATAGAAAACAATCTATCATTCATTGTCAATATGATAATTGGCTCTCTATGGGTGGAATCTTATCAGCTATGCAGAGGCAGATTTGGAGGTGAATGACAGGGAAATTCTGACAGAGGAGCATCGGGTCAGATGTTTGACACCTTCCTGCTACCCACCTGGTAGCAGCGCGTAGCCAATTTGGCCCATCAGGATGCCAAATGGGGACAAGAATATGGAGCCAGTGGGATCTTACCGATGGCAGACAGGACCCCCCATCCCTGCCTCAATGAGGTTGGAAACCAGCAGGTAAGTAGAGGCAGCCTCTTGGAGGAAGGCCGGGGGCCATTGACGCCTCCTTTAATTTTCCCCCTCTTTGAACATCGAGCCATAGCTGTGGCCGCAGGCTATCCCGTTGAGGGTTCCCCCCTGGCAGCTGTGACCACACTTAATTCTTAAAGTTTTATAATTCATCAGAGGGCACCTCCATCTTGAGGCACCCTCACTGTCTCCTGCCTCAGCAACACCCACTATCCCAGTGGGGCTGCCAGCAAGACATCGCTATGGATTCTCCCAATGTGCCTGCTGATTCCCTGGTTGATGCACCATCCTTAATTGGTCGGCACCTAGATGGCCACTTCCTAATTAGCTGCCTCGGGAAGATCTCAAATCTGTTCAGGCAGGCAACACCACTGACAGCCATATTTGTCCCCGATGGAAGAAAAATTTCAAAGGCTAAAGGATTCCACCCTATGGCCGGAATTTTACAGTGGGCGGACGGGAGCCGCACTCCGATGTAAATGTCAGTGCCGATCCCGCCTCCGCCCCACCTGGGGATCCATCTTGTATTTTAGGGATCCCCAGGCTTTAATTGGCCCGAGGTGGGACTTCCACCCACTTGATGGAGGAGGTCCCGCCTCAGTGAGCTGCCGGCCAATCAGCGGGCTGGCGGCTCTTAGTCTCAGCAGCGTCACCGCGAATGGTGGCCACTGCTGGGACTGCAGCCCAACTGGCCGAGGAGGATACCAAGGAACCGGTACTGAAGGTAAGTTTGGGTTGCCTCACCAGGGGAATCGGTCATGCCCTGGTGAGGCTAGAGTGGTCGATTGCCCTGTGCCCGATTGCCAGGTCCCCCCCGGGGTGTGGAAAGACCGGCAGCTATAGCTGGGTGGCCTTTCACGTCCCCGGCACACCCGCTTGCCACGGGTAAAATACCCATGGAGGCGAGCGAGGGCCCTTAAGTGACCGTTAAGTGGCCACTTTCTTGATTGGCCTCGGGCGAGTGGGCTGCTTCTCACCCCCCACCCCCACCCCCCAACCGAACCTCTGTAAGCTTGGTCGGAGGCGGAATCGGGGCGGTTAGGCCTCCCGGAGTCTGCCGCTCAATTTTACGCCGCCCTCACATCACCATCCGTCCCGCTGGGGTGGCGTAAAATACCGGCCTATGTTTCAGCACAAATAACCTTGTCTGACTCATTACTGTGAAAAACCATTACATAATCTACTCGCATTATTATAAAAAAAATTAAATATAGGTCTCGCTCTGCTTTGTAAGAGATGGAGAAAGAATCAATCGAAGGTCAATATTCAGATGTTGTAAATGCAAGGCCACTTTTTAATTGGGCTTTTTTTATGATGTTTCACAAATAGAGTGTTTCATATGAGCTAGAATTAGGATACTTATGAAAGTAAATCACAGATTTTTTTAACCCCTGAAGAAAAAGACAGTTTAACAGCTGAAGGCAAGAAAAAAAATCATGACATCTGGATTCTAAGCACACCTTTCATTCTTTCATTTATATGATCTGCAAAAATGTTTGCATCCATTAAATATCTAAACAAGTCATTTTAGCAGTTTATTTTTATGTTTTATAATATACCTTTTGAGAAAATAAATTATTTTTGTTCATACCTAGAACTAGATTAATATTTATCTATTTTATTTATGCCCAGAAAATAATTCTAGCAGGTAATATTAAAATATTAATTATAAACAATATTGAATGCTATGATGTGATATTTTAGTTTTAGTGCATTGATGAAATTGCAAGAATGACTAAGAAATGACAGCAAAGTGACACACAACTTCATACCAGAATGGGAAACTATTTTCACAGAAAGACACTATAGTTGGATTGTTAAAATTTGTTTTTTTAAATTAATTTTAGAAAACTATTCTTTCAAATAGAAATAAATGTCAATATAACTGAGCCATTATGATGTAATAACTGTGGAAATAAAAAAAACACATTTATCCAGATAACAACCCATACAGCTCAAATAAACAATTCTACATAAATTGGATAAGGATTAGCGTACATGGAGTTTTACAATTAGATTATTGATCAGGGGGAAATTGTTAGAGGACGAAGTATGATGCCTTCATAGTGCTATATATCACTGTGTCAACATTATTTGAGCGAGAACAAACACTAGATGGATAACTCTTTGAGGGATTGGTTTACCCTCTACATCAGTGGATGCTAAGTCTGTGAAGAAATTTCCTAAAAACTGAAGAAAAATTTGAACTGGACACCTCTGTTCACTGATACTTCACTGTCAAATCTTATCTCAAGAAAGTTATGAAGTATGACACAAAGAAAGGTTACACTCACACTTGAAATGGTATCTCATAAAGAGGGTGAAAGTTTTTAATTTAGGTTTATCTATGGTTGATGCATTTCCCAAAATGTGTGATTAAAATTGACAAGTACACTTTGCAACTTTTACCAGGACACTTCTTGCTCATTATCAGCCAGTTATGACTGCATTGGTTTGGTTGGCAAATTCATTCACTGCAGCTGGTAACAGTGGTTATAGTGAAGGATGGTTTTCCGCCCAAACTGGGTCACTTTCCTTTGGTGCAGCTCTTGCAGCAGGACCTCCAACTTTCTAACATCAAAGGGAACATGGTTGCCCACTTTTCTGCTGTGCCAGTCTGAACAATTAACTAATATAAAAACAGAAAATGCTGGAAATACTCAGCAGCTCTGGCAGCATCTGTAGAGAGAGAAGAAGAGTGCATGTTTCAGGTCTGTGACCTTTCATCAGAACTGGCAAAGGTTAGAAATATAATATGTTTTAAGCAATTAACTAACTTTTCTGTCACTTGATTTTCGCTCTCCCCTTTTATGCAGCCCTTTTTGAGAGTTGCCAAGTTTTGCAAACCTCAGCCAAATCTTCCACATGCCAAGCTTTCTGAGTAAACTTTCCAGTGCCTGTCTTCTGTTCAAAATAAGATAGATGAGGCCTAGAATGAAAGATATTGTCATGGCCTGTCCCCTGAGCTATAGGCATGTGTACCTGAAAACTGAGCCAGCAGAAACCATTTTCAACAGAATCACAAATTTGGAGCTATATACATTTGTATTTGTAAACACTTTTCATATACAGTAGTTGCTCATCATTTTAGATTTTCATATTATCCTATATTAGGCATGGATAAACTTAGTTTACATGATGCAGACATGATAATGTTGGAATTAATGATTTTTGATCAATAGTACCAACTTCAGATCATACAAGTTAATGTGTGGATTCACTAGAGTTCGATAAAAAAAAAGACGCTTCCAGAACACTTCTAAAAGATGATCCATGAGGTGTTAAAAGTGGAGCATCTATTTCACTCAAAAAATATATCATCAGATCGTCCCATCCAGGATTTTTATTACATTTTTATTTGATTTGGCTACGTTAGTCTGTTGAAGGTTCATGTTACATTAATCACAGCAAGGAACATTCTCAGGTATTTCTTATCATCGGATGATACAGTATAGAAGAAGGCCATTTAGGTCCCCCATGGTAGGCTGGTCCAGAAGGTTCGAACAAATGGGATCCAGGATGAGCTAGCAAATTGGATACAAAATTGGCTTGGTGATAGGAGGCAGAGGGTGGTAGTGGAGGGTTGTTTTTCAGATTGGAGGCCGGTGACCAGTGGTGTGCCGCAGGGATCGGTGCTGGGCCCTCTGTTGTTTGTCATATATATTAATGACTTGGATGTGAATGTAAGGGGCATGATTAGTAAGTTTGCAGATGACACCAAAATTGGTGGTATAGTGGACAGTGAAGAAGGTTGTCTAAGGTTACAACAGGATATAGATCAACTGGGAAAGTGGGCAAGGGATTGGCAAATGGAATTTAATGCAGACAAGTGTGACGTGATGCATTTTGGGAAGTTAAACCAGGGCCAGACATATACAGTGAATAGCAGGGCCCTGGGGAGTGTTCTTAAGCAAGAGACCATAGGGTGCAAGTATATAGTTCCCTGAAAGTGGCAGCACAGGTAGACAGGGTGGTGAAGAAGGCGTATGGCATGCTTGCCTTCATCGGCCGAGGCATTGAGTACAAGAGTTGGGACGTCATGTTACAGTTGTACATAACTTTGGTTCGGCCGTATTTGGAGTACTGTGTGCAGTTCTGGTCGCCGCACTACAGGAAAGATGTGATTAAGCTAGAGAGGGTGCAGAAAAGATTCACAAGGATGTTGCCTGGTTTGGCGGGCTTGAGTTATAAAGAGAGATTGGATAGGCTGGGTCTGTTTTCCCTGGAGCAAAGGAGGCTGAGAGGGGACATGATAGAGGTATATAAAATTATGAGAGGCATAGATAGGGTAGATAGCCAGAGTCTGTTTCCCATGGTAGGGGTGGCTAAAACTAGAGGGCATAGATTTAAGGTGAGAGGGAGGAGGTTTAAAGGGAATCAAAGGGGTAAATTTTTCACACAAAGAATAGTGGGTATCTGGAATGAGCTGCCTGAGGAGGTGGTGGAGGCAGGAAGAGTAGCGACATTTAAGAGGCATCTGGACAGGTACTTGAATGAGCAAGACATAGAGGGATATGGAATTAATGCAGGCAGGTGGGATTAGTACAGATAGGCATTATGGTCAGCATGGATGTGGTGGGCCGAAGGGCCTGTTTCTATGCTGTACGACTCTCTATGACTCTATTTGGCCCACCACACCTGTGCTGGTTCTTTGGGAGAACTATCCAATTAGTCCCACTCCACTGTTCTGTCCCCATTACCCTGTAAAAAGAAAATCCTTCAAGTATTTATCCAATTGCCTTTTGAAAGTTACTTTTGAATCTGCTTTCACTATCTTTTCAGGCAGTGCTTTCCAGATCACAACAACTTGCTATATTAAAAAAAGCCCTCATGTTGCCTCCAGTTCTTTTGCTATTCACCTTAAATCTGTCACCTCTGGTTCACAACTCTTCTGCCATTGGAAACAGTTTCTTCTTATTTATTCTATCAAAATCACTCATGATTTTGAACACCTCCATTAAATCTCCTTTTAACCATCTTGGCTCTAAGGAGAACAACTCCAGATTCTCCAATCTCCCCATTTAACTTAAGTCCCTCATCCATGGTACCATTCTAGTAAATCTCTTCTGCACTCTTTAAGGCCTTGACATCCTGCCTAAAGTTGCTGCCCAGAATTGAAAACAATACTCCAGCTGAGGCCTGACCAGTTTTTTTTTTAATATAAAGATTTATCATAACTTCCTTGCTTTTATACTCTATGCCTCTATTACTAAAGCCAAGGATCCCATATCTTTTTACTGGTATTCTCAACCTGTGCCGCCTACTTCAAATAATTCTGTGCAAAACCCCCCAGGTCTCTCTGTTTCTGTTATCATGAATTGAAGTCATGATGGGTTTGTATCATTTATGAAGTCAAGTAAATGATGGTGTGGTAATATGATAAATAAATGGATCATAACTACAAGGGGTGAATTATAATGAAAAATACAACCTAGATCTAGAGAACTATGAACTTACTCTTCAAACTCACATGGCTTTCATCAAAAGTACTCTGATGGGGTAAACTTTCTGGCTGCGAAACTGGACTCCATAGTGCTGCTGGTGCCAGTGCTATGGAAGCCCCAATGTGAAATAATGGCAGCTGGAATAGTTCCAGCCACCTCTAGCACAGCCCACACCAGCGCTCTGACTAACAGAGTGTGTGCAGAGGTGTGCCGTGCGTGCACCGGAAGCATATAGCCTCTCAGACTGATTTGATGTAAGATCTGCAATTTAGTTAACAGATCTAGTTAACGTCCTCTCTTAACCACTTCCAGCTGAACATGCATTTAGCTGCATGAGGTACCCCCTCCCCCGCTCTGCCAACCAGTGTTATTTAAAGTGTCAGCCATCCAACTTCCTGATAAGGTGCTTTTGACTTACGTTTGCTGGTGCAGTGTTAGTGAAATTACTGCAGTGATTGATATTGTGTGGGCAAAGCAATGGTAACTGTACTTGTCAATTTTAATCACACATTTTTGCAAACTTTTTGAATTTTTAAGGGCATGCTGCTGGATCTTGACATGGAGGTGAGAAAAGTTGGAAGGTTTGTCAGGAGAAATTCTGCTTCAATAATGGGGACTATAGCTGTAGACCCTCTTAGAAATTTCCCCATTTGGCAGCAGAGAGAGGAAGCAATGTGCAGAGGGAGGAAAGGCAGGAGGAGGAAGGAGGAGGCATTCAGCACATCTGCACTCCAGATGAGCTGTCTGTAAGTGGATATTGAGACTCCAGTGCCCCTAAAATGTAATCCTAACATTACTGTTTCTCCACAATTCTCGACCTTTCAATCCATCTACTAGATACCATCATAGCATCCTCTTGGCCAAAGTCCTGAAATAAAAGCCACCAACAAAAAAACTATTCCAAAGCAACTTTATCCAACAACACGCTCACTTATACATACAAAACTGAACTATCTATCCTTATGCAGCCCTTCAGTGCCTGCCTTGTGGGTGCCTTTCCTTGGCCTGGCGTTCCTACACAGTGCTACCTCAGTGGCTGCAGCATAGATGGTGGATGACTGCTGACTGTCACTGAGGGAGACACTAGATGGCTTTGCAGGATGACCTTGCACAGCTCTGGGCCTTGAGGGCCTGGTTTCGGACTGCACCACCTCGGCATGGGCAGCAGCAGTCTGGGCTGGCTGACTGGCAGGCAACTGCATGGGTGCTGACAGAGTGGCAGTGGTGGGAGCATGAATGCTGTCATTCTGAGAGACAGCAGACGGAGCCACTGGCGCTCACCCAGATTGTCACCTCAGCAATTCTAGTAATCTGTTGGAGCACAGATTGCTGGAATGCTATGACACTCAGCAAGCCCCTTTGAGCATTGGTATCCGCAACCACAATGACAGCAGTCTGAACCTTCATGGCAACAAGCATGGATCTCATGATTTCAAGATGAGCTTCCACTGCAGGACTAAGATGTTGGGTGCTTCCATCTATGCTGCAATTGAAAATGAAATAATGGCTAACAGATGCAGCATCATGCTGATTCTACAGGTGCTGTCATGGAGTTGGCTACCACTTCCATGCTGGAAAGGATGGGCTCCAAGCTCTGCATGAAGTCCTGTGCCAAGTTAGAGCCGGACTCCTCTGTGCTCCTTGACAGTGACAACAGGCTGTCCAGCAGGCCTGCACCAAGCATCTCAGTGTGCATGAACGTCAGCACTCTCTTGTAGGGTGCCCCATCAAAGTCCTTATCTGAGTCCCCTGTAGCAGTACTCGTCTGTGACCAAGCCCTCAGGTGTTCTGGCATATGGACTATCCTTTCCCTCTGGCCTGGCTGAACCTAATCATGCCTGGTGACTCACCATGTGCTGATCCTGAATCTATACAACCCTCTAAGGTATGCACAGTGCATCTTTGCTGATGGCTGCGACTGTCAGATCAAGTGATGGTGCTTCTTCATCAGAGATCAGGTGCAGTTGTCACTAATGAGGCAGCACTGACTGGCCAGCTGGTAGTTCCTGGGTATCTGAAAGCAAAAATGCAGAAGGGGAGGATTGGGGTGAGAGAAGCGGGTGGGGTAGAAAGCAAGAAGTCCATGGTCACATCATCAACAGCTTGCACATCAAGAGAGATAGCAAGATGACGGGTGAGGTGGGATTTGAGAAGGGACATATGGCAAGAACATACTGTCATCCTGAATGCTTTAAGGATGCTGGATGCAACAGCCTCAGTCACGTCACCCTATCACTCCATGATACAGAGCACCATCTCCTCGAAAGGAGTCAGGAGATGCCTCTCCCTATCCAGTTCTGCCTTGCAGTTTTGAGCAAATGTTTCCTGCAAGAGAGAGGGAAAAATGTGAGTGAGTGTGTTGCAATGTGTTTGGGTGATGTGCCTGCCTTAGCTGAATGACTGGAAGTATGTGGAAGTAGCGAAAGGTGAGTGTGCGGTTGATAGAATTGGTCGGCGTGTGAGGGGGAGGTGAATTATCTGAATGTTAGGCCTGAGTCCTGATTGCTAGAGATTGCTGATAGCTGAATGATGGGGATATGGTACATTGAGCAGTGTGAGACGTTGGTGGTTGGTGGTTAGGAGATGTCATGTGAAGATGCAGTCACTGGCCTTGACCACTCACATGAGGTCATCAAACTTCTTCCAGCACTGCTGCCAAGTCCTCGGGGCCAGACTCCAGGAATTGACCTAAATAAAAGCAAAATACTGCGGATGCTGGAAATCTGAAACAAAAACAAGAAATGCTGGAATCACTCAGCAGGTCTGGCAGCATCTGTGGAAAGAGAAGCAGAGTTAACGTTTCGGGTCAGTGACCCTTCTTCGGAACTGACCTCCCTGGTGACCTCCTCTCATTCCCTTCTGTTACGAGCAGGTAAGAAAGGGGTCTAGGGGTCGCTTTCAGCCTTCACCTGTTCTTACCATAATAGGGTTTAATGTTTAAAAACCCTGTTTTGAGCTCCCCCTTGGTGAATCCTTGCTCACCGCTTTCCAATTATAAGGCAAAGAAACCAGCACAAACAGGTTTTCTTCGGTTTAAAGAAGAAAGGTTGAAATTTATTAAACATAAACTTAAATTCTAATTCGATTAATGCCTACAGATACACGACTCACCCATGCTAGCATGCATACGCGATACACACATGCAGATTGAGACAGAAAAGAGCAGAAGAAAAAATAAAGTGGAAAAGTTTGAGGCAATATCTGAAAAGTTGTTGTTACAGTTCTACGAGCTCACTGTGGAGTCCTTGATTGTAGATCTTGCTTTTCGTTGGGGCCCAGTATTCTCCTTCAACCTTGTTCGCTGTAGGAGACTTTTCTCTCTTGGAGTTCATGTGTCTTCAGTGGATTCAGAAGCTTGTAGAAAGAGATGGGAGCAGACAGGAGATCTTCTCAGTCCAGAAGCAACCAGTCTTTCTCAGTTCAAACTCGCTATAGCTAGTTCAAAAGACCCTGGAAAAGCCATGTGACCAGCTGGTCCAACCAGTCCTAGTCCCTGTGGATTGCATCACCCCAGCAGGCCCTGGAATGTGCATCCACACCCTCACTGTCCGGTGATCAACATCCATTTAGGGTTGAATGTGTCAGGGAATGGTCCTTTGTCTACACAAGCACCGTCTGTTAGAATGCAAATGTTTATTCCAGCCACGGTTGATCTGTTCAACAAGTCATTTCCTCGCTCCAGCAACAGTTCAAAATCAATGTTCATATGACAAAACCAATGTGTGTCATTCTTGGCAGGAGGGGGGGCCTGCATGACACCTCCACACCCAGCAGAATGAAATGTGATCTGAGAAAAGTGCATTTAATTAAAAGGTTCGAGAGAAAATATAAGATACAGAAAAAAAATGCATTTCTCTCATTCATTCCCATTCATTCATCAATCCTAAAACTTATTACAGCCTGTCTTTTCTTGGTGCCAGTGCTGCTTTAATTGCCCCCTTTTTAGCATCCATGTAAACATGTGGTTCTTTGGGGAACTTTTTCTTCAGTTTGCCCATTTCCATGGCTGCCTAGAGTCTTTGAGATGGTTAGGTTTAATTAGCCCTGAGTTGGAATTTTTTTTCAGGAGAGTCAGTAGTGGGCGGGTCTATCCTGAACTCCCTTTCAGTGCTTTGCTGAGTCATGCAAAGGCTTTTGACTTTAGGGGGATGGGTGGTTCCCATTTTTCTGACTGCAGGGGAGGATTCTTTGCTCATCTCCCCTTTGTCCTCTGGGACACTCTGCCTGCAGAGTCTACTGCATTCCCCTTTGCCACTTTGACTAGGTGAGGCATCACCCTCACGGTTTCTCTGCCCCCTAGAGATCTTTCTTTGTCTCTGCAGTTTCCTGTACATGCTGTTAACAACTCTGGTGGGGGTGCTTCTAGTGTCTGCATTTACACAGGAGGACGTGGGGTCTAACTTTCAAATTCTTCGGGTTTGACTGACCGGGCAGTAGGGGTTTTCATCCAGGATTCCTCCCAGACTTCCTTTAACCTGCCCCCTTGGTCACTTTTTCCCCTTCCCTTTCTAACCTTTTGCCAGTTTTGTGCCTGCCTGTCCCCTTTTCTTCTCAGCAGGGGTCCCTTACAGTTCACCAGCCCTCTGCTGGAGGGTCCTCCTAACACTTAGGGCCACAGATTTCACTGTAGGTTGGGGTTTCTCCTCAACCTGGCACATGTGGCGGCTCCTGCAGTACTCCACCACATCTTTGTGGAGTTTTGGCCAGTCAAACTGCTGTCTGATGCAGGCTTTGGTCTTTCGTATACTGGCATGTATAGCCACTGTAGTCGCGCGGGCCCTTCTTACTATTTCTCTCCGGTACTTCTGCAGCACCACTAACTGGTGAACTACTGCCCACTCATCAGACCAGTGGGAGTCATTCAAACAGGAAATAGTGAGAGTTCAGAGCCAACATATTCCCGTTAAGGTGAAGGGTAGGACCAACAAGTACAGGGAACCCTGGATGTCAAGGGATATAGAGGATTGGATCAGGAAAAAAAAGGAGGCTTATGGCAGATTCAGAGCGCTGAAAACAGAGGAGGCACTAGAGGGGTATAGAAATTGTAGGGGGGGTACTTAAAAAAGTAACTAGGAGAGCAAAGAGGGGACATGAAAAAAGACTGGCGGGCAAGATAAAAGAAAATCCCAAGGCGTTTTTTTTTTATTTTAGAGATACAGCACTGAAACAGGCCCTTCGGCCCACTGAGTCTGTGCCGACCAACAACCACCCATTTATACTAACCCTACAGTAATCCCATATTCCCTATCACCTCCCTACACTAGGGGCAATTTACATCAGCCAATTTACCTATCACCTGCAAGTCTTTGGATGTGGGAGGAAACCGGAGCACCCGGGGAAAACCCACGCAGACACAGGGAGAACTTGCAAACTCCGCACAGGCAGTACCCAGAATCGAACCCGGGTCCCTGGAGCTGTGAGGCTGCGGTGCTAACCACTGTGCCGCCCATATACTTTTATAAGTATATTAAGGGCAAGAGGATAAAAGGGAAAGAGTAGGGCCCATTAGGGACCAAAATTGCAATCTGTGTGTGGAGCCAGAGGATATAGGTGAGGTTTTAAATGATTACTTTTCTTCAGTGTTCACTATGGAGAAGGATGATATAAGTGTAGAGCTCAGGGAGGGGGATTGTGATATACGTGAACATATTAGCATTGAAAGGGAGGAAGTATTAGTTGTTTTAGCGGGCTTAAAAGTGGATAAATCCCCAGGCCCAGATGAGATGTATCCCAGGCTGTTATGTGAGGCAAGGGAGGAGATAGCAGGGGCTCTGACACACATCTTCAAATCCTCTCTGGCCACAGGAGAGGTACCAGAGGATCGGAGGACAGCGAATGTGGTACCATTATTCAAGAAGGGTAGCAGGGATAAACCAGCTAATTACAGGCCGGTGAGTTTAACATCAGTGGTAGGGAATCTATTGGAAAAGATTCTGAGTGGCAGGATTAATCTCCACTTGGAGAGGCAGGGATCATCAGGGATAGTCAGCATGACTTTGTCAGGGGAAGATCATGTCTAACTAACTTGACTGAATTTTTCGAGGCAGTGACTAGCTGTCTAGATGAGGGTAAAGCAGCTGATGTAGTCTATATGGACTTCAGTAAGGCTTTTGATAAGGTCCCGTAAGGGAGATTGGTCAAGAAGGTGAGCCCATGGGATCCAGGGCGTTTTAGTTTTAGAGATACAGCACTGAAACAGGCCCTTCGGCCCACCAAGTCTGTGCCGACCATCAACCACCCATTTATACTAATCCTACACTAATTCCATATTCATACCACATCCCCACCTGTCCCTATATTTCCCTACCACCTACCTATACTAGGGGCAATTTATAATGGCCAATTTACCTATCAACCTGCAAGTCTTTGGCATGTGGGAGGAAACCAGAGCACCCAGAGGAAACCCACGCAGAGACAGGGAGAACTTGCAAACTCCACACAGACAGTACCCAGAATTGAACCCGGGTCGCTGGAGCTGTGAGGCTGCGGTGCTAACCACTGCGCTACTGTGCTGTAGATCCAAAATTGGCTTAGTGGCAGGAGGCAGAAGGTAATGGTTGAGGATTGTTTTTGCAAGTGGAAGCCTGTGATCAGTGGTATACCACAGGGATCGGTGCTGGGACCCTTGCTGTTTGCAGTGTACATTAATGATTTAGACGTGAATATAGGAGGTATGATCAGTAAGTTCGCAGATGACATGAAAATTAGTGGTGTCGTAAATAGTGAGGAGGAAAGCCTTAGATTACAGGACGATATAGATGGGCTGGTAAGATGGGCGGAGCAGTGGCAAATGGAATTTAATCCTGAGAAGTGTGTGGTGATGCATTTTGGGAGGACTAACAAGGTAAGAGAATATACAATGGATGGTAGGACCCTAGGAAGTACAGAGGGTCAGTGGGGCCTTGGTGTACTTGTCCATAGATCACTGAAGGCAGCAGCACAGGTAGATAAGGTGGTTAGGAAGGCATATGGGATACTTGCCTTTATTAGCCGAGGCATAGAATATAAGAGTAAGGAGGTGTATAAAACGCTAGTTAGGCCACAGCTGGAGCACTGTGTATACTTCTGGGCACCACACTATAGGAAGGATGTGATTGCAATGGAGAGGGTGCAGAGGAGATTCACCAGGATGTTGCCAGGGCTGGAGCATTTCAGCTATGAAGAGAGACTGAAACGGCTACGGTTGTTTTCCTTGGAGCAGCGAAAGCTGAGGGGGGATCTGATTGAGATATACAAAATTATGAGGGGCATTGATAGGTTAGTTAGGAAGAAGCTTTTTCCCTTAGTGGAGGGGTCAACAACCAGGGGGCATAGATTTAAGGTAAGGGGCAGGAGGTTTAGAGGGGATTTGATGAAAAAAAATTTCACCCAGCGGGTGGTTGGAATCTGGAACGCACTGCCTGAAGAGGTGGTAGAGGCAGGAACCCTCACAAGATTTAAGATGTATTTAGATGAGCACTTGAAACGCCATTGCATACAAGGCTATGAGTCAAGTGCTGGAAAATTGGATTAGGATAGTTAGGTGCTTGATGGCCAGCACAGACACGATGGGCCGAAGGGCCTGTTTCTGTGCTGTATAACTCTATGACTCTATGACTATGACTCTATGACTCCTTGCTCACAGGTCTGTGAGGAGAACTCCATTTCCTCATCAGTACCTCATTCTTTAAATAGTAGCAATCAGGATCTCCCTCTGCTTCACTTTCAGACTGGGCAACCTGTGCTAACTCTTACAATACTGAGTCAGCTTGCTGAGCCTCAGCTAGAGAAAATCCATTCAATTCATTCCCTGGGTCTCCTAACTTTCCAAAGAAAGTCTCAGACAGCCAGACCAGGTCATCTGCCTGCAGTGCAAATTCAGTCTCCTCTGGAGGAGCTGGTTTGATCATGGCCTGATCTACTACACATTCAGGGAAACTGCAGGGGACCATCTCCTGCCACGGCCCTGTCTCTCTGACCTCCTGCGGTCTTTCCTTCACTACTGGAGGGGGCTACCACCTTCACCCCCACCAGATCATTCCCGAGGACCAGGTCAACCCTGTCCACATGAAAACCAGGGACAATCCCTACAATCACCGGTCCCGAAACTAGGTTGCACTCCAGGTGCAAGTACAGGTACAGGTACCAGGTCCAAGTGCAGGTACAGGCATACACTGCCCTCCAATACCATTCACCGCCACTCTGGTGTTCACTGCACTCTCTGGGGGAAAGGTCAGGCCTTTTCCCATTAAAAGGGATCTAGTGGCCCCTGTGTCCCTGAGAATTACTATGGGCTTGCTTGCCCCACTCAAGGGGTATGGAGTTATTTTCCCTTCAAACACAAAACCCTGATAGCCTTTTCCTGCACTGCAGTAGTAAACTTCCTGGGTTGCATTCTTACTGCAGTTAAAGCCACAGCTTGTTCTGCTGTGCTTTCCATCATGGTCACTTCTTCACTGAGTTGATGTGCCCTAATTAACCCTAACGGTTTTCCCTTTAGTTTCCAGCAGTCAGCTTTTAAATGCCCTGTTTTATTACAATGGAAGCACACAGATCTTCGGGTCTCACTCTTGCTCACAGTACCTTCCTTTTTGGCTAGAGGAGGGATCATTGTGTCTCCTGCTTTTCTTTATCTCCCAGGACAGCTTGAGCTCCTATCACCTTCCCACCCTTTGCCTCTTTCAGATCTGTGGGGGTGATTTGGAAAGGTTCTCCCCTGGGAAACCAATATATAGATTAAAGCAAACTCATCGGCCAGAATGGCCGCTTAACAGGCTCTCTGGACCCGTTGCTCCTCTACATGTGTCTTTATGGAGAGTGGGAGAGAGTTTTTAAATTCCTCTAACAGAATTATTTCCCTGAGATTCTCATAACTGAGCTGTACTTTAAGAGCCCTCAGCCACTGGTCAAAAGCCAGCTGCTTACTTCTTTCAAACTCCAGATAAGTTTGATTAGCTTGCTTCTTCGGGGTTCTAAACTTTTGGCGATAGGCTTCGGGTACTAATTCATATGCCCCGAGGATAGCAATTTTTGTCAGTTCATAATTTGATGAACTCTCATTTGGCAACAGGGAATAAACCTCATGGGCTTTTCCAGTTAGCTTGCTTTGCAATAAAAGAGGCCAGGTCTTAGCTGGCCATTTTAGCTGCCTTGCCAGTTTCTCAAAAGACACAAAAAATGCTTCTACATCTTTCTCATTGAATTTTGGGATTAGTTGAGCTAGTTTTAATAATTTTGTACCCAGCACTGAATTACGCTCCTCCATATTGGCCATGCTTTCACTGGGGTTAGTCTGTCACCCCCTAGTTAACTCAAGCCACTTCAGCTCTCTTTCTTCGCATTCTTTCTGGAAGGTTCTTTCTCTCTTTCTCTCCTGCCTGTCTTTGTCTTCACGTTCCTTCTGGAAGGCTCTTTGGTTTTGGTTGGGAACAATTTGGCTTCCCACTTCCAGTTTCTCTCGTTTGTCTGTGGGTAAAATCCAGGACAGTAGCCCCCAAATTTCTGTTATGACAAGGTGAGAAAGGAGTCTAGGAGTCGCTCTCAGCCTTCACCTGGTCTAACCGTAATAGGGTTTAATTTTTAAAAACACTGTGTTTTTGGCTCCCCCTTGGTGAATCCTTGCTCACCGCTTTCCAATTATAAAGCAAAGAAACGAGCACAAACAGGTTTTCTTCGGTTTAAAGAAGACAGGTTGAATTTTATTAAACTTAAACTCTAATTTGGTTAACGCCTACAGATACACGACGTGCCCACACTAACGTGCATACGCGATACACACATGCAGATAGAGACAGAAAAGAGCAGAAGAAAAAATAAAGTGGAAAAGTTTGAGGCAATATCTGGAGAGTTGTTGTTACAGTTCTTCGATCACACTGTAGAGACCTTGATTGTAGGTAGATCTTGCTTTTCGTTGGGGCCCAGTATTCTTCTTCAACCTTGTTCACTGTAGGAGACTTTTCTCTCTTGGGGTTCATGTGTCTTCAGTGGATTCAGAGGCTTGTGAGAAAGAAATGGGAGCAGACAGGTGAGATCTTCTCAGTCCAGGAGCAACCAGTCTTTCTCAGTTCAAACTGGCTGTGGCTAGTTCAAACGACCCTGGAAAAGCCAGTTAGTCATGTGATCAGCTGGTCCAACTAGTCCAAACCCCTGTGGATTGCATCACCCCAGCAAGCCCTCGATTGCACTTCCCCACCCCCTCACTGTCAGGTGATCAACATCCATTGTGGGTTGAATGTGTCAGGGAATGGTCCTTTGTCTACACAAGCACCATCTGTTAGAATGCAAATGTTTTTTCCAGCCACGGCTGATCTGTTCAACAAGTCATTTCCTCGCTCCAGCAACAGTAAAAAAATCAATGTTCATATGACCAAACCAATGTGCCTCATACTTGACAGATGGGGCCTGCATGACACTTCTCAGAATGATCCTTGAGGGTCTCCTAGCCCCCTGCTGAAAAAATGTTTCTCTCCACCTTTCCACTTCCTACACTAATGCCTCCATCACCACATGAGAAAAACCGGGGGCCCTCTCTCTTGTCTGTTGCTCCATTTTCTGTGCTCTTGCTTCTCTCCAAATCTTCCTTGGAGGGTGGCACAGTGGCGCAGTGGTTAGCACCGCAGCCTCACAGCTCCAGCGACCCGGGTTCAATTCTGGGTGCTGCCTGTGTGGAGTTTGCAACTTCTCCCTGTGTCTGCGTGGGTTTCCTCTGGGTGCTCCGGTTTCCTCCCACATGCCAGAAGACTTGCAGGTTGATAGGTAAATTGGCCATTATAAATTGCCCCTAGTATAGGTAGGTGGTAGGGAAATATAGGGACAGGTGGGGATGTGGTAGCAATATGGAATTAGTGTAGGATTAGTATAAATGGGTGGTTGATGGTCGGCACAGACTCGGTGGGCCGAAGGGCCTGTTTCAGTGCTGTATCTCTAACTAACTAACTAACTATCTAATCTTCCACAAACAGTCTGCAGCAACTTCCGTACAATGAGTGCAGCTCCCCTTTAAAACATACGGGCAGGCTGACAGAAACATATGTTCTGACATCAGTAGAGACCATTAACTTTAAAACAAGAGATATGTATTTCCCCAGACCAATTAAAGGATTACATGACAAGATTTCACATTTTAAGGTTTTTCCTATAGCAACCAAACTAAAAATCAACATTAACTAGGCAGTACTTAGTAGGTAGCTCATACTCTAAATTACAGAGAACTTATTAACACGCTCAAAAACCCCAAACCACATTTATATATTATAGTATTCTCATCGAGAAGGTATCTTTGCAGTTAAAAGTCTCAGACTCCTCCAAGCTGCAATGGGTTGGATCTCCCTGTGTCCTTCTCAAAACCAATGTCTTCTTTGTTCACTTCTTCCAAGCACATTCAACTGGACTTCCGTACATCAGGCAATCTCTGGTGACCCCATTGGTCTTTTCTCCTCTGCAAACCTCGAGCCTTTGAACCATATTCAAATCTTAGCAGCCTTTTGCTGTATCGGTGATCTGAGAGCAGCTGTTCAAACAGAAACAGCTCACTGGTCCCTCTTTCTATCTTTAGCCTGTGCAGCTGTGCTGTTCTTCCTTTCTTCTTTGCAGCCTCCAGACCTAGGGAAGCCTTTGAATTTATCCAGATCAGAAGTCAATAGTCATTTGCCTTTTATAATTCTAAAAGTCCATGGGCTGAATTTTACTGACCCCATGACATCGAGGGTCATGGCGGGGTGGCCTGAAAATGCCTCCGGGAGAGGGCCACCATGCACCCGGACGCTGGGAAGGCCAAGCCCGCTATTGCCGGTGGCGGCAAGGCCTCGTGGCAGCCGCTTGGTGATGGAGCCCCATTTAAATATTTAAATTAATTTTAATAAACAAATTAATTACCTTTACGTTCCCACCATCTGTCACATTGCGATTGTAGTGCCGATGGCTGGCACTCCTACGCCTTCGGATTTCCGTCCGGGGAACCGAGGCGGAACACTGGTGGGGAAAGGGGAGCAGGTTAAGTTTCTCAGTGCAGGAGCAGGGGAGCGGGGTCAAAGTCATATCATTGGTGTAGGGGCTGGTGGGAAGGGTTATAGTGTAAAATTTATGCACTTTGGGTGGGGAAGGTCATTTGAACCTGATAAGTGCTTTGGGGGAGGAGAGGGCAAGTAATTAATTTGATGGTTATGGCAGGTGGGAGAGGAGCATGATAAATTTATCTAATTTTTAAAAAATCAATGCATCTTTAAATATTTAAATTGAACAACAAGGCTTGAAGCCCTTAAAAAATGGCGTCAGTGTCCGTGCGCAGGCGGCACACGCCATTGCTGGGGACGGACAGCCCACCCCTCCATGTTATTGGGGTGGTGGTTCACCCTGGCCATTTAAATGAGCTGCTGCACTTAATACCGCAGCGGCTCCGCGACATGCGGCCCGCACAGGTGGGCCGCCATTGTTTTCGCCTGCCACTGATTTCGGCAACGGGAGTATAAATTTCAGCCCCATAAGCCTGATCAAAGTAAAACCATCTGGGCTTTCCTTTGTTTCCAGGTGTTAAAAATTGAAACCCGAATTTGCATTTTACAGCCCCTGACTCCCTGTTTACAGTCTGTGAGTCTGGGTGAGCAAACCCCATTCTCCTTTAGGTGTTACAACCTTGCACCCTGCTTTCAAAAGGGTGTTTGATCTGGGTTCCTTGTTTTCATGGTAACTAAGAGCCTTGGGTTTTCTCTGGGCAGAATTTTACACTTCATTAAAGATCACAGCTTTTAAAACATAACCATACTACAAAGTCTAGCGTTCATAACAGTATGCTAGCTATGTATGCTGCTGAGCCACCTTTTGAGAGTCAGTAATGCATTCTGTGCTAGGCTACACACCAAAATCATTTAGGTGAGGAGGTAGCACATAGTCTATGTGATGCCTACCTCACCAGGACTGGGCACAGGGTGATCGCATATTACGATTCCCGCACCCTTAAAGGTGCCTGAATGAATTTTTCCCCCTCTGTGAGGTAATTGGAAAAGTAACTGATGAAAAAGATTCAATTGACTCTTTATGTAGCATCATTATATTCTTACAATGGGCTTTGGTTCATAATTCATGAAATCCCATAGTCTAAATGTTTTTCACTAGGTCACAAGTTAAATTTGGATGAGGAAAGTTACTTGGACCACCTTAAATCAACTATTCAGAGATCCCAAACTACACCATTTGCAGCATTTGTTTTTGTCTTAAATGATTTCAGGGTTTTTGGTTCTATCCCAAAATCCATTCCATATATTGATCACTGTGTAAAGAACTTTCTGGCATTAATCCTAAATTTGCCTTTTACTACTTGGAATCTGTGGCCCCTTGCAATTAAGTTTGAAGAGCTACTCCAGATATATTTTTCACCATGCCATTGAATAACTGTATCAAATAATTCCTCAATTTTCTCCTTTCAAGTTGGAAAAGTCTTAAGTTTTTTTCCAGTCTTTCATCATCATTGTCTGATATATATAAGAATCACAGTCGCAAGTTCTACAGGAGAGCCTGGAGATAAGTTGCAACCTCTTGCTCAACAGCATTAGTTGTGCAAGTTAATGCATGCTTTGGAGTTTTTAAGGCAAAAGTGATCATTTAAAACACAAAACCCGCATGCAAGGTGTTTGCATTTAGATCATGGGCTAGTCTCTTGAAAATTTGCCATACAATTACAGCTCAAACATTCTGTTGACCTTGTTCATTTTCAGCTTTGGACATATGTAATGTCTCAAGTCGCACCGCCAATTACAAATGAATGATGTAAGTCACTAAAGCACCAAGAGAGGGCGAGGAGAAAATACAAGCAGTTGTGTCAGCTCAGATTCTGATTGGCAGGAAACTCAAGTGAGGTAAGAGACGGAAGGTGTTTTGTTTAGCTATGTTAGGAAGATTAAACAATAGACCCCTATCAGTTACAAACTTATATAAACTACAAGCAAGGACACAAGGGAAAAAGGCAAGCCAGGCAAAATGCAACAAAGAAGTGAAGTTTACAGAGGCTTTATTAGCATCTTGTAATTAAATGTAATGCTGAGGAGGTGGAAATGGAATTCAATCCGGAGAAGTATAAGATAATGCATTTGGAGAGGACAAACAAAGCAAGAGAATAAGGGAATACGCAATAAACGGGAGGATATTGAGAGGGGTAGTGGAAGTGAGAGACCTTGGAGTGCATGTACACAGATCACTGAATGTGGCAGGACAGGTAGATAAAGTGGTGAAGAAGACATATGGAATGCTTTCCTTTATTGACTGAGGTATAGAATACAAAAGCAGGGATGTAATGCTGGGACTGTATAAAACGCTGGTTTAGGCCACAGCTAGAGTATTGCAAACAGTTCTGGTCACCACATTACAGGAAGGACATAATTGCTCTGGAGAGATTACAGAGGAGATTTACAAGAATGTTGCCAGAGCTTGGAAATTGCAGCTGTAAAGAAAGATTGTATAGGATAGGGTTGTTTTCCTTAGAACAGAGGAGGCTGAGGGTGACGTAATTGAGGTGTACAAGATTATGAGGAACCTAGATGGAGTAGAGAGGAAGGAACTGTTTCCCCTATGGAGAGGTCAGTTACCAGGAGGCACAGATTTAAGGCATTTGGTAGAAGGATTAGAGGAGACATGAGGTGTCTGGAATTCACTGCCTGGAACAGTGGTGGAGGCAGAAACCCTCAACTCATTTTAAAGGTACCTGGACCTGCATCTGAAGTGCTGTAACCCGCAAGGCTATGGACCAGGTGCTGGAAGGTGGGAATAGATTGGGCAGTTTTTTCAGCTGGTGCAGACTGAATTGAGCTGAATGGCCTCTTTCTGTGCCATAACTTTTCTATGGTTCTATGGAGGTATGCCTTCACTTCTGAGATCAATTCCTCCAACCCCAGAGCCAGCCATCTGCATGGCAGCAGGTGAATGAATAATTAAGTGAATGCTCCAGAAACAAAAGACTAATGACCTCAAAAAACTTTGCAAAGCTATAATTTTCATTAGCCACCAGGCTAGGAGACACCAGAGAAGGTTCAATTACCATCTTATCCCAGCTGTCAAATAAAGACTACTAATGCAGGCATCATGGACGTCTATGGAAGCAATAGGAGATTTAGACAATGATGCAAGCCCCCCAGATGCTGTTAAGTGCAACTAAGTATATGCCACATCGGCAAATAAATATTGGGTTAGTTTTTGCTGTCAAAATAATAGTGAGGCTAATGGAGCTCACTGTTATTTATGGGGAAATGGTGCAGCAACTCCAGGTGAGAAGCAGTCCTTCAATCTGATTGGTTAAGGAGATACGTGGTTTGGTTCCCTATCCACTCAGGTCCCAGATGCCAGTTACCTTTGCTGTGATGTTATCAGCTCACACTTTCACTAACTTGCCATGGCAAAACTTTAAAAACCTAAATGTGCATGGGCAGATCTAACTACTGGCAGATCCAGTTAGATGCCCTGTTACAGCAAAATCTGGCTCATTATAGTTATGCCTATCTATTTAATTCTCCCTCATTTACTAGCGGAAGGGGGGAGAGGGCAGAAATCAGAAATTGGCGGCCCATCTCACTGCTTAATGTTGACTACAAGATTCTGTCCAAAGTCATAGCCAGTCGAGTCAAGTCTGCTCTGGAGTTGGTGATTCACCCTGATCAGACCTGTACTGTACCCGGCAGGAAGATCTCCGATAGTCTCGCGCTACTCAGGGATACAATCGCCTACGTACGGGACAGGAGGGTGGACACCTGCCTCATCAGCCTGGACCAGGAGAAGGCTTTTGACAGGATATCGCACACCTACATGATGGACGTGCTTTCCAAAATGGGGTTTGGGGAGGGAATCTGCAATTAGATCCAACTGCTCTACACAAACATCAGCAGCGCAGTCTCAATCAACGGGTGGGAATCGGAATGTTTCCCGATCCAATCTGGAGTCAGACAGGGCTGTCCTCTCTCCCCGGTCTTGTTTGTTTGCTGTATTGAACCCTTTGCTGAGTCTATTAGGAAGGATGCGAGCATAAGAGGGGTGACAATCCCAGGCAGCGGAGGCACTCAGGTTAAAACTTCCCTGTACATGGATGACGTCGCCATCTTTTGCTCGGTTCCGCTGTCCATGCACAGACTGATGAGCATCTGCGACCAGTTCGAACTGGCCTTGGGAGCCAAAGTTAACCACAGCAAGAGCGAGGCCATGTTCTTTGGGAACTGGGCTGACCGATCCTTTGTCCCCTTCACCGTCAGGTCAGATTACCTGAAGGTGCTGGGGATATGGTTCGGAAGGGCCGGGGCATGCACCAAAACCTGGGAGGAGCGAGTATCCAAGGTACAACAAAAGTTGAGCATGTGGGGGCAGCGATCTCTCTCCATTGTGGGTAAGAACCTGGTCATCAGGTGCGAGGCGCTCACGTTTTTGCTGTACGTGGCGCAGGTCTGGCCCATACCCCACTCCTGTGCTGTGGCGGTCACCCGAGCCATTTTCTGCCCCATCTGGGGATCTAAAATGGACCGGGTCCGGAGGGACACGATGTTCAAATCTCTGGATAAGGGCGGGAAAAATGTACCCAACGTGGCCCTCATCCTGATGACCACCTTCATGTGCGGCTGCATCAAGCTGTGTATAGACCTCCAGTATGCAAACTCCAAGTGTCACTACGTGCTGAGGTTCTATCTGTCCCCGGTGTTGCGAAGGATGGACCTGGTCACGTTGCCGCGGAATGCTCCATGCAGTTGCGCCGTGCCGTACCACCTATCCTTTGTGGAGCAGTTTCTGTGGGAAAACACCTTTGACCATCAGTCCATCAGGCAGTGGTCTGCACGGAATGTCCTCAAGGCCCTATGGGAAAAGGAGACGGTGGATCCTGTTGGATGGTTCCCCGAGCAGACCGTCAAAGTCATTTGGCGGAATGCCTCATCACCAGAACTTTCAAACAAGCACCAAGACGTAGCTTGGCTGGTGGTGAGAAGGGCCCTCCCCGTCAGATCCTTCATGCACACCCGAAATCTCGCCCCCTCCGCACAATGCCCCCGCGGTGGCTGTGGTGGGGAAGAGACGGTTGCCCACCTGCTTCTGGAATGTGTCTTTGCAAAGCAGGTGTGGAAAGAGATGCAGTGGTTTTTGTCGAGGTTCATCCCAAGCAGCTCTGTAACACAGGAGTCTGTGCTCTACGGGCTGGTCCCAGGGACGCACACCGAGACAAACATCAACTGCTGCTGGAGGACTATCAATTCGGTGAAAGACACCCTTTGGTCTGCCCGAAACTTGCTGGTCTTCCAGCGAAAAGAGTTGTCCACGACTGAATGTTGCAGACTGGCACATTCCAAGGTCCAGGACTATGTGCTGAGGGACACACTGAAGCTTGGGGCAGCCACAGCAAAGGCTCAATGGGGAAAGACCACAGTGTAAGGTCACCCCACCAAGCTGAACTGAGGGGCTGGATCCATGGGAAACCCCTCGAACTGTATAGGAGAAATTTTGTGTGCTGTAAATGTAAAAATGTATATGGCATGACAATGAAATGGACGGGTTGTGAAGCAACTCATGATTGTATAGAAGGTGACTGATCACCTTTGCACTGTTTGTATTTTTTGACTTGATGCTGTTTTGAACTGTTTGGGAATGTAATTTTTACAGATTTTTATGAATAAAGTATATTTTGGAAATAAAAAAATAAAAAATTTAATTCTCTTTAATAGCCCACTCCAGAGACATGAGCTAACTGGCTGCCAGATTTCCCTACATCACAACAGTGACTACACTTCAATAGAATCTCATTGGTTGAACCAGTTTAGGATATCCTGAGGTTATGAAAGATGCTATATAATTGGAAGCTTGTTCTCTCTTTTCTTTCTTCCAACCTGTTTTCTTTAATATTTCAGGCCTTTTTAAAAAAAAATGTCTGTGTTATTCACTAAACACACCAATCAATTTTTTGCCCATGAACAAACCCCAGTTTTAAAAAATTCTTTCATGAAATGTGGGCATCGCTGGCAGGGCCATCATTTGTTGCCCATCCCTAAATTGCCATTGACAATGAGTGGCTTACTAGGCCATTTCAGAGGGCAGTTAAGAATCAATCACATTGCTTTGGGTCTGGAGCCATATGTAGGCCAGAAAGGGTAAGGACAGAAGATTTCCTTCCTAAAGACCATTAGAGAACCAAATGGGTTTTTAACAACTATCAATGATAGTTTCATGGCAACATTACTGAGACTAGCTTTCAATTCCAATATTTTATTCATTAAGTGAATTTAAATTCCACCAGCTGCCATGGTGGGATTTGAACCCATGTCCCCATAGCATTAGCCTGGGCCTCTGGATTACTAGTTCCGTGACATTACCACTATGCCACCACTTCCCCCATATCAACTGTGCATTCCATAGGTTCCCTAAACAATCATTCCTACATCTAGCACTTAACCTTAAAACTTCAATGAAATTATAGTAAAATCAAACAAATTATGGATAGCTTACTTTACACCAGAATAATATATAAACTTTACAAACTACTTACTGCCATCCATTTTCTTTGTGCTTCAGGTCTTTTAAAATACAGTCACTCTTTAGCTCGGCTTTTTCGAGCAGAAAATGATTTCCTCCAGCTAGTCTCTCACATGTCTTGGTTTGAGTTTGCCTGTTGCAGACACTTCTTTCATGCTTCATCTGATTTCTCATTCTTCTATGCAGGAGAAGTGTTTCCTTCCAAGCAAAAAAAAACTGAGCACATCACTCACAAATGATTATAGGATGCTACTTTTCTTGACTTCCTAGTTCTCAATAGTTTGCACCCAGTTACAATCTGGTGAGACTGAATTGCAAGGATACCAGAAGAAACCAGGAGGAATTATAAATGTCACTACCAGAAGGGTTTGCTGCTATGACAGTACTGTGTGAAACAAGCTGTTGGTAAATAATCTGCAGGCAATCTATACTGCTTGGGTGATATAATATTGCCATTACTTACAATAATAATATTTAGAATATATGTCCAGTAAACAATCACTAAAGAGCATATCCATAATAACTGGATTAACCTGACAGCTGAATATCCTGTGTGGCCTGGTTTCACCAGTTATTTGCTTTAGGATATGGTCAATAAGTTACAAGTTATTGTTTAAAAAGAATGCCTCATCATCAGAACCCCTGGTAAAAATTGGCATGAAAATGTATTTATTATTCTGTTTTGTTTTTGTTTATTTTAAAATGATTGCTGATAAAATATTGGCATAGCTGTTGTGGGTGAGTTACTGAGCTAATAACATGAAAAGGCGAGATTAACACTCACCACTAAAACAATGAGCACCAGGGCTTATGATTATATAGTGGATTCATGGCTGGCATTCCCAGATCTATGGGATTTCAATATTTAACAAGATCGCTGTTTAGATACAGATACAAAATAGCCCACTAAACTGTAGGATTTTGCACTGCTGTTTTTTTGGCAGTTCGAAAATGTTCTCAAAATTCTCAGAAAACGTAAAATTTGATTACATGCCTTCTCTGAGAATCTCACTGATTATTTTAGAGCAATATTTATGTCATATCCTTACTAAAGAGTCTAAGTGAGAGAAGGAATCTTAGGACTGGAAATCGCATTGAGAGCAAACCCAGATATGAAAAATACCTGATATGAAACTAAAGCGATCTAGAACTGCTTACTTATGCTTTTTTATAATCATACAAAAATCAGCAGTGTCCTTAATGCCTGTAGAATAATGATGTTAATACACCAGCTACACCACAAACTTCAATCAAGGTGAAGCAATTACAGTGTCAAAATAACCCTATATGCCAAATGAGAGATATTAATTTCATTGGTTGGAAACTTACATTGGACTCTTAATGGGGCAAAAATCCTACCCCCCGTAACTTTTTTAAAAACTAACAGCTAAGATGGCCACTACAATTTACATCTAAAATACCAGGAGCCTGAACTGGAGACAGAAAGTCTAACAAGAGGCTCAGCCAGGACAATGGCTCGCTCTAAGTGATTAAATTACCTAAAATGGCTTCATTAGCATGACAGTCAAGGCAATCCTCACACATTAACTTTGAAAGAGCCAAAATTCTCCTAGTGTGAATTGGCATCTTGGGGCATGTGGAACCTTGAATTTCATTAGAAGTTTCCATAAAACTTCATTAAAAACAAGGTGTAGTGAGAGAACCATGTGACCGTCTGTCCATCTCTGAAGAAACTAGAAGTTTTGTTACACCGACAGAGACAAGCAGTAACCGAGTGTGCATCAGCACAAAGTTGTGTGCTTCCCTTTCTCTGTCCCAGAAAACAACAACTTTGAAAACTAGGGGATCCTCCAAGCCTACAGACCACTACAGCCAGCAACCAGGAAAACAAAGCCAACTACAGATTCTGCCTTCAGGAAAACCTGAGCAAAGCAAGCCAGCCAAAATACACTTTGACCAAGCAAGAACTTCAAGAATACAGCTTCAGCCGAGGACTACTGGATCATCCACTTTACAGACTGTAATTAAGTTCCATTTATTCCGGACTTTAATCCAACCACCAAATCTATTTTCCCTCCTGTAACCTATTTGTTACTGTGTGTCATTCTTGTGTGAATGTGTGCATGAATGTGTAGTGTATTTTTTAATTGGGTTAGAGTGTTAAGTATAATAAACTTACCTTTTTCTTGTTTAAACTCAAGAAAACCTGTTTGTTTAGTTCTTATGAGATCACATCTAATCTTTGGGCCTCCTTATCTCGAGAGACAATGGATACGCGCCTGGAGGTGGTCAGTGATTTGTGAAGCAGCGCCTGGAGTGGCTATAAAGGCCAATTCTAGAGTGACAGGCTCTTCCACAGGTGCTGCAGAGAAATTTGTTTGACGGGGCTGTTGCACAGTTAGCTCTCCCCTTGCGCCTCTGTCTTTTTTCCTGCCAACTACTAAGTCTCTTCGACTCGCCACATTTTAGCCCCGTCTTTATGGCTGCCCGCCAGCTCTGGCGAACGCTGGCAACTGACTCCCACGACTTGTGATCAATGTCACAGGATTTCATGTCGCGTTTGCATCACAATAAAGGAAAAAGGTAAAACACTCACGGAGGTATTAAGCGCAACCACTGTTTAAAAGGAATAAACCCTATTGCAGTTAAATAAGAGGGAGCCTGAGATCCCCTCCTTAGCTGGCCGTAACAACAGCTTCACATCACTTCTGCTTCACACTAGCAGTAAACTGCACATTATGCCAACTGTAGTTATATTGTAAAATTAACTGATGGTCCAGTTATCATTGTATACATGAAAATCTACAGGAAAAATATCTCAAAACATAAGGGAAGGCTCGAAAGATGCAGAACCTACAAGAAATCTGATGGGAGCACCATACCCATAATGTGATCCATACTCAAAGCTTTATTCCTTTGAATACTGCTTTTGCAGAATAGGGCACCATTTGAATGTTACATCAAGTATGCAGTGGTATTTTTCTTCCGCATGAACCACTTATATTAATTCCACTCACCTACTTGCTTCCTGTGCTCTTTAATAGTCTTCAGTGGTGATATTCAACTTCGGTGGGGCTGCTAAATGGATAGTAGTGGATGAAGTGCCCTTCATACAGCCCGGCTGATTTTCCCTTCCACCAACATCACTGGAAAATTGATGGGCTGTATAACAGGTGACTGACCACCAATTTTGTACCCTCACTTCGGTTTTAAACAACTATCTAGTTCTTTTAGCAAATACCTACTTCCTCATTTGCTTCATTATCACTTGCAAATGCTGCATATGGAAACTTTTCTACTTCTTTTAGAAGTGCCATGTCTGGCAACACAAAAAGACTACAAACAAAGCAGACTAAGCATACAGTGAGGAAGACACACAGGCCTCAAAGGTTTGTGGATTGTGCCCCCATTACACCAGCAAGACAGGATATCCCCTGTTAGGGAATGATATACAATGACTGGCAAGGAGCGCAACATCAGAATAAATCATTGGTGGGACGGAAGGGGGAAGAAACTTGTTGCTGCAGGCTTTTAAAACTTTCTTTCTTTTCTTTCTTAAGCTTAAGGTTCAAAAAATTCTTGGAGATAAAAAAAAGTAAGTGGAGTGTGTTGTGGTGTTTGCTTTCTCCTCCAGCTTTTGTCAGAGTTTTCAACTACAGTGGTTTCCAACCAAAGGATTCCTCGTGCTTTCTCCAGAGCTTATAATAGCTTCTGCTTTATACTCAGATAACTTAAAGGAAAATGTCAGGCAAGTGGTGGAGGAAGGAGGTGAGTGTGGAATTTTACAGATGCTGATCTGCAAATCTTCTTTGATGTCATCACACAAAGGAAAGACTGCTCACTCTGCTGACAGGGTTGGAGGTGTTAAATTCCAAAAAGCTTGTGATGGAAAGATAATGCTGGAGCTTATATTTACTCGGTTTCACATTTACTGTGCAGAGTAAAAGGGTTACAAACATGTAACTCCTCACTCACAACCTCTCCCAGTCCCAGTGAGTGTTTGCTTGTAAGTGCTCAACTAAAACCCTAATTAACACCCTTCACCTGCATATAATCAAACCATTGACACACAAGTAACAGGAGGTCACCCAAAGGCAATTGCAAGGAAGTGACTGGTGCTGAATAACACCTCCATCAACCCTAGGACATCAGACCAGTGCCACAAGAAGTTTAATAAACTGACCAGAACAGGCAAAGAAAGAACATTATGACCTTCTGCTTTCCACTTTGGCACTATGGAACCACTTCAGTGATCACGCTCATTTTTTAAAAGGAATGACAACTCTTCATTCACATTGCGCAATGGTCCAATGGATCTCTAACTCTTTGACCTGAACCAATGTTGGAATTCCATTGACAAACCGTTGTTGCATTATGATCCTTTTACAACTCCCAACTTCTCATGTGACAGTGTGCTCCTGTTAATATTGTTCGAGGAGAAACTGGCACATTATGTCCAGGAGAGACAAATGATGGGTGAAGGAATTTCGGAACATAAGTGAACTGACGACATCAAGGACCAAGCTATTGAGCTTCAGGAAGCTAAGCATCTGTGGAAGTTAACAATGATGTGAGCGTGGCCTCCAGGAGAGTGGGTGTTGTCTCACTTACAGCTTGTCACTAACAGCAAGTAGGTGGTGGGGGACGGCAGAGGATAATAATGTTGATGAAAAAGAGGAAATACTTTTGTGTTGAGAGATGATCTCAAGGATGAAGACAATGAAGATGATTATTCCACCCCTTCTATCTCTTGCACCTCTGCCCACTCTCCTCAATCACATTACCTTCAACACCTGCTTTATTTGTCCCATGAACTTTCACCTGGGTTGGATCTAGATAGTGAGAATGAAGATACTGTGTCAGATGATTCACTGAGGATGTGAGCTGGAGGAGTGGGAGTGGATGAGGACTAGGCTGTTCTCCTCTGTCTCAGCTGAGGCCTAAAAGAAAATTGTACCTTTCCTCTTTGGGGTTTTGTCACCCATTTTAAATACTCACCACCTTTGGGTTATACAGTGGCAATGTTGCTTATTTCTATTGAAAACATACATTTTCACAATCCATACATGTGCGCATTTGACACCGGATTAAGTAAGTAGTATTTAATATCAATGTTCAGTAAAACATAGGGGCTCCCAAACTAAACTAAATAATCACACAGGGGCCCCCACAAGGCAAATGCTGCTCCTGCATTTGCCATTTGGCAGTCTGATATACCTGTGAAAACACTTGACATAGGGAGCCTCGGGACATTGGAATATAGGAAAATATGAGTATAGGAATATTTAGCTCCTCGAGCCTGTTCTGCCATTCAATGAAATCATGGCTGATCTGTGACCTAACTCCATGGAGAGGCAGTCAGCTCCCTTTACAAGGCCCCAAGGAAATCCCAGTATTAGACAGGAACTTTGGCGTATCGGTATCCTGGCCTAGTTTTCAATACTACTGCCGTGCTTCTGCTCAAGTTACAGTGGGAGTGTAGTAGAAGGGCTGTGAATTTTTTACCCCATTATCCCTGGATTGAAGTTAAGTCAATCTGCTTGGTTTCCTGTCAAAGTAGCGTTGTGGCATACTTGATTATGATCATGAGCAAGTTTCGAAGCAGTGTCATGATATCAACAATTGACAAATGATCTCAGGTTATAATGACTGATTACTTTAATTAAAATACACATTTAATTTCATAATCACTCTGAACTCAGTGATGCAAGTCTTAATACATCAGCTTCTGAGGAGATGAAGATCATTTCTGGCTTTATTTTTTATCAATTCCTTTGACTGTCTTTAAAATTCCCCTGAATTAAACTTTTATCTAACAACGATTCAAAGTATAAAAATTTAATAGCACCAGTTTTTGGACGTGGGGATCATAATGCGTGATTACCCTGTGCCCAGTTGAGGAGATGCAGGCAGCAGACAACCTGTGGCATGCAGCCCAGTGCTAAATGTGCTGCAGACTAGCTGCATGCTGAAGAGGGGGCCCAGGTTTATATAAGGCTAGCATGAGTGACAGCTAGCCTGCGTGTCTTAAGGGAAATCTGCACCTCTTAAAGGGAGGTATAATGAGGCTGCAGCAGCTGGTGCAACTGTACCAAAAAGTGTTTAGAGAAAGAATAAGAGTACCAATGGAGCAGCAGGCCAGAGCGAGGACTCCCAGGTTATCCGATGCAGCACTAGAGGCCATAGTTCAGGTGGTGGAAAAGAAGAGAGAGGTCATGTTTCCACAGGGTGCCAGGAGGCCTTCCAGGCACATACTGCAAAGGAAATGGGAGCTGTTAGCCATGAAGACCTGGCTGCAGTGCCACAAAATGTTCAATGACCTCAAACGAGTGGTCAAAGTCAGTGAATGCATCTAAAAATGCCATCTTCTACCCACTACTACCTCACACACTGCACAATGCACCAAACTCCCATCATTCACCCATCAGCAATCTCTAGCAATCTAGGACTCATGCCTAACATTCAGATGCTCCACCTCAGCCTCACACACTTCAGAACATTGGTACAGGAGTAGGCCATTTAACCCACAAGCCTATTCCACCATTCGGTGAGATCATGGCTTATCTGCCACCTAACTCCATAAACCCAACTTTTCCCCATACCCTTTGATACCTTTGGCTAACAAAAATCTATCAATCTCAGTTTTAAATTTAACAACTGATATAGCATCAATTGCCATTTGCGGAAGTGAGTTCCAGACTTCCACCACCCTTTGCTTGAAGAAGTGTTTCCTAATTTTACTCCTAAAGGTCTTCTTCTAATTTTTTGAATATGCCCCCTACTTCTATAATCTCAACTAGTGACAATAGTTTCTCCCAATCCATGCTAGCGGTTCCCCTTAATATCTTGAAAACTTCGATCAAATCACTCCTTAACCTTCCAAATTCCTCGTAATTTAACCCCTAGAGACCAGGTATCATTCTGGTAAATCTACACTGCACTCCCTCAAAGGCCAATGTATTCTTCTCAGGTGTGCTGACCAAAATTGCTCACAATACTCCAGGTGTGGTCTAACCAGGGTTATAACTGAAGATGACTTCTACCTCCTTGTGGCCTATTCCTCTAGATATAAAGGCCAACATTCCATTAGTCTTTTTGATTACAATGTCTTGAACAGGTACAGAAAATAATAATCTGTGTACCTGGACCCCCAAGTTTCTTTCCACTATTTAGAAAGCACCCTGTTCTATCCTTTTTAGGTCTAAAATGGATGATCTCACATTTTCTACATTGAAATCCATTTGCCACAGTTTTTGCCCATTCACTTAATCTATCAATATCTCTTTGCAATCTCATGCTTCCATCAACACTATTTACGATACCACCTATCTTTGCATCATCGGCAAATTTGGATATGTGATTTTCTATCCCATCATCTAAGTCGTTAATGAATACAGTGAATAGTTGAAGACCCAACATAGATCCTTGCGGGACTCCACTAGTCACTCCTGCCAATTAGAATACCTGCCCATTATCCCTACTCTCTGACTCCTACCACTCAGCTAATTTCCTAACCAGGTCAATAATTTGACTTCAATTCTATGAGCTTCAACTTTAGCTAACAGTCTCTTATGAAGAACTGTATCAAATGCCTTCTGGAAGTCCTTATGAATAATATTCATAGACATTACCCTGTCCACTACTTTAGTCACTTCTTCAAAAAAAGTCAATCAGATTCATTAAACATGATCTACACTTTATGAATCAATGCTGGCTCTCCCTAATCAGCTGAAAAATTTCAAGGTGTGCAGTTACCCTATCCTTAATTATGGACTCCAGCAATTTCCCAACAACAGACAGTAGGCTAACTAGTGTATAATTCCTCTGTCAACTATCTTAAATAGTGGAGTTGCAAGTGCAATTTTCCAATCTAAAGGAACGGTACGGTTCCGAATAGAGAGAACTTTGGAAGATTATAGTTAGGACATCTACAATGTTCTCACATTGCACATGTAGAAATCTAGGATGGAAACCATCTTGTCCTGGGGATTTGTCACTCCTTAGGGCCATTAATTTCTTCATTACTGTCATCTTGTTTGGATTAATTATGTTGAGTCTCTGTCCCTGGATCAATATTAGTTTCCTTGGGATATCTGGCATGTTGACCTCTTCCTCTACTGTAAATACTAATGCAACATAATTATTCAGCATGCCTACCATTTCCTGGTGTCGCTGAGAACCTCCAGGATGATGAACTGTTCCTGCCTTATGCACCTTCTCAAATCCCACTTCACGCTCATCTCTCTTTGTGGCATGAAGTGCAAGCTGCATATGATGTGGCCGTGGGCATCTTACTTTCCACCCAACGTCTCCTTCCCCCACTCCAAACCACCCCCCACCCCAACTTTTCTGCACTGACGCTTTCAGATACCCAAGAACTGCCATCTGGCCAGCCAGTGCAGCTTCAAAATGTAGATTGCGAGCAAGAGGACACATCTTATGAAGAAGCACTGTCACTTGATCTGACAATTGCAGCCACCAGCTCAGATACTGGCACTGCATGTACTTTAGAGGGTAGGGATCAGCATGCGGTAAGTCACCAGTCCCGAGTAGATTACAGTCTGACTAGAGGCAAAGCTCCTTGGAGGACAAGGACACAGACGAGTACTGTTCCAGAGGACACAGATGAGGAATTCGATGGGGTGGTGTACAGGAGAAGGCTGATAGTCATGCACATTGAGATGCTTGGTGCATTGGCAGGACTGTCACAGAACCTACGGTCACCGATAAAGAACTTGGAGGAGTCCAGTTCGAACTTGGCACAGGGTTTCACGCAGAGCTTGGAGCCCATCCTTTCCAGTGTGCAAAGTGTTGGCCAACTCCACGAGAGCACTTGTGGACCCAGCCGCGATGCAGCATCTGGTTGCCGATGTCTCAGCTTGCACTGCAGCACAGTTGGAAGCCACCCAACATCTGAGTGCTGCAGTGGAAGCTCAGACTGAGATGATGAGATCCATGCTTGTTGCCATACAGGCTCAGACTGCTGCCATCATGACTGCAAATACCAGTACTCAAAAGGGTTTACAGACTCTCACAACAGCCCAGCAATCTGTCCTCTAACAGATTATTAGGATTGTTGAGGTACCGCCCTGGAGGAGTGGCAGTGGCTTTGTGGTGGACGAACCTGCTGTCCTCTCTCAGGGTGGCAGCATTCATGCTCCTATCACTGCCACTCTGCCAATGCCCCAACTGTTGCCTGTCAGCCAGCCAGGCCAACCTGCTGCCTCCCATGCCAAGGCGGTGCAGTCCAAAGACCAGCTCTTAAGAATCAGAGCTGCGATTGCATCCTGCAAGGCTATCTTCAGTCTCCCGCATTGAAAGTCAGCAACCTTCCACCAGCCATACTGAAGCCACTCAGGTAGCAGTGTGCAGGAGCACTGGGACAGACAAAGGCACCTGCTAGACAGGCACTAAGGGAATGCATAAGGGTGACTAGTACAGTTTTGTATGTGTTATTGGAAGTATTGTCAAACAAAGTTTTTATGCAATATTCTTTTGGGGGGGGTGTCTTTTATTGGTCAAGAGAATGTTGTGATGGTCCTTAGCAGAGGTTTGGAAAGGTAGGAAATTGTGGAGCAGCAGTGACTTGGGGATGAAATTAGGGGAACTGGAGTCTGATTAGCCACCCACAGGCAGACCATCCTGAGCAATAGGATCCCGGATGCCTCCTCCTCTTCCTCCTCCAGAGGTCCTCGTCAGTGGCCTGTTGACAAGGGCTGTGGCCTCATAAGAGCCAGGTAGTGTAGCATGCAGCAGACCACCACAAATGTTGGAGACACACTCTGGCGAGTATTGCAGGGCTCCCCCGAGTGGTCCAGGCAGTGGAACAGTTGTTTTGGAATGCTAATGGTTTGCTACAAAATGCTCCTGGTGGCAGCATGGCTCTCATTATGTGCCCTCTATCCACGTGTGGTTGGGTGGTTGAGGGGAGTCATGAGGCACGTGCTGAGTGGGTAGCACTTGTCATCAAGCAACCAGCCTCTGGATCGTTGTGGTGGCTTGACTGGGGTGGGATGGCTGACTGGCGCAGGATAAAAGCATTATGGCTGCAGACAGGTTAGCAGGAATTCATTGACATGATGTTCTGTGCATGGTCGCACACCCACTGCACATTAAGGGAGTGGAACCCTTTGCAGTTCGGGTCCATATCACCATTGAGATGTGACACCCTCAGAGCCAAGTGCATGCTGTCGATGGCTCCCTGCACCATTGGAAATTCCGCTACCCTGATAGAGCCATGCATCTCCTCTTCCTGCTTCCCTCCTGCTAGTGAGGAGACAATGAAGTCCCCTCTCCTTGCGTACAGGGCTTCAGTGACCTCCTTGATGCAATGATGCATGGCAAACTGTGAGATGTTACCAATGTCACTGACTCCCACCTGGAAAGATCCTGAGGCATAAAAATGGAGGGCCACAGTGATCTTGATGGTCACTGGCAGCATCATCCTTGCCCTGCTCTGTGGCTGCAGCTCCAGTTGGAGGAGGTAGAACAATTCAGTGACCGCCTCCTTGATGAATAGTAGGGGCCTCAGACACTGCTCCTGGCTGAGATAGAGGTAGAACTGCACTCTGAGGACCCTAGGTGGGTAAAGCCTTCAGTTGAGAAACCTCCTCCACCCGCCTTTGTGCATAGCTTCCCTTCTCTGCTGCCTGTGCTCTAACTCCTTGTTGTGCTGCAGTCCAAGAGGAACTGCAATTATAGCCCCCGCTGAGTGATAGCAAGCTTTCTGCTGACAGGCCTTCACACTTCTCTGAACTCCTTGAAAAGGTCCAGCACCCTTCCTTCTGACTCCAACAACTTTTCAAAACTCCTCCACTAACTCCGCACCAGCAAAAGAATGACAAAAGGACCTTAAAGACCTATACTTTATATAGCACTACCAGGGAGTCTGTTGTGCAACTGAATGCATGTTCAGCTGACAGTATTTAAGAGAGGACGTTAACAGAACCTGTCAGGTCCAAAGTGGCAGGTCAGGTGCCAAATCAGCATTAGACGCTGAGTGACATCACAATCTACCCACTGTGCATGCTTCTGACACATGCATGGCGGGCCGGCACGATCCCCGTTCCAAGCATGCGCATGGTCCAGGCCATGCCAGAAGTGAATCAATTGCATTTGTCAGGAACCTGGACTGCCATAGTGCTGACACCAGCGGTGCGTCAGAACCCAATTTTGTAGCCAATGGGCTGGATTTTAAGAGCCCACCGGATCTTGGTGGCAACGCTAAAGATCTTTCGGAGTCTCAAGAACCGTAGCTGGGGTGGCCCACCCACCCACCCCCTCTCCCCCCTTCTCTCTCCCCCCAATCTCTCATGGAGGGGGTGGGCTGTCCGTCCGTCCCTGGCAAAGGCGTCAGCTGCCTCTGCGCAGGCGCTGCGCCATTTTTAAATGGCAACCAGCCCTGCCGCCCAATTTAAATTTTTAAAGTCCTAACCCCCCAAATTAAATAAATATATTTCTAATGCCCCTTTCCCACCCCCGCAATAACAATTACAATAACTATTTGCCCTTTCCGCACCCCCCGCAACAAAACTCTTACATTTAACATCTAACCTTCCCCCCGCAAACTGCACAAGGTTTAAGGTTCAACGCTTACCACCATTCCATACATCCAATACATTTATTTGACCCCACTCTGCACTGAAAATCTTTCCTCCTCCCCCCTCCCCACCAATGTGGCACCGCGTTTCCCCGGATCTGAAGGCACGGGAGTGCCAGCCGCCATGCCCTCAAGATCATAGGCAAATCTATTTAAAAGTATTCCTTTTATTGCTTTGAATATTTTAATTGAAGACCCATCACCCAGCGATGGGGGAGCCACCACGGAGCCTCGTCGCCACCGAGATGATCGAGCTGGGCCCTCACAGCATCAAGGTTGGTGGCGGGCCTCATCCGGAACCATCTGGAGAATTGCAAATGTTACACGCTTGTTCAAAAAAGATATAATGATAAACCCAGCAACTACAGGCCAGTCAGTTTAACCTCCATCGTGGGGTAAGCTTTTAGAAACAACAATCTGGGGCAAAATTAACAGTCACTTGGACTTGCGTGGATTAATTAAGGAAAACCAGCATGGATTTGTTAAAGGCAAATTGTGTTTAACTATCACGATTGAGTTTTTTAATGAAGTAAGAGAGAAAGTTGATGAGGGTAATGCGGTTGATGTGCTGTATAAAGTGCCACATCATAGACTTGTCAGCAAATTGAAGACCCCCATGGAATAAAAGGGACAGTGACAGCATGGATACAAAGTTGGCTGAGTGACAAGTAACAGAGAGTAGTGGTGAACAGTTGTTTTTCAAACTAGAGGAAGGTATATACTGGGGTTGCCCAGGGATCGGTGATCGGACCACTGCTTTTCGTGATCTCTATTAATGACCTAGATTTGGCAGTACAGAGTGCAATTTCAAAATTTATAGGTGGCATAAAACTTGGAAGCATTGTGAACTCTGAGGAGAATAGTAATAAACTTCATAAGGACATAGGCAGGCTGGTAGAATGGGCAGACACGTGACAGATGAAATTTAATACAGAGAAGTTTGAGGTGATACATTTTGGTAGGAATAAGGAGGAGAGGTAATATAAACTAAAGGGTATAATTCTAAAGGGGGTGCAGGAACAGAGAGACCTGGGGGTGTATGTGCACAAATCGTGGACGGTGACAGGTTGAGAAAGCGGTTAATAAGGCATATGGGATCCTGGGCTTTATAAATAAAGGCATGGAGAACAAAAGCAAGGAAGTTAAGATGAATCTTTATAAAACACTGGTTCAACCTCAACTGGAGTATTGTGTCCAATGTTGGGCACCGCACTTTAGGAAGGAGGTGAAGGCTTTAGAGAGGATGCAGAAAAGATTTACGAGAATGGTTCCAAGGCTGAGGGACTTCAGTTATGTGGATAGATTGGAAAAGCTGGTGGGTTTTCCTTACAGAAGAGATGGTTGAGAGGAAATTTGATAGACGTGTTCAAAATCATGAGGGATCTGGACAGAGTAGATAGAGAGAAATTGTTCCCATTGGTGGAAGGATCGAGAAGCAGAGGACACCAATTTAAGGTGACTGGCAAAAGAAACAACAGCAACATAAGGAAAAACATCTTTGTGATGAGAGTGGTTAGGATCTGGAATGCACTGCCTAAGAGTGTGGTGGAGGCAGATTCAATCATAGCATTCAAAAGGGAACTGGAAAAGCACCTGAAGAGAAAAATTTGCAGGGCTATGGGGAAAAGGCAGAGGATTGCGACTAGCTGAGTTGCTGTTGCAGAGAGCTGGCACAGACACGAGGGGCCTAATGGCCACCTTCTGTGTTGTAACCATTCTATGATTCTTTATAAAACCATTTTGAACCACAACTGTATGAAAGACAGTAGCTAATATTTATTCTGTAAGATCACAATTTTCAATCAAATCTTAGCACATACAGTGGTGAAAACATTGCATATATCACATACCATTTCTATTTTCAGTGTGAAAACACTTGCATCTAATATACATGTGTGGACAGGAATGTGAAAGTAAATAGCAACACCACAGACATTGGAAAAGCCATACAGAGTGAATTTCATTTGATCCTGAAGAGGAACTTGAAAACCGATGTAATGTATGGCTGTACCATTATGTTCAGCTAGCATTGACTTTAGAAATGCATTTTGCCATGGCTCCCTGATTGATTTTTCACTGGAGCATTAGCTGTGATCTCAAGGCCTAATAGATACCTTTTGTTAATATCTGACCGGTATGGCCACCTTCACTGGCACTAGCAGACAGCAATTTGCAGTCACCTGAATTTTTATTTCTTCTGTCTCTCTTATAGGCCTTCCCAGTTCTGAAAGTTAAAGACCAGTGCCCTTCATACGTTCTGGGCTGTACACAGGCAAAATGAGTTAGTCCTATTGTTTTCCATTCCAGCAAAACACTTAGCCACATTTTTTGCCTGCTTCATGATCAATTATCAACTTTTTCCATCAGTTAACAGGCTCCACAGTATATCATTTTGCTCATCGTACTCAGTCTAATCACTTTTTCTCGTGCTAGTTCAAGAACTCCTCATTAGTCATTCTTCTTGTCCAATTAATTTTCAATCACCATCACTCAAATGCCTTCCATCTTCATCTTACTTCAACATTCAAGATCTGACTTTGTCATTGATATAATGCAGCACACAATATATGTAAACTTTCCATTTCTTATCACAAGCTCAACTTTACAATTGCACAGAAACTTCCACATGCTTTAAGCATTTCTGTTCTGATAGTGATCCTTCATATACATGGGTCATAAAATGATGCAGCTGAGAGATTCAGGGAAGGAAATGGGAGTAACAGGGAAAGATGCAGGAACATGTGACTCCAAGATAAGAATAAGAAGCTTGAATAGATTTGATGAAACTATAATAATTCTAATTCAGAGTGACTGAGATAATGATTCAAAAGAGTGACAGAAAGTGTGTTTCGGAAAGTGTGTGTTATATATTATTAGAGTAGCAGGTAAATAAAGAAAAACTGCAAGTTAAATAAAGTACATGCGTGCCATCATGTGGACAATATTAAGAATTACTTAGTAACCAGGGTTGCTGATTCCAGTGAGAGGTTAGGTAGTATCTATTTAATTTCAGCTCAATTTTAATTTACAATGGTCAAGTCAACTTCTGACAGCCCACTGCTATGCAAAATCATATCCATATTACAATATTTATGAGGTATAAAAACATTATAGAATAGTGGGGTTGAAATGCCATGATTCTGAATTTATGGGCATTAAATATAGACAGAAGAGAGTAATGCAGGCATTACTGCCAGGGCCTAGTCATGTAGGCAGAAGTTGTTTCTCAAAGGCTGACATTATTCAAAACTTCTTTTTGCTGTAACTTCTCTTTCCCTTGGCCTTTGGTTAAAACAAATGAGGGCTGCACTTCAGGAACTTCAAGCTTAATTCTGGTTATATTTTGGGAATTCTTTTCATACATTTTTTTTGTTGGAAAAAAGAGCAAAGACTGCAACATGGAATATCATATAGACATTCCCTTATAACTGCTCTATATTTTAGAGGAAGATGATAAACATGAGCAGCCAGTGAATCAGGCAGCATTGGAGAAGAGCCAGGCCCTCAGGGATACCCTGTAGTCAGAGTCTCCAGATCTCAGTGCTCCTTCTCCAATATATTGGAGTTTCTCACTGGAGTCTTAATTTTACCCCTGCAGCCTTGGAGGAGCTTGGTTCCATTCTACAAGATGAGCTACAGTCTAAATCAGAGCGCAGATGACTCTCACAGAGCAAGACACTCCAGGGAGTCTGTTGCAATTTCTACCAAATTAGTCAATTTGCAGTACATAGGGCAGGTTACAAATACCCTTTGTTCCAGAGCAGGCTCAGTTCATCTCTTTAGAGAATGGAGTCAGGCAGGCAAGTGAGTGGGCAATCAATATTGCTCTTTAAAAGAAGTTGCACAGAAAAAGCCTTGAGGAGGAATGAGAGGCAGAGGCTGAAGATCAGGGACATGAAGAAGATGCTGCAGCATCACAGTCAGCTGTTAGTGAAGATTTGCAAAGCAGACTTTATTCGTCAAACCTTCAATCATGCCTGGTTCATTTCTTGCTGTTACACCTCCGCATACATCAGGCCACGATCCGAACCCCAGGATCCTTTAAAGTCTCTCCACTTATACTGCCATATATGTGTCACTGAAAGAATCAAATCCATAGTAGCAATTGAAGTTGCTGTTCATATTGGAATGAAGAAATGCATACAAATTAAAGTTATCAAACACATCATTATGCATCTTGAACAAAATACACAAAATAAAACTAAGACTCACAACCATGTTTATCACACAGTTTTACTATCTCACTCCTTACGTTTCTAAATGCCTCAGAATAGGACTTTTGGGATGAAGGTGGCACTTTTCTTAGGGCCATTGAGTCCTGGGATGGACATGCAGCAGGGTCCACCATCCGGTTTCGATTTACAGTTGTGCACATCTTCCACCTATGAAGGCATCGGAGGACAGACCAGAGAACGGTCCTGTGCTGTCGTCATAGGGAACAGCAGGTTCCTCAGAAAGCTGTGCCATTGGCATTTTGCGCATTTCTGCAAAATAGGCGTTTTCAAGCAAGGTGACAATCTCAGTGGTTGTTAAAGTTGTTTGCTGAATTTTGTTGTATTTTGCTCCTTCCTGCTAATGCTTTGCTTCAGTATTCTTGGTTGCTGCTTACGTTGTACTATACAAAGTGATGGGAATGGGAAGTTCCATTTGTGCTGCATGATTTAGATGAGGAAGAGGAGCTTATGAGGGCACAACATCACCTTGGGTATTTTCTCTGCACCCATCACTATCCTGTGATCCACATTTATACATCTCTCCACATGTACCTGTCTTTGCTGTCTCCATTTCACAAGATAGGCTGTATCAAAGCTGTTACACCTGCTGCAGGGTGACCTACAGACAACACCAGAAACAGGAATGGCTCTTCCTGTGGAAGTGCGGTTACGACAGCACATAGCCTTTTACTATCAGATCCTTCAAAATCACCCATTTGGACATCTGCCACATCAGGCACACCTACGCCCCTCACAGCAACCATGGGTTTAAAAGATGAGATGGCATACTGTATAGGGAAGTGTCACGTGGGGCTTGTGACTTGGGATAGTACAAGTCAGCCAGTAACAATGGTCCCTGGTTTGGTCACGTGGCCCTGATGGGCTGACTCAGACACCTGTTACGGAGTACTCTTATTTAAAATTTGTGATTTCCCTGTCTACAGAAGCAGCTCCAGCATACAGTCCCTGCCACTAGAGTAAACAAAACTGCACTATCTCCAGTTTAAGTCAAGAGGGGTTTAATTTCAACTGCACATTGTTTTCAGCTTATGCAAATTTCAGTTTTTTTTGTGAAATTCTCCCTGTGCTATCTTAATGCAGTTGTTTTGTTTTGGTGAATCACAAAGTTAGCATGCAGGTACAGCAAGTAATTTGGAAGGTAAATGGAATGTTGGCCTCTACTGCATGTAGTATAAAAGCAGGGAAATCATGCTACAGCTGCACAGGGCATTGGTGAGACTGAATGCGGCGATTGCAGGACGGAGCAGGGAAGAGAAGCGGCGATTGAGGCGGCGAGGTGAAGCTAGTGATCACAGCCATTGATGGGGGTTTGAGTTTAATTCACTTTTTTGTGCCAAATTGAATAGCGCCATCTTTATTACTGGCAGCTGCCTGAGACAGCACAGACAGTGACGTTTCAGTCAATGAGGCTGGATTGGTGCATGTGCCAGTACTGCGCCGTCTAGTGGTTGCATTGTCAGCAAATGCAGCCTTCTTTTAAAGCTGTCAGCCTTAGTTTCAGTGGGAGCATTCTCACCTGAATCGGAAGATCATGGGTTCGAGTCCCACTCCAAAGACTGGAGTCCATAATCCAGGCTGGCACTCCAGGGAATGCTGCAGTGTCAGCAGTGGTGTCTTTCAGATGGAATGTTAAACTGAAGTCCCATCTGCCCTCTTGTGTGTGAAAGATCCTACAGCACTATTTTGAAGATGAACAGGGAAATTCTTTTCAGTGTCATAAGCAATATTTATCCCTCACACAACTTCACTAAAAACAGATTATCTGGTCACTTATCTCATTGGTATTAGCATTGCTGGCTAGGCCAGCATTTGTTGCCCATCCCTAATTGCCCTTGAGAAGGTGGTGGTGAGCTGGCTTCTTGAACTGCTGCAGTCCATCTGGTGCAGGTACACCCACAGTGCTGGTAGGGAGGGAATTCCAGGGTTTTGTAGCCACAGTATTTACGTGGCTGCTCCAGTTCAGTTTGTGGTCAATGGTAACCCCTAGGATCGTGATTGCCACATACTCCTACATTACAAGAGTGACTCTACTTCAAAAGTACTTCAATGGTTATTAAGCACTTGGGACACCCCCGAGGTCATGAAAGGCGCTATATAAATGCAAATCTGTCTTTCATTTTATGAAGGATGCACCTTTGATAATGCAGTACTCCTTCAGCTTCATTGAGGTGTCAACCCACAACCTTCAGATTAAGAGATGAGGACGCTACCCATTGAACTAGGCTGGCACAAATGCACAGTAAATCTATTAGCAGGAACAAATAAGATCAGAAACTCATACAGCTATTCACTAAAGTCTGAGTTATGAAAAAGGACTGGAGAAATCTGGGCATTTCATCTTTAACCTGAGGTAATTGAGAGGTGTATGGTAGGAAACAGTGTAGGAAAAGTAAAACTCGAACATTACTTCAAACTGAGCCATGGCAATAGGATAAGGGTGCACAGGGTCACAAGGGGAAATGGGGAATTTAGGCATGACAACAGAAAGCTCTTCACACAGAGAAAAACCAACACATGGAATGGGTTCTTGGTGGGTGAGTGGGGACAGGAACTCTGGAATCAGTTAACCAGCAGCTGGATACTTGATTGGGGGACTATATGGTCTTTCTGTACAGGTGAGCTGAGATGGGCCAAATGGCCTCCCTTAGCAATCCTGTCATGTGATGCTGTGTGATCCTGCTCGTGCCCTCCCAGCATAGGATTTTAGGCCTTGGTGTAATCCCTGTGGTACGTCACTGCTTTGTGAGGTTTCACAATTTGAGGGAAATGTTTAATTTTTAATAAAAGGTTTGTGAACATGGCCCTAAATACTGGTCTTTTCTTCCTCCTTTTTCTGATAACTCCTGCTGCCTTCCTCTCCTGAAGGCACTGACTCTCACTAGGATGTGGGTTCAACGAGTGTAATTCTGTGGTGCCTCACCCAAGTCATCAGTCTTACTGTATGAGTCGAGATAATGAAGGTCGGCAGACCGCTCAACAGGATGAACCCAACCTTGTCTTCACTAACACTTTCCGCAGGAAGCACTGGCGAGAGATCAGGCGTAGAGACCATGGTTGATTTCCTCCCACCTCAATCCAACAGCACTGAGGTCAATCGGCACTCCTACCATCAATTTCCCCCACCTACCCAACCAAAAAAAAAACACCCACACTCATCAGCAAACTCAGCAGACTAGGGATGGAACCTGGACCATGCTTATTCTTTGTGGATAAGGTACTCAGTTATCCTTTATAAGCTGCTCCATTCAGGGAGACCCGCAACCACTGTCTTTAAAAACGGTAAGGAATATTGGACAGATGTTCAAAGTGCATTGAATTAACCATCATCATCTGGTTCTATGACTTTATTTTAGATGTTAGATTTCATCTGATGTATACAACTGTCTCTCTGCTTTGTGGCACCATATACATAAGCTTAGGTTACAGTGCCACCAAGAGCCTGCATTGGGCACAGCAGAATATAAACTAGTTTGAATCCAGTCGCCAAATAATTGGGGAAATCAGCTGATGACTCTCCAAGGGACAGGGGTTTCAGTAGTTCTGCCTGTCCCTCTGGAGCTCACCAGAGTGTAAGCCCAGTGAGCGTCTGCAGATTATTGACCGTGAGAAGACATTACAGCTGAGCTTAATCCCATCCTCATTCTAATATCTGCACACATTCAGCTTCCAACAAGGTCACTGGATAATGATCAGGAGCGGGAAGCCCAGTTGATTCTCGCCATATCTGGAGGAGGTTGTGGAGCCCATCTCTGCAGTGATGTCCTTTAAAAAGCCTTAAGCTAAACATGGAGGGTACAAACATTGTATAGAATACAGTCTGTTTTATTATATTCCTGCACACAGTTGAGCCTCTGATAGTGAGGTTTAATAGCCAATACATTCTTGAAGTGTGCATGAAAATTAATTATTCCATGCAGATTGACAGAATGAACTTACATTTATGTGATACCTTCCAAATCCTTGAGCCCTCCCAAGTTAGTGCATTTTTAAGTGTAGTCACGGTTGTGATGAAAAATAATACAGCAGCCAATTTGTACAGAGCAAGATCACATCACCAACAAATGAGATAAACAAGCAGCTGATTTTTTTTTAAAGTGATGTTGGTAACCTTCACAGTTAAGTATTGAGTTTAATGTAATATAATATACACAGCATAATAGGACTGTTGTCACTTCTGGCCCCCCCCCCCCCTGTTTAAATTCAGACTAGCCTGATGGGATGAAAGTCAGAGGAGCTGATTTTATGAAGTTGCTTCTGGTACAGAGACTTGCCTGTTGGGAGCTCCCAACAGGGAATTAGGGATGAGGATGTTGGTTTGTAAACAATACTGGACTCTTTTGTTACCGAGCAAAACAATGTCTCATTTGTGCAACTCCTCTCCTCACCTCAAATGCTGCATGTGTGAAATCCTTATGCTGTATGTGCAGCATTGGAACTCACACAAGTGACCATTCTTCATATGTGTGCCTGGGCAGAGAGTGTCAGCATAGCATTCAACCATGGGGCCATCTCAGCCCAGCCTAGCTTCCAGTGGAGCAGAGGCCAACTGTAATAGCTCTACAGCAGGCCCAGCTGAAATCAGGCCAGCTCAGAGGGCGTTAAGAGTCAACCACCCGGACTTAGCGTGACAGCTGTAGAAGTATGAAGGCTCCAGCAAGCTTCTTCCACAGCATGCCTTACCATAAGTTCACATCAACATCTTGGTAAATGTCTGTATAACTCCTGAATGCCCCACACCAATCATCATAGATATTTGCTGAAAAAGGTGTCCAATTAATGTTGTAGCTGGGTCAATTGTATTGCGAGCTCAGATTCCCTTGCAAATCTGGTTAGGGCATTAAATGTTAATGGTTTGTTTGCAAGAAGCATTCATTTCTGGTATTACATCGATACAGATAGGACTAAGATTTGTACTCATCAAACTACTGCATATTGGTTGTTCACTTGAGTGTAGCTGTAGCTAGAGATGACAGCTGATAGCAATGTGCTGATGACTTGAGTCCTTTCAGTTTCATGAAATGGTTAGTAATTTAAATAAGAATTGGCAGCAAATCAATTTGAATGTGTTATTAATGTTGCAAATCTACTTATAATTAATACATCTGAGGTGGTTGGTGACATGTCTGCCGTTCTTCTGTAGGTAGCAAAAAAGTCTCCAGAGAATCATAAAATGGTTACAACACAGAAGGAAGCCATTCAACCCATCATGTTCATGCCATCGCTCTGCAAGAACAACTCAGCTAGTCCCACTCCCCCTCCCTTTCCCCGTCGGCATGCAATTTATTTTCTCTTTAGGTGGTTATTTAATTCCCTTTTGAAAGCCACAACTGAATCTACCTCCATCACACTCTCAGGCAGTGCATTCCCGATCCTAACCACTTGCTGCATAAAAACGTTTTTACTCATGTCACTGTTGCTTCTTTTGCTCATCACCTGAAATTAGTGTCCTCAGCTTCTCGATCCTTCTGCAAATGGGAACAGTTTTTCCTTATCAACACTGTGTAGACTCCTTATGACTTTGAACACCTCTATCAAATCTCCTCAGAACCTTCTCTAAGGAAAACAAACTCAGTCTAAGGTGATCATGTGATTTGACTACCTGTTGAGTAAGAGCACAGTTCTTCCTTCCATCACTCTATCCAAAAGCCTAATGGAGTTGTTGATCATGCTTTATATGAAATGTTTCTTGGCATTTGTTCTTGTTTCACCATTTGCACCAGTTTAAAGCAATGCTGCAGTGTCCCGGACCTGTCTTGTAAATTTTATAATGTGCAAGATGAATCTTTATTTTTATATCTTTCTAAGAAATTTGATGTCAACGCAAAGAGGCTTGGCCTCACTGACTCTTCAATTGCAGCTGGAGGACCTGAACGAACACCTGAAGGAAGCTGAGGCAGAGTAATGGGGAGCTAATATCAGTAATGCTAGTACCAGTAATGATCATGAAACTACCTGATGTTGTAAAAACACATCTGGTTCACTGTCCTTCAGGTAAGGAAAGCTGCCATCCTTACCCAGTCTGACTCCAGGCCC